>NW_009647731.1:7714551-7766127 GCF_000708025.1 Charadrius vociferus | reverse complement strand
CACCACCACCACCACCACCACCACAAATTGATTTCCTACAATGTAAAAGAAAACTGAATCTTTTCCTGTTGGTATGTAAGCCCTGCTGCTGACAAAACACAAGGTGGATGAGAAAACAAAGAGAAAGATAAGTGTTAGAATGAAGATTCCAGGTAGGAGGCTGGCAGCCTGCAAAACTCCATCTCTTCTGCCACTTAGTAACACTAGCACCATTTAAGAGGCACTGCATTGTTATTTCTGTATCAGGGCAGCAAACCAAGCTTAGTGACATGGAACAAGTTGTCAATAGGCCTACGGATCTGCAGGAGGACTTTAATTGGGTAAGAACATATGTCAGGAGAGGGTGGAGGCTGGGTTCTTTTTATCAGCAAAAGATGTTACTAGGAATGGTAGCTTTTGAGAAGGAAAAACTTCTATTCCTTTGTCTCCTTTATCATAAAAATCTACTAAACCACAAACCATTCAGCTTTGCAATGAAAGAGTGCCTTTTGTGTCATTTATATTACCCTACTGTGCTCTTATTATTAACAGTTTTATGCTTAAGAACAGCACTTGGAAAAACATGCTCTTAAGAGCTTGAAAACACTCCCTGCAAAGCTTTCTTCCTTTGCTCCCACCCCAGAATCCCAATCAACAAGTGGATTTGGTATTTAGGCTACCCCTCCACCCACCCAGTCGCTTTTGTGAAATATTAATTCCTCCTCAAGTTCCCCAAAAAGCTATTGAAAACCAGCTTGAGACACTATTCTCCCTCTGGGAAGTGCCATCCAAGACCCTCAGGGTGTCTGGAGAGCAGGAAGGTTAGGGGGTGAGAGATAGGAAAAGCTATTGCCCTTTATGAAAGGATGATGTTTCTGAGAGACGGTGAAGAAAAGCCTGTCAGGCCATGCAAATTTGCCTCACTACACTGAAGTCTCTTGTTTTTAAGAACAGTAGGGGAAAAATGGCAATCCTGTCTCTCTCAGGAAAAGAGGAGCTTGCCTGAGCGTGTGTGCCACTTGGGTTCACAGATCCCATGCAGCTGAGGAATGGTAAGTTACCACAAGCTCGAGACTAGAGCAGACGTATTTTGACCTTCAGCCCCCTGTCCTGCTACCTGCTACAAAAAGCATCTCTTCTCCACTTTTCTTCCTTTTTTTCACTCTAAGTTAAATTATTTTTGTCAGTGAAAATTGCTGGCTTATCTGAGCATCATGGATAGACCCTATCCCAAGGCAGAGGGGGAGAAGGGCAGGACTGACAAGTGATGGTCTCTACCTATTTAAGATACAAGCAACAACAGTGAGAAGTTTTCTCCAGCCATCCTCTAAAGTACTCACGAACACAATCATTTTATTCATTAGACTAGTACAGTTCTGTACTGGTTCAGTCTGCGGAGCAGTTTTGGTGCACCCCACCTTGGTAGCTTTTAGAGGCAGCTAAGCAGGAAGCTCCAGTCCAGGCTTATACCGAACATGTCCAGCCATTAATGGGGATGTGATGGTCTGCACCAACACCCGGGCATTTGGAGAGCTTTTAACAATGTACCTGGTGAGGAAGTCCAATCTTGGGGACCAGACTACATCCAAAGTAAAGCCTTCAAGCTTCATACTCCACAGGTGGAGAGGCCCCAGCCCACCTGACTCTGAGTCTGACTGATAGATCTTCCGACTGATCTGCCCTAAGGATGCCAAATTATTATTATACCTAAGGCCACAGCACATCTCCTGTGGTAGAAAGGAAGCCTGAAAAAGGACTAGAGGACTAGGTAGTTTCCATGGCTTTTTTTTTTTTCAGACTACAGGCAGGGAAGTCAGATGCTTCCAGTGCCACTTGAAATGCTGAGGAACAGTGGATCTTGCTATGGTCTCCTCAGAGACTTGACTGAGTCTCTAGTCTGCCAGAAATTAGTGCAAGAATCTTAAAATAAGACGAGCTAAGACAACTGCAATGAAAACATGGAATGGGCAAACGATTGATGTTTTGGGGATCTTTCCTTTGATACTTTCCATCTCTCACAGAGAGTCTCAGAGTAAATGATTCTTAATTTCCCAGATGTACAGCCATTTCCCCTGAGTGTGTCTTTTCAGAGACTCAGATAATACAAGCTCCCATGTATCTCTGGGTAACGTTTTGCCCTTTTTAGAAAGGACTTTGGACACATAGCTCTGAAGTTAAAATTGCATGCAACTGATCAATGTTCGTGGTTAAATATAATCAAATAAGACATTTCTCTTCTGATTAATTTCAAGTGCATTGTCAAAGGTGGTACAGATAATATCAAATTCACATAGCGAGGCAAAAGAGGCAGCACAATGTCTCTGTACTTCTCATCTGTCTGGTTTGATGAGAGGGTGAGGATTGTTCCACTCTCAGCAGGGAGGAGCACATCTCACGTACATACAAAAAAAAAAAAAAAAGAAGGTGGTATTCTTCATGGTTCACCAATAGGGGACAGCCTTTCGCATATTTGTCAGATTAACATATTCTCGGATGGCATTTCCCGGAGGGAATAAAGTGTCTCAAGTTGTTTTTCAAGCTCCTGTGCACTGTCTGAACAGATAGTTATGAAATTGCATTGCTAATGCTTACACTGGAGAGGCTTTCTATTATATGCTACAGTGAAAACATTCAAGACATAACTACACGTACTCACTGTCTTCAGAGGTATAGAACAGCTTGCTCTGTCCTAAGCAGAATGCCACGCTGTTAAATGATGGGGCAGCAACCAGAGAATATTTCATGCGATAGAGGAGCCAAATTTCACTGTGAAAGCACATGCCAGCTCACCTCAGCCGAACTGGTTATGGTGCACTCTACTTACAGAACATCAGTAATATATCTGCTCTGTCTCTTCTGGAAAATTTCAAATCCCCATCTCTCTCCCTCTCTCAGCCCTTTTTCACTGTCTCCTTCCTTCTTCCCCCAGATGCCACTTCCCAGCCTGTTGCCAAGTATTGTAGTTCTGCACCCAGAGAAACAGAAACATTTTAGTCTCTCTAAACCCACCCCCCTCTACCCCTGCTGTTTCCCCCCTTTCTTCCCAGAGGAGGAAAATACTCTAGAGAAAGACTCTAAGGTGGTGATCTTAAAACACGTGTACTTGGGCACATGGGTTTAACAGCTTTAATCAGTCCCAAACTCAGAAGCTAATAGGGTTACAAATGTATACTATTTGCCACACCAAGCTACTCAAAGGACAATTTCTCCCTACCTCCAGCCATGTAGATATGTCCAAAGTTACTGTTTGTCATTCCTGGGTAACATGGCTCTTTCATTACCACCGTCAGTTTCTATTTCTAAGGTCACAGTTTGTTCTGTCTGGGAGCCACTTACAGGCTCGAGGCGAATTTAAAGGGACAAGGCTTATTGCTTCAGTTTAGTACATATTTTTATGAAACCTATATGTCAGTAACAGTTGTTGCTTTGACTGATTAGACAGTCCCTAAGTACAATGATTAAATATGAATACCATGGGATATTTATTCAGACTTAATCTCCCACTCTCAATCCTCAAGACATTATCTGTAGAGAGTTGCTAATGCAGAAAATGTTGCTGCTATCATCCAGATAGCAATCTGAGCTATCCCATGTAAAATTTGATGGATATACTTTCTAACAATGGGGTGGGAGGTGGGCAGAAGGCAGGGTTTCCAAAAAGCAGGTTTGAAACTCAATGTATCAGAGTTGTCAGCTAACTGCGTATCAGATTTACTAACAAGCCTTACTGGGGCAGGGTTTTCTAATTTATCACTGTCTTACACTGGAAGGAATGCTTAAAATACATGGACTGGGCTATTTTAGGTAAGACCTGCAAATTAATCTCCATCTTGTTGCATTCCCTGGATCTTTACGGTGAAAACACCTGCAATGACTGTAGTTGACAAAAGGCTGCCTGCTTCAGATCTGCAAATAGCAAATAGTATAACATCTGTTGCAAGGGAAAAAAAGCACGTGAGGTAATATCCCGCTCCTGTAGTTCAAACCTACCTTAATTTCATAATGAAAAACACCCTGTGTTTTGAATAATAAGTATCCACATCCATGATAGGTGATCCACTACATTTTTCAATGTAGTTCAGTTCAGCACCTAAGGGTCCGTTTCTCAGACAGGCTAAAACCTTTTCAGATCCATTTGTTTGCCTAGAGAATTCTTACAGCAGGGCCAAAAACATTCCCAGAAAACTCCCTGTGGCCAGAAGTGTTGTCCCGTCTGTGACGAGCCGCTTTCATTGCTCCTCACTGACTGTCCTTCAGCAGAAACCTGGGGCTGGCTGATGTGCATTTAGGGTTTGGCAGACACTTGCTTCCTTCCAGACCCATTCATCACGAATATGTACCTATTCTGCACTGATGAAAGAGCAGAAAAGTTGGCCCCCAAATGCCTTAAAGTTATCCTTGACTTCTTTCCCCCAGTGTATTAGATGAGCCTCAGGCTCTAAGTAGAGCCCGAGTTCCAGGTCTGCTGTTCCTTCTCACCGCATTTCATCAGCAGAGCTCGGTGTTTGATCTGTTGTTGAGTGATTGAAGGCGGAAACAGTGTGGTCACCCTCGTGTTATTTAATGCTGGTTTTCCTCAGTTTAGCAATTAGCACAGTCACTGAGCTGTTTTACAGGAGGTGTTGCTACGCTGAATTGTTCTACAGCTGCACAGGATCAAAGAGTCACAAAGGGAACCCAGTGCGTAGATCTGCCACATGTTCCTTTAACTCGGCTTTGGTTGATGTTAATAGTTCTGACTGTGGTCATTAACTCTCTTTCTCTCTAAGATTTTTTATTTCTTGCAACATGTCTGAGAGCTTTGTTCCGGACTAGCAAGCCATGACAGTGAGCCAGGGAAGACGAGACTGATGGAATGTAGCCAGGGCTGTGGCACTGTCCTGCAGAAGTATTTTACCCAAGAAAGGAAAGATCTCTTGCTGTTTCAGTTATCATTATCGCTAGTGTACTTAAGAGCCCTTAAGGATGTGTTACTTGTTCTCAGAAATCTTAGTATGACTACGTAGCTAATGAGCCTTAAGAACTATAGTTTTATAGGTATATCCTAGGGAAGCATTAACAGAATGGACCCAATAAGGAGAAAAAAAGTCAAAACTGAAATTCAGCTGAGAAAAGCAACACAAACCTCCCCCCTCCTCCCAAAAATATTATAGCCATACTTGTTCCCATATTTTCTCGAGTTTAAAGCTTCCTCCTGTAGGTTTTGCATAAATAGTTCTGTCTCAAACTGCTATAAACTTTCAAAGCCAATAATGATAAATATGACATCCCAATAGCTTTGGCGAAAGGGTTTTCCAGCACCTTTCACGAGGTGCTGCTGCTTGTCTCCCTACTCTCTTGTACCTAGGGCTCCAAATCATACCACCCTGCACAGTCTATGGCAAAAGGCAAGGGGGAGCAGAATGCAGTGCTGAGGGTAGAGAAAGGGGAAGGAGAGGAAAACAGTGTCTACAGTTACAAAAAGGACAAGGAAAGTGGGAGAGAGATGTTTTAACAGCACCGGCACACGGGGAGGGTAAAGAAAACATATTAAAGTTGGATGAGATAATATACAGCAGATAGTACGTGAATACAGCCACTGCTTTAATTGTTTTATTCTGTCAGCATAACAATGAATATTTATTTTACCCATTTAAATGGCACTATCAAGATTTTACAGAATTCTGGGCCTTTCTCAATTAACCCCATAAGACAGTATCCATTCCAATAACAGCTTCAAAGGTATGGCTTTTCCACTCTATTAAACTCAATTAAGATTGTACAGGTCATAACACTGTAAACATGACAACTTGATTATGATTTATTTTATCTTTTTCCTTTCTGTGTCTTCACCAAAGTCTACAGCCACTATTCCTTCACTCCTGTGTTCTGCCACTTGACATGATAAGCTTCAAGGTCTGATTTACTTTGTAAAGACATTCCATCGTCCTAAACACCTTGATAAGACTGGGAAGCCCAAATTCTATGACTGGGACTGTCTTCTTGCAGTCTGTAGTCTCATGCAGCTCATGAGACCTCTCGCTGACAAGATGTACCCTATTGCTTTAAATCTGAACAGTAATGCAGACGAAAAAGAGTTGAAGATTTTCTGGGGATGGTGTAAAATTCTCCCAGCAATGAGGTACAGTGTAAATCAGAAGTATTAGGGATAAATATTCTTTGGTTTAGGAAAGTGATTCTTGCTACTGCTGCATACCACTGTTTCTCCTGCAGATCATGTTAACAGTGAGACTCATCCCTTCCTTGGGGATTACTTGTCACAGAGGATATGGATACGCATCCTATCATTTTTCCTCACTGTAAGGACAGATGTTTGCTCTGGCTGGCAGACCTAAAAAATGAATTATTTTTCTCTCTGCTGAGATAGATATACTCCCTAGATAAATTTGAGCATGATCAACAGATATCTTCTTTGGAAGATTGACACAGAACTTGAAAAACGACGCACATGTCCCCTAGCAGGAACATCCTCTCTGCAAAGCAGTGACATAGAACTGGAAACAAATGATCTATACTCCTTGCCCATTCCATCATTTTATCTTGTGCTCTACACCTTTATCAAGGCAATCGTAAGATGAAGGCTTGAGACAAAGTGAAAACATGGTGTATTGCCAAATAGTTTCTAATAGTATTTTTGGCTTCTCCGTTGTTCATTATTCCTTGGGAGGAACTTTGTTCCTTGGCAACTAGATGTTGAGTGCTACTTCCATGCTGTGCAGAGAATTAACACTCCTGTTCGTAACCTCTTCTTACCTCCACAGTACTAGAGCAGCTCAGTGAAAGGTGCTTCTTACTGGCCCAGAAAAAGCGGGCCAAATCCTGCTGTGCTACCTCTGAGCCAGGAGACCTCACCAGAGCCCCTCAGCCTGCCTGCGTTCTGCTCCTGAAAAGAAGTCATCAGCTGTGGTAGGAACTAGCCCAGACGCTCCTCCATGGTCACCATCCTCCACCAAAGAGGAGGTGGCCAAGATGTTACATGGGAAATGTCACTGCAGCCATTCAAGCTCTAACACCTCCTTCTGGCCTGGAATAAGACAGAATTTCCCCCTCCCACTGCTAAATGAAGGAAAGAGAGTTAATGAATGAAACCTGTCAAAACAAGACATGCCAGAGGCTCCAGAATATCCCTTCAAGACTATGACAGTGGACAAAATTATAAACCCTAATAAAGAGGAGGGAGAGAGGAAAACCCAGTCAGATAATGGACCAATAGTTCACCAAGTCTAAAAAATTTATACCATCTTGTTATTCAGTTCCCATTTTCCCTTTACCCCAGCCTTCTAATGACTTGCCAGATGGACCATCCACTGTGCAAGCAACTATGTGTGCAGCTAGAGTTCCTTTGAAATGTCATTTGAATCTTTTTTAATATTGGCTTAATTTCAAATTAAGCCAAATAAATACACAAATAAATTGTGTATTTATACATACACAATTTATAAATGCACAAAATAAATTTTGTATTATGCTAGCCTCACTTCAATCCTAAATGGCTGTGGAAAAGGCTGCCTAGCATTTAGACACAGAATCCTATTTAAATTGAGTTTAATACTGGATACTGAACACTGTTTAAATACAGCTTGCGCTCCTCTGGTGCTTGAAGCAAGAGCTAACATGAGTCTTTTTGAGTTTTAAACAGTTTTAAACTTAGCCCATTAATGAGACGCATAACAGATGAGGCACAGAATGTGGTACTTAGTTACAGCTATATCCAGAGAGCGTAAGTAAGTACTGCTCTGCTTAGCACCAAGACTTCCCCAAAATCTCATCTAGGTAGTGAAATCCTCCATCCCAAACGTGGAATGCCATGAATGATACAGCAGGGGGGCCCTCAGTTCTCAGAAGGCAATGTCCTCCTCCTCTGCAGCCAGTAGGTAGCTCTGCAGAGGGGCACAGCCACTACCACGGCTCCTGAGAGGAGCTGGAGCACTCTCATGGCCAGATCTGGTGCTGCCTGCTGGGCATTCCCACTGGGAAGATTTTAGATGGAACACCCTCAAGAACCTGCTTGTCTGCAGCCCTCTTACCTCAGCGGCTGACGAGAGGGAAATCAGGTACTCAAGAGACATATGAGAGGATGAGAGTGTGTTGGACTCACCAAGCTGCCAGGAGAGGCACTCATGTGCATCAACCCCCACAAGAGCTTTTGAAGCAACTTGTTCTCTGACTGGCTGTGTATACCCTGAAATGACCGTGGCCTAAGTGACTGAATTAGATCAGCTGATTCAAAGATTTGAGGGCACGGTGCTGTTATGTTTTATGTGACTTTTCCTGACTTTCACACCCTTGAAAGTTTGGCAGGAGGAACCTTGGGTACTACCTCTGGCCAAGCTGCACCGTGGAGAAGGGATGAAGAGGGGTGATGCAGCAATGCCACAGCAACCTGTACACTTAAAATAGTCTCATTGAAGTGTTGGAGCACTACCAAAACTCTGACTTAACAACCTCTCTCTTGTATTTTGTTTGTTCATCATTTCTGCTCACTGTGCCCTGTTTCAATTCAGATTGTAAATACTTCTGAAAATAAACTATGTCTTTATTGGTTTCTAACACTCACTGGGCGCCCAGCACTAATGATCACCACAGCCATTAACGACTCAGAGGATTCTGAGTTCTGGCTGTACTTAAAAGAACCTCAAATGTCTCAAAGTATGGAAATTCATAGTTGGGGCTTTCAAAATATTAATTAATATGTACCCCACTGCTAACCCCCAACTCCCCATCTTTGTTCCATTCACACTTACTTTGTAAGGTGTGTTTATCTTTTCTAATCAGTTACTTTTCTTGGGTTGTGTAGGAAGGCTGCAGCAATACACTAAGGATATATTCCACACAGAAGAGCCACTGTAGTTGTACCAATTATTTGCGCACCGCAGAGCTTTCCTTTTATAATTGACTTCATACATTCATGTCTTCAATGCTAAGTGCACAGCTTCATCACCACACTAATCTTTGTTCTGTTCAGAAAGCAAGTGCAATAATTTCCCGATCTGGGCCTGGGAGGTTTATTTATACAGACATACTGCGTCCTATATCTAATGACATTTGTATAATTGGTGGTCCACGCAGAGGGAGCATTAGAGCCCCACATGGTGGCTGAGGCATGAGCTCCTCCACGTCTCACTCACTGTTTGCAGGACTCCCAAACTTAACCAGTTCTCCCTCCTCCATGACTGGAAAGCCCCAGGAATTGCCCCAATACCTCCCTCTCATTCTGTTCTGTACAGACAAAGTCTGAACGGGGAAGGAAAGCTTACCGAGCCCACCATTTTCCTGAGTGTGAATGTGGAGTATATGACACCTACTTTTCTTTGGTCTGCGTGTGGCCATAAAGAAAATCAGAGTTGGCAGAACTCTACTACAAGATTTAAAGTAAGTCACCAGTAAAACAAACCTGTTTGTAATGGAAATATGAGATTTAAAGTACATTACTGATAGATAAAATAAGCTTGTTTGTAATGGAGATAAAAGCTATTTATATTACTGTGGTGCTGGGTAAACATTTTTTTTCCAGTCAATAATAAGTCACCAAAAAAATGTATTCTCTATTGTCTAGAAACTATTTCTGAATTCAGATCAAATTTCCTAATGGTTCCATCTGAGAAAAAAATATTGAGCCAGGACTCTCAGAAGAAATGGTAGATGGCTTTGTTACCTTTTACCCATCAGTTTAATGCAGACCCACTCAATTAATTTTTACTGAGGTCCAGCAGAAAGCAGTGTGCCATCTCTCACACTGCCAGGATTTGCATGTTCTCTTTTCAGCCAAGATGGACCATTGCAGCTGTTCCCTCATTTCCCTGCCTTCCCACCTAGCAAGACATTAGAGAATGGTGAGCAACATGAAATTCGGGCTCTCTTGCTTGAATTGTATATCTGGAACTGCAGTGATGCATCAGAGAAATGCGTATGGGATCTGATCCAGCCCATCCTGGCATGACCTTGCTTTAAGGGTTCATATCCCTCCTGGGATATTAAGTAGTTTGTCCTCTGACACTGTCCATGCATACATTAATTGGAGCAGGACCTGCGAGGCAGTTCCATATCCCAGCTGAAGACCCTAACTTGAGGTTCGCACCTTCCCTCTTCATTCCTCACCCTTCCTAGGAGCACTGAAGGGTTTTACACAAGTGGGACAGGCTCAGCACATGGCATCCAGCAGCTGCTTCTCCTGGGAGGTGGGGAAGTGTTTTCTATCATCTATCTCCATCAGGCAGGAAAGAAGGTAAATCTGGATCGCCGTCTTGTGGTGACTATTTCTAATCAATGACCTACTGAATGGCAGGAGGATGGTATCTAACCCCCTCCTACCTTTGTTAATTAGCCATCACCTGCTTTTTGTAATCAGTGTTTAAAGAATTACAGATTTTGGTTTATATGCCCAAGAACCAAATAAATTACTGCATTCTACAAATTTTGATGATTTCTCATACCATTTGGTTCAATATTTCAATTTTGATTTCTCCTGCCTGAAACAGCCCTGAATTGCACACATCTTGACTTTTCACTGGACTCCTATTTATACAGGGCTAGATGCATTGCAGAGATGCCTTTAACAGCAATTTGCACACTTATAGGGTCTACATTTTGGAAGTATTCCTGATAAATTATCCTTATCTTTGAATTTTCTGGCTTTACTGTTGGCTGGAAGCTCAGAAAAAAAAATAATCTGAGAATAGTTTTTAAAACAGCCTTGGCAGAAGGAACAACCTATCCTAGATGGAACGCTAGGACAAGTTGCAGGGATACTCAGATATTCATTGAGATAGTCTGTGTTACTTCAGCTTCTCAGTCTTCATGAGTTAACTGGGATTTCCCTCGCCTGCCCTCCAGTTCCATAACCAGCGTGTCTGCTTGTAAATATTAAGAGCTGCTGCAAAGGTAATATCTCAAGAAGAGCTTGAAATAATAAGAGTCTCCTAACCAAATCCACTCACCTATGTTGACCAAAATCATAAGCAGTTTTTCTCTTCTGTTCTAGGTGCAATTTTCTGGAGACTGTTAACTTGAAACATTTCTCCTAGCTTTGATCAGATGACTGGAAAAGGGTGAGGCCGAGAACTGAGACAGGCAGTGAGATCTCAGGGATGCTTCACTTTGCCTTTGCAGGTTCGAACATTATTCTTATTATCAGAATATTAATTAAAGACATTTCTGAAGAGCCCAAGTGGCCACCTGATGTCTGAGGCTGGGCTGAACATCAGCTACACAACTAAATTTTTTGAGTCCCTTAGCCTGGGGCTGTGAATGAAGAATGCACTGGGCAAAACACCAACCTCAGTGAAGCGGGAGGGAAAAATCCCTTTTTCCTCTGAAGAGGAAAAGGCAGATTGCAGGAGTTCACCTAGGATATTGTATTGCCTATGGTTGTGAGATGGGAGGCCCCCTTTTTAAAGACAAATGTGCAATAGTTGAAATTGAGCTGGCAGAACCTGCCTGGGGAACAAACTCACCTTTTATTAAAACAAAAGAAAACTTGCCAGAGCTGCTAGGCTCAACACAGCTTGATTAAAGCCATTGGGGAATTTACCAATCAAGGAAAGGGCAGAGCTCGGAAAAAATAAGAATTGCTAGATCAGTTAAAAGTAGCTAGAGAAAACCCTGAGGCTCTGCAGCTGGTCATTACTGATGCAAGAGATAGACTGCCCCATGGAGAAGGGATATAATGGGAGAAGAGCAACACATTAATCTGCAGGGTTCAGCATTAGGGCTGACTGATCACACGCAGCACAGGCAGCTGTAGACCACAGACCACCTTCTCAGAGTATAGGGGCGTCGATACAGACCCCTGTTTGTCACCAAACCTACATATATTACCTTGCCTGCATGCCTTAAGCGATGCAGCTCACTACTACCCTTCCATGCCAAAGAAGATTGGTGTGAAAAGTAACTCGGGACTGTGTCTACACTAAGTGCAAATTGAACATGTTGCAGTGAGCTGCGCTAATCGAAGCATTGCTTAGTACTTTGGCAGCAGGTTATCACTAGCCCTTCTGGGCAGTCAGCCCTGCTGGAAATCATTATCACTGGAGAGGGTTCAGCTAAAAAAAATCTGTTCTAAAGGCACTTTAGTGAAACAATGTTAATCGGTAATTCTGATTCCTTGCCTCCCACAAGACAGTGGGACAGTGATGGTATGAGGAGGATGCACGAGGGAGCTCCCTGAGGCAGGTAAGAGACAGGTGTGTGCATTTACCGAGGCACAGATAAAGGGATAAAATCATACCTCTCTAAGTCCTTTTCATGCTCTCATCAGTAGCACTGGGATAAGGAATTCAAGGTTTCACCATGCAAAATCCATTTCTGCCTAATTGAAGAACTACCTGACTCACATTTACGCTATAAACTAACACTGATTAATAACAAGACTTAAAGGCATGTGGCCATACACCTGCTCAGACCGCAGACTTTCGCCAGGATCCTGTACTTGCTATGTAAGAGAGAAGGAACCGAGGCCACCAGGGTTTCTTATAACTCAGATTGCTTTATCCATGCCTTTCATGAAGACAGAGTTATGCAATCTCCGTAGATGCATTTTCAGGCCTGATGTCCTCTGCCAGAAAGGACATGCATGGAGCTCTGTGTAACCTGCCTCCTAGTCACATCCAAGGGACTCTCTACCTGTGCTAGGAAGCAATTATTTTGTATTTTCCAGTGTAACAATACAAAAGAACGGCAACAAATCTTTCTTGCCCTGATGCATTGTACAGCATTTTCTCCCCCCATCCACCTCTCCTCCTTGTCTGCCATGAGAAGTGTCAGAAGACATCAGATTCCAATGTCTAAATTAAATGTAGTAATCTGATCAGGATGAAATGCCAAATGAGTCACCTCCTTCCACATCAGCCTCTATGCCACCTGCCCTTTGCTCTGCTTCTTGGCTTTCATAGGTTGCTGCTCAGCACAGTGTCCAAGACAATATAAAATGGGCCTGATAAAGAAGGGGCTAATGGATAAAAACTTCATGAGAGCTTTCAGGCAGAAGACTTTGCAGTATAAGCAGATACAAGTGTTGACATTTGTGGGGAGTCTTCCCTATAGTCTTTCTTTTTAATAGGAAGAATAAAGTGAAGTTGATAGAATAATTCTGAATTTTTCACCTTCTCTCTTCTAAATGGCACATCAGTGAGACTGACGATGTTTTCACCATTAAACCTGGCAGAGAAATATATGTTCCCTGATTCCAGAAGGCTGCGATAATGTAAAAAGCAGTATGAATCTGAACCAGATGACCAGGTGGGGACCTGAACACAGAACAATGTGGGATCAATAGCTTTTAATAAACTTGCTGAATTTGGCACCGGTTGTTGTTCCTGAACATCAAAGCAGAAATTAATTTAAAGAAGGGATCTGGATTTAAAAAAAACAAAAACAAAAAACAGAGACCAACATGACCATTTTTTTCTGCATCTTCTTTGACTTTACAGAAGTATATAAAATACCATCATGTGAATCAAGATATTTTATCTATTCTTTGCTTTCTCCCTTCTCTGAGGCCAGAACTAAGTTTTCATATGGGCAAGATAGCTTTTCATAACCACTCATCTGTGGCATAAGCTAAATGAAAATCAGAGCATTTAAGAGTGCTGTGCCGTATGTTGAAGATATTCAGAACGCTGAGCTTTGGTGCTAACTGGAAAACAGAAGGAAAACTTCAGAAGACTGCCTGCTACCTATAATTCCTTCTCATCAGCAAGCCAAAAGAAATAATACTGCACTAGAATTTAAGAAAACTCAAAAAAGACTGCACCCCACCCCCCTACACACCTACTTTTCCTCTTTGGTTATGCATCGTGTTAAGTTCAGTGTAATTCACTGCTTAGGCTTTCTGAAGTAGGACACCTTAGTAAGACAACACTGTACCTCCCAGGCTATCCTAAAAAGCAGATGAGGCCTTTTCTGTTTTTAAACGTTCTTCTTCTAAAGCAAGATGTCTCCAAAATAAAACAACTAAAAAAACCTCAAGTCCTCCCCCCTTAAACACGGAGCTTTCTTGCTTCACGTACCCATTCCTCATGCAGCCATGAGTTTTCAAGTCCCATGGCCAACACCTCCCATGGCAGTCAGATTTTATCAGAAATAACTATTTGCTGCTATCAAAGCTAAGGAAAAAGGTAAAATGAGAAGGACTAGATGGTGGGAAAGCACACTGAAAGAAAAGACCAATCTGGTGGAACAATGGGCCGTGCTAGGGGAAGATGAACCTTTCACACTGCATATGGGAGTTTGCCTTCCCTGTATTCTTTGTCCTTTCCCTATATCTGGCTGTCTTCCTAAGGGTTAAGCCATCTTTGATAGCAGGAAGGTAAAACTGTCCTAAATGTCTTCAGAAATCTGCTTGCCTATTAGTAATTCCCTAGTGACAATGTAAAGAAAATCAAACACCAGACTTCACATCCTGAGCAAGCCTGGTTATGCATATTTAATAAAAGCAAACACTATAAGATGAAAATGGGTGTCCATGGAAACTGCATATCTAGCTTTAAATAAAATAAAATAAATAAAAAAAAAACACATTAAATTTTACATATGACTTTCTTTCACATACACTCTCCTGCTACCGGTTTTGGCGTTGCGTATTGACTGTCAGAGATCTTCTCTGCCCGACTGTTATTTTCCCGTCCCCGGGATGATCTCAGCATTGTACAGCTCTGAGATCTGTCATGTACTGCACACAGCTCGGGCGGCACATAGGCTTTTCTGCGCCAGGCAAACATGGGCTGCAGCAAAGCACCGAGCAGGATGGTTTGCCCCTAGGATTTAGAGCTCTTCAGTAATTTTTTGTAAGGGGTTAGATGAGGGGAAAACAAAACAAAACAAAGCAAAATGGCACAGACAAGCCAGAAGCAGCCTGTGCTCTGCAAGGAGGGGAGGGAGAGCTGCGGTGCCAGCTCTCGCTCCTCCCTGTCCTCACACCCTGCATGCACAGGAGAGAGATGAGAAATATGGGTATATATCTCCCCGTGGGGACATGGGGATCATCCATGGGTGATGTACTCTAACAGTTCAAAGCTACAACCAGCAGCTGTCCCGGGGTAGCCGAACTGCATCTCTGAACGCTGGGGTTCAAGCTCAGGACAGAGCGTAGAGCGCAAGAAGGGGGATCAACAAACACTGAATCATCTTGCGGTTCTCTCATCTCCAGCCACCAGAGCAGTGCCCAGCATCAAGAAGTGCTCAATAAGCCCCTTTGTTCGCAGCACCAGCTGCTAGGCACTGTGAGGAGAGTTGCAGTAAGCAGTGGTTTGCAAGAGATGCATGTGCAGAGAGAGACAGCAAAAGAGCTCTGTTACAATTGGCACAGGAATTACAATCAAATTTTTATCAAAATGAAAGCAAGAGTTGGCTTCCTCAACATTTTACCTTTTGCAAACAGGCAAATGTGCCAACTCTACCAGCTGGCTCTAGTACAGCTCTGGGACAAGGGGGAGATGTACACTGTGGGCCATACTGAGCGCTACACCGAGGCACCACTCGGTTGGTGGTGATAGCAAAGGTCACCATGGAAAACTTGACCTCCTCCAATCTATTTCCATGTGGAATCCCACTGTATGAATTGCCTTAACACTCAGGAACTTTCAGGATCAGGACCCTACCAAAGAAAAGCCTGTGGCAGGATCGTGAGCTATCACCTTATTACAATTGTTTCCAATAGAGTCACCATTTTCTCCTCGTCAGTAACTAGGCAATTAAATTCTGTCCCCACTGCATTTTTTTAATAGCACTGAAGAATTTCCACAGTGGGATCAGACATTTAAACAAAGAGCAGCAGTTTCCTACCTCTCTCTGCAGAACGCTGACGAACCCAACCTCTACCCTCCTCCTTCTCTCCACATCTCTGCACACATTCGTTCTGTAACTACTGCCTTTCATTTCACTTGCTCTTAGAGAAAGACTTCCCAAAGGTTTTAGTTGCCCAATTACTAGACAAACATAACCACATACAGCTAAGCTAATGCAAATAGATTCTCTGCTCCTTCATCCAGTACACTTGCTTCAGGCTTTACTATGCATTCATAAGCAAATTCTGTTTCCTCCCTCCTTCCCTCCTGTGTTCATCTTGAACTAGAGAGAAGCTTTTATCCTGTTCCCTTGTTATCGTACCGAGCATCCATAAATTCATTCCACTGCTTGTATCTCCCCACATTTCTGAAACTAGGCACCTGCAAAGTCTGCATGTTGAAGGTCCACTCCTGCAGGTAGAGCCCTTCAGGAACAGACCTTGTAGCCCTTCAAAAACAGCCCATGCAGTGATGCAGAGGCTACCTGGTGTTGTCCACATCACACTGTTGTAGAGGTCCCATTTTTGCAGTTCAGATCTTTGACTTCCCACACTCTTATTCAACGGTATAAGGTTTTTGGAACGCACTCTGGCCTGTATGCCCTGGCAGGGAAGGAGAAGACCTGGCCAAGGTACCCATATGTGAAATGTGCATGTTCCATGTTTTGAGGCTTTCATGCCTGATATCCACCACCATGTATCTGACAAGGCTGATTAATAAGGCCTGCACAATCAAAGCACACACCATTAGCAGCATGCATCTTCATATACTCCATGGCACATGCAGGAGACATACTCTTCCCGTTTTTAATAAGATGATTCCACCATACTAAACCAGCCACACTGGCAGCTTACAGCCGGCAGTCCAAGCTCCTCTGAAAGACTGATTGCACTTCTGGGGAAGTACCCACAGAATCAGTCTCATGTACAAGCCTCACGTGGTCACAGTCACTATCCACAGCATCTTCAGCCTAAGGATAAGGTGCGCTCCTAGACCACGGTTTCACAAGTGGTATGTCCTGACCATGCACGGGGATTAGAGTGCATGAATAGATTATGTACTGCTGTACTCCTCCTGCCAAGCAGAGCATGCCATTGGACTCACCAGAGAATGACAGGCTTGCTCTGTGACTTTGCCTCAGATTTTGCACAGCCTGAGGGTTATCAGCAGTGTACTAACTTATGAGGAGGACCAGAGACTACAGGAATGCAGGTGAAGTGGGCTGACACAACGATAGCTGTGTCCTACATGTCATTTGCAGGGGGCACAAGCCAGCCAGGTCTGTGTGCCAGTAGACACACAGCACCTCTAGAGGAACGCCAACACTGGCCTTCAGTGAGGACAGCGTTTCTGGCCACAGAAGTAAATATGTGTCAGCAGAGGAAAGAGCACAACAACATTTCTGCTGAGAGCTAGCAGTCTTCCTCTCCTGGCTCTTCTGTTCCAGTTGTAGGTGGTCCTGTGCTTTAGTAGCCATATGCACTGGCCTATTGCAGGACCGTGTACTACCGAGTCCTGGCAACTTAAGCAAAACAGGTGATCAAATGCCCCTATGAAGCTTGCAATACCAGTTATGCTCAAGTAAACATGATAGGTAAGGAGGATGGATGGCAGGAGGACAGGAAGAACTGTACTACATGGTCAGCAGCAAGGCCACAATGACACACATGAAGCCACTGAGAACCCAGAATTTTGGACTATGGGTTGGCCAGAGCACCTCATTCCACTTATTATTCCACTTGCTCTATTTTGCCCTCTGTTTTGTTCTTTCTATGTGACTTGCCAAGGTTACAGACTAAATAAATTTCTTCCTGTCAGGGTAAGAAATGGGTTAAATTATCTTAGAAGTGGGTTTGTTCTCCAACCGGCATCTGTATGCCCTAATAAAGTCAGATAACTGTATTACCGGGGTAGCTTGAAAACAGACAAAATCTGCTTTCTGTTTTTGCTAAATCCACAGCTAAATGATATTTGAGGGGGATGTTTTCAAGGGAGATAAAAGACTAAAATCAATGATAGGACTGTCTGAAGACTGAAGTTTCATTTTATCTCCACAAAAAATCAGGACTCAGCTATTCCAGTCGCTCTCTATTAAGTTTTGGTTCAAAAATGTCGCTTGTACTCACAGTAGTGCTGAAAAGAATATTTATCTGAATCCAACTGTAGCATAAAGATTCTCTTGGAATCTTTTGGTTATCGAATTAGATAAGCGTGTAAGTAACGCTGTTTATTACAAGAAAGGAGTTGTAGGTGATATGAAACCCAAACTATGATATGTGACAAAAATTAATAACAGTAATCATAAATGGTTATGAGAATGGCGTGAGGTGTAAAGATAACACATACATACACTGAGATACCAATCTATGGTTTAGGTAATTTAGGATAAAAGTGCCTGACAATTCAAAAAGGAAAACCACCATCTCTTCCAAAAACTTTTCAAGAACTGAAACAACAGTTTGGTCCTCTAAAATTATGCACTTTACTGTCTAACCATGGGGATGGGTCTGCATCACATCTAAGTCTACGTAAGAACTCTGAGAATTGAGAGAGCAGTATAAGATGGAAGGCAGCTAAAGATTTCACAGTCTAAAAGCATGCATATTACATTGCTTTACTTTCCTGATTGTACACTACTGTGACATCTTTTCCAGAAATATCAGTTTCTATAGAATGCCACCAAAGACTTGTTTTTGGCCCAGGTAACCAGGCAGGCAGCTGGCAATGGTTCCTCAGTTCTGGATCCGTCTGGCCACCAGACCCAAAGAAGAACTAACAAGGGTTAGACAACATGGTTGTCTAAAGTAATTGGGTGACTAGAATTGATAGTCCTTGATGTGCCAGTCCTAAAATCCTAATTTTCCAATCAGTCTTCCTTTGCAGCTGGCTCTGTCTAGAGACTCCTGCAAGAGGAATTTAGGATTAACTATTTCTTTCTAGACACTATACTCTTTAAACACAGATCTAGCTGTAAAGTGCAACTAAGTAGAAATGAACCCCTGCTCATTTTCTCTTTGTAACTAACTTCTTTTACAAAGACCTTAGTCTCCAGTTCAGCTAAGCGTTTAATTGTGTGCTTAACTTTAAGTATGTGCTTAATGTCAACGGGACATATGGGTAAGTA
This sequence comes from Charadrius vociferus, assembly GCF_000708025.1. NCBI lineage: Eukaryota > Metazoa > Chordata > Aves > Charadriiformes > Charadriidae > Charadrius > Charadrius vociferus. The sequence continues at coordinate 7,747,242 of NW_009647731.1, read as the reverse complement.
TGAAGCTGTGTGTTTCATTGAGTAGAATAAGTTACCTCAAACAATTTAATGTTTTGCTGAACTGAGACCCTTGCAAATAGAAAAAGTAAGAGCATTTAATGGGAAATCAAAAAGACATAGGTTCCTAGTACCAGTTGGTAAAACTAGTATTTTAAGTTTTTTTCTCCTCGTTGGTATAATTATATCAATAACTGATTTCTGTTCATCCTAGGAGGAAAGATTTCTTTGAACGTTAATTGAAATGTGGGAGCTTAAACTAAATAACTGAAGTCTTTGCTTTTGAGTGTGTTTGATCAGAATGTCAAAGGTATTTGGATAATTATTTCTATTACATCAGTGCTCAAGACCTTGCCATTACAATATATATACATATCCTCTCATCTTTACTGCATTTCTAGGATTGCTACATTCCTGTAGGTATTCAGCCAGAAAAATAATTAGGTGAGTATCACGCATATCAATGCTATAAAACAAACATATGCACTCAGTAGGAATTCAGGGCTGTTGTGATGGTACCCTGCTGAGATCCTTGCCCCCAGTTTATATACGTTCTTGTTCCCTAGCAGTGTTAATAACGGCTCTACAGCACGAGGAGAAGTATGAAATGATAAACTCCCTCTTGCTGCTGCTCCGGTTCTTGAATCTGGAAAATTTATCTTCCACAAGTTTCTGTACTTAAGCACTTTCTTTCACAAGCAGTTCAGTCATTGCATTTACCATCATTTGCTCTGAAACGGATGCTACCCTGAATCAACTGAGGTGAGCAGTTTTTGAAAAGCTATACCTGGTAGACAAAAGCAGTCTGCCTTTTGGCAGCTCTCTTTCCTTTTCTGTCCCTGAGCTCATCCTGTAGCAGAATGAGGTGTTACCCTGTAAAAAAGAATAAATGCTACATGCAGGGAGAGTGTTTCTCTTCTCTCTTGCTGTATCCAAATGCGTTCTACTCTTGTCTGTCCTATAGCTATTGCATCATATTCAGCCTCTACTTGTCCTCTAAATCTTGCTAGAATCTACATTTTTGCCCCTTCAACTGAAATTAATGACCACACCGATTCATCCGTCTGACATATCTGTTCTCATTACTTCTTCATCCTTTGACCCTTCCTGGTGTCATTATCATACTAATATCTTTTACCTTGTGTGTCTTCAGCAACGGGAGCAGTTCTTTCGCATGACTTAGTACAGAGCGTTACTAGAGAGTCAAACATTTTCTAATGCCTCGCTAATATTTTTCTTCATTTCTCTCACATGACAAGCCACAGAAATATAGAGCAGCGATACCAATATTTCAAAAATGTCTCATCAAAGCTCTTTCATTTAATGGCTCTAGTTTTATGTCACAATCTTGGCTACATTTCAGTGGTAAAAAGAGAAAGTCAGTGGCAAGTTAAGAAGGGCAATAAACAAGATGTATCATAAGCAATATGCCAATAATTATGCTATGACTGCATTCAATTCTTAGTGCCATACCTTCCCAGTTTGGGAATCATTTTCCTTCAGCATTTTGGAACAGCTTAGACAGTTAACAGAAAGTCACGTCACTGCTTTTCCGCTTTCCCTTTTAAATTCTGATGCATAATATTTGGGTTGCAGCTATTACTGGAGGTTTCTTATTTCTTTTAAACATTTCTCTTGGAGTTTTAAAATGAATCAAGCACATATTCCTATAGGTCTTTCATTTTGTAAACATTTTCTTCTTCAAACAAAAATCTGCATTCTGGGTCATATTTGGAGATCTGTAATGTCTCTTTAATGGATTGTAAAACCAAAGGGATTGTTCCGATAATCTATTTTAAATTAACTTCTGCTTAAACAATAGTACCTTTTTCAAAAAGATAATCAGAGGGGGAAAATACATTCTGATGCTAGATAAATTGTTCTGGTAATCAATTACCCTCCATTTTAAAACATTGTGTGCTTTATTTTGAATCCATATTTGTTTAACTCCAGCTTCCATTCACTAGACACTGTTAGCCTTTTTAGTGATGTTTCCAAGCTGACACGCCTGAGGGACAGGGTGCTATCCAGAGGGACCTGGACAAGCTCAAGAAGTGGGTCCATGCAAACCTCATGAGGTTCAACAAGGCCAAGTGCAAGCTCCTGCACCTGGGTCAGAGCCATCCCAAGCACAAATATGGGCTGGGCGGAGAATGGGTTGAGAGCAGCCCTGAGGAGAACGACTTGGGGGAACTGGTGGAAGGAAAAGTGGATGGGAACTGACAATGTGCGCTCACACCAACCGCATCCTGGGCTGCACCAAAAGAAGTGTGGCCATCAGGCTGAAGGAGAGGCGATTCCGCCCCTCTGCTTCACTCTGGTGAGACCCCACCTGGAGTACTGCATCCAGTTCTGGGGTCCTCAGCACCAGAAAGACATGGACCTGTTGGAGCAGGTCCAGAGGAAACCACAAAAATGATCAGAGGGGTGGAGCACCTCTGCTACGAAGACGGCTGAGACAGTTGGGATTGTTCAGCCTGGAGAAGAGAAGGCACCAGGGAGACCTTATTGCAGCCTTTCAATACTTAAAGGGGGCTTATAAGATGAAGACACACTTTTTAATAGGACCTCTCACGATAACTAAAGCAGGGTAGAATCAGGCTAGACATAAGGAGGAAATTTTTTGCGCTAAGCATGGTGAAACACTGGCCCAGGTTGCTCAGAGTGGTGGTCGATGCCCCATCCCTGGAAATATTCAAAGTCAGGTTGGACGGGGCTCTGAGCAACCTGCTCCAGTTGAAGATGTCCCTGCTTATTGCAGGGGGGTTGAACTAGTTGACTTTTAAAGGTCCCTTCCAACACAAACTATTCTATGATTCACACTTCTTCACAATCATAAAAGAAGTATTTTATGTAGATAGAATCATAGAACCATAGAATTGTCTAGGTTGGAAGAGACCCTTGGGATCATAGAGTCCAATCATCTACCCTACTCTACAAAGTTCTCCCCTTCACCATATCCCCCAACACCACATCTAAACGTCTCTTAAACACATCCAGGGATGTTGAAGGCTGGTATCAGTTCACCTATTAACCTACTCTTACATAAATGAGGTAGATTTATTTTGTTAAATCACACATTATTGGATTTTTTTGTTCCACAGGCTCAGCATCATTCTGTTGTTCCTCTCAATCTTTCCTGTTTTTCAGATTTTTCTTAATGGGTGAAAAGAAGATCTGGACAGAGTATGCTAGCAATGACCTCAGCCATACCATGAACTCATCTCCCTCCTGCTTGACATTCAGTGCTTACCTGTGCAAAGATAACGTTTTTCCCTTAGCCATTATATCGACCAGGAAGCTCATATTCAGATGCTACCTATCATAAACTATATCTTCATCAGTACCACTGTATTTCAAGGGTACTTTTCTGCTATTCTGTACGTGTGATTGGAATTCTTTGTTCCCAGGCATATGACACTGTATTTGACTGTATTAAAATGCATGCTGTTCAGATGAGCTCACTTTACAGAATGATGCAAATCCAGAATATAGAAATGATCTGTCCTGTCATTATTTACCACTCCACTAATTTTTATGTCATCTGCAATATTTACCAGCAGAGATTGTCTATTTTCTTCCAGATCATTGCTAAAGAATAACTAGCATTAGACCAAGAACAGATTACTGCAAATGTCTCCATAGGATGCAGATTTTCAAACACAGTACTTTTGAAATCTGCCTACTAAATACATCTTTCCGTCAAAGCATAAAGGAGTTTGGAATAAGCTCTATATACACTATAAAATGGTAGGGAAAGGCAAAGCTGGTTTAGACAATAAAAATCTAGCTGACCAGGCAATAGATTGGAAGCTATTGTTGCCATCTAATAACATTTTAGACTATCCAGTCATAAAGTTTGAACATCAGCATGGGAATAAATACAAAACCACATTGTGCAACTAGAAGAAATCCAGTCCTTTAGAAATAATGCAAGACAGCTTTCTCCTTCAAATGTATTAATCCAAGTAGCTTCGCGATAAATACTACATAATATTGTTCAGAAAAAGAACTTTTAATGTCCTATGTATTGGATAGAGAGAGGCATCTGCCTACTTTGTCCCCAAAATACAATTAAAACTTAGAGAGCGCTTTTACTCTGGAGGGGATGCACAGAGGCAGCGCTATATATGTATCTCTCATCACTGCAATGGCCTAATATATATGGTAGCATCATAATAACCTAGTTCTGTCCTTTCTTTTTCTTAGTCAGCACAGCACACAGTAATCTCACATGAGCCTGCATCTTGCGAGTTATGTAGGGTTTTGGCAGAACTGTCACTTCCCTTACAATACAATGCATTTTGGGCTTGGATTCATTATTAAAGAAATAGAATTTGTCTAGGGTTAGTCAGACCAAATGTAACACTTTAGGTTTAATTTTTAGCGATTTATCTGGGTCATATATCAGGATGTGATATACAACAAAACTATTTATCTAATCTTGTAGTAGGAGGGATACAATTATTATTGCAATATGGCAATAGCTAATAAATCATGTTCCCTCTGGCTTGAACATGACTATTAAGGAATAATAGTCAGCTGAAAAAAATAATCATCAAAGGCTTTGTATGGATTTCAAAACTGCTTGCCAAGAAAGTCTTCTATTTCCACTCCTCCGTCCTTCCAGGACCGTGACTCCAGTCTCACCTTATTATTCAAGAACATCAAATACTCTAGATTCTTATTGCCTTCTATTTTTGGCACTTTAAATGGACAAATAAATACTTTTTCACTTTTTGGCTTTGCACTAGTTTAGTCAAATAGCTATGGTTTGTCTTGCTTGTTACTATGATCTGTATGCCACAATCCAGACAAGTAAATATACCGTCATGTTATTGTTAAAAGAGAGGTCAAAACTAGTTCTTTGTCTTGGTCATCCGCACTGACGTAGGGCTCTGCACAATGCACATTAAATGGGTGTTGAAGGTCTAAGTCTGTGTACCTTACCACCATAGTTTTGTGCAGAAACTCCTGAAGTCTTAACAGGTTACCTATATGCAGTATTTCTTCTATTTTTACTTGGTGTTACAGGATTCAGTAATCTATGTGGTAAAAAGGGAAAGATAGCATTTTCAACAGCTCTTTGCTTCCCGTATGCTATACATCTGAAGAAAATTAATATCGTGAATAAAAACATTTGAAATGTGACTTCAGAGTCTCCTGGTTTTAAATATTACAGACTTTCTTACTGCCAATAACGCAATGTAGGTATTTAAGCGTTCGTCAACTTTACAAGCTTTTACTATGTTAAATATTTTTACTTAAGGCATAATACATGTTTTAAAAACTCTAGCATGTGCAAACCATTTTATAGCCCTGAGCTTCATGGAATTAATAGAGGATTAAAGGTAATAAGGCTTATCTGTTTTATGAAGGGGATGAGGTACCTTGACATGCTCATATTTTGTAGGTACTAGAGTTTCCACCTGCAAATAGAATTACACAGACGGGGTGGAACTGGTAGGAAAACTGACTGAGTTTAGTCACATGAATTGGATTTTCTAAAAGTGGAAACATGAAATCACCCTTTCATTATCCCTGCATCTGACAAAATATATTATCATATGTTTTTGCTTGAACAGTGTAAAGATCGTTCAAAACAGATACAATTGCAAATCAGGAAAGATCACACTTACGTGGAGCCCTGACAATGTGATCTCATCAAGCTAGAACTTGAAACTGCAAGTGTCACTTCAGATAAGATCAGAGTATGCTTCCTGTCCCAATGATGTGACATTATCAGGTTTGAGACTGTAGCAAAGGCACATGCACAATTTTGTGAACTAACAAGGCAGATTGAGAACACACTGGTTGGCAGGATGTTTTAGATCCTGAGATTGCCTTGAGCTGGGCATAATTACAGCTCATTTTTTGCACATGGGAGAGCCATCTCGAAGACGAAAAGAGCAGGGTACTCACTGAAGAAAGAAAAATGTTGATCTTTCAATTAGCATAAGTTCAAGCATCTGAACTGTATTTCACAGTGTACGGACAGCTTTTGAGTGAAAAAAAGCCTTCTTCTATAGAAAACTCTTACACAGCTGTGCTTCCATTTGTACAGGAATCATTTAACATATAGAATTCTACTTTTAGCTGTGGTGTATTTCAGCTTGCCTAAAAAAAACACCTATAAAAAATTGAGAGTTTGCTGCTGTTATACTACATAAAGTTCATCCTTAAGATAGGACATTAGGAATTTATTAGTAGGATTTTTCTGTTGATTTGGACTCCTGAACTACAAAATAAACACAGTGGTTCACAGTCATAAAGCAAGAAGGGCAAGGTGGCAGGAAGCCATCTGGGCTCTCTGCATATTTTTGGCGTTGTTTAGAGCTTACTATACAGCACTTCGCCAGGAACCGATTCGGAACTAGAAGTTAGGTATCGGTCCAAGCCACAAGTTCTGCATTAAAAGCAGTAATTGGGAAGACGCTGGAGGTCACATGAGAATTTGCAATCTGAGAATGTTTCCCAATACTAAAAACCTCAAAGCTATTAAGTGCCTCTTTTTGTGATCTGGAAATTCCTTAGCACCTACAATTTGATTTTAATTGAACAAGTACCAAATTACTGCATATACAGGAAGATCTACCTTTTTGGATTTAGGTGTCCTTCATGGCTTTAACACTGCCAGATGGCTGAAGACCCCTGGAAGCCAAGGCTTGGGAGCACCCCCTCTCTGTTGAAACCATGGGAGTAGAAGATGCACGTTGGTACTATTTGCATGGTGGAAGACACGAAGTCTATCGTGGTAAAGCAGCTGGACGAGGCAGAACTGTGAAGTGCTTTTGCTTCAGTGCTATAAATAAATGTACTTAGGAATAAAACATTATTTTATCAAGCATATACATGGTCTACTCGGAAACCATGTGATTTCACGTAACATGAGCTGCAGCATTTGAAATAGTAGTTCCATGTGCAGAAGAATACAGAAGGTCACTTTGCCTAATGTATGCATGTAGTGTGATACCAAAATAATTAAAAAATTAACATTTAAATGGAGAGCATCCTATCCACCACAAAACCAGCATTCTTTTCCAGTGACTGCCTAGCATATTAACACCACAACTATCGACAACTTTCTATATGATGTTTGACAAAATGCAAAACTGTAACTTTAGTGCGTAAGTAAGAACCAGTGGTGAATGCTTTTTAATATCATGGGTTTTGTGCCAGCTCTTCATTTTTGCACAAACGTTCACATGAGCTGGAGGAAAAAATACCGCACGTTCTTCATCTTAACAAACTTTCTTTCATTGATTAACGCAGCGCTTTATGAGACCTGAAAGAACGAAGTTAAATGAACAAGAAGTGAAAACTTATGATGGATGTGTCCCTCATAGCATTTAGATCTTTTCCACTTGATTAAAAATTCCTAGTTCCTCTTCACTGAATTGTTTAGTTTTTTAGCAGTCTCTGTCCTGATTAAAACAAATTAGCATCAAAGATCCCCAGCTGAATGAGGAATCATTAATTGAGAAACATGCAATGCTCCTTAATTACCTTAGAACAGTCAGAGAACAAATAATCTTAGGTTTCAAAGGGGATTGCACGCACTGTGCACCGTGGGCTTATTCTCTGTGTCTGCTGGAATAAAAGTAGACTCGCCTATACCATTGAGGGATATCAGTACAAGCCTCAGTAAACACATTGTAGATTGTTTATCTAAAGCGAATAAAAAAATAGCAAGGTAATGGCTGACTGGAAGAGATAGATGTTTCAGTTTATTATGTTGATCATAGCTTTCAATTTGCTTTGCATATGCCAACATTGACTGGGAAAGAATGAAAGCTCTTTGTTATTGATACAAATTTAAATACTTCTGGAGCGTTTTACTCAGAAGCACCTACCAAAATGTCAGACACATAGGTACAGAGAGTAACTGTGCAGCTTGAAATAGCAGACAAAAAGGCAACAAACTTTCATAAAACCTGGCTCAAAAGGAATCCAAGGAATATTTGCTATTCCTTGGTTGCTTGTTCTTCGGTACACAGTTCTTCTGACTGTTGTTTTTTTAAGCTATGACTCAGATTCCACAGATCAGCACAGTTAGTGCCAGCCTTCATAGGAGAAGGAGTAACTGACTTTTTTAAGGGCACAATATACTTACTAATATGAATATCTTAACATTTGTTTTGCTTCACCAGCTCATAGAAGAAATCCTGCAGAAAAATGTCACTCAATAGGACTGAGTGTATTCCTGGAGCGGGGCTGTTATTTACATTGCTTTGGCACTAAGGCTAATCCAGCGAGTGTTGCTAACTTAGAAAGACAGCAAAATTAAACGCTGCGCAGAACTACCTGAGCTAGAGCTGGGAACAAGCTGGCTTGTACTAGTGCCAGTATCCTGCCTGCTCCCATGGAGCTAATTAGCTCTGCGGAGCAGTAAGCTATTAGCAGGGGTGCAGTACAGTGCTGAGGCAGCGATGCCCTTCTGGTACCCAGCCTAACTCACCTAGAGTTAGCTGGAGAGATGAGCACCATAATATCTTACGCTATATAGGCGCACTCTTACAATCTCTGGCATACAAAACCCTGATGCAATGTTTTACAATGTATGCAGTTGACATAACAAGATGATCCCAATAAATATAAACACCATAGTAATAAATTGAAAAAAAAAGGAGTCCCTACACCACAGGAAAGCTTTGGGCTTGCTCCCAGTTCCTACAAACCTGTGCCATTCCTCTGTCATCAATGAATTTTTGCTGACATAACTCAGACGAGTGAATCTAAGATCCACTAAATAACCTGATCTAAATGTTACGTTCTGGCGTTAGTACTCTGGCACCTGAAGGAGAAGAATGACACATCCAGCCTCTTTTGCTAAATCCACTTTGCTTGATCCCTTTTTCAGGTCATAGCCATGAATTTCTATCTAACTGGGGACCTGAAGATTTCAAAGATTTCACTGGGACTCATTCTTCTCCTAGATAACTATGGACGGTATCCACTCACACAGCAAACCCCTCTTTTAGCTACAGTCTATTTAAAAGTAGAAAGGAAAGTCAGAAAAATCCTCAAGCCCCTGGAGGACACCGCTCTCTTTATGCAGAAATATATCATACATATTTGCAAGCAAAGACACAGACCTTGAGCCAAACTAACACTCCTATAGAAGAAGCACATACATAAATATGTGGGGGTTGTGAGCACAAATGTACTGTTTGGGGTAAATATGAGTTAGATTAGCATTTTATTTTGTCTGTCCTCCTGTGAAATGGAACTTCACCTGTATAGCACCCTCCTAACAATCAAGTGAGAAATCAGAAAGCAAAATATCATGTTATTTACTGGTTTAAGTTTTACTTATTTAGAGTTTAGTGATGCCAGTTTTGTTGTTGTTGAAATAATAATCTGCGTGGATGCAGCTACCAATGCCCTTCCTGTTGGCTGTCATTCTTAGAGTCTATAAACCAAACAAGTTGATATTCCCAGGCAGCAAAACTACCGCTTGCACATTGCACTGTCACAGGAACACAAATAAAGAAACCTCCGCAATTCTGTGTTGTTTGCCATCAACGCAAGGTTTTGCAAAGCAGGCAAAAGCCAACCAAGCTTCAAAGTGCTTCTTTTGGGGTGGTAATTTTTACAGCAAAGGCAGTTTGTTGTAACAGAAGGTTGAGCAAAGACAAGTTAAATCACAAGTTCTGAATGCTGCAATTTTGAGCTACCATTGAGCCACACAATTTTAAAGGCTCCTTTTGAAAAATGCATTAGTTTATAAAATAAACTAAATAATGGCATAAAGTCTACCATTAGTAGTATCAGTGGGTCAGTGGTGAAGAGACCATAAAGATATGTGTTTTTCTTTTGATGGGACTGGCAGAAGCACAGTGGGAGGCAAATCGTATAAAATGGCAGCAATATGATTAACTCACTTAAAATATTTAAGTTTCTCAATCATTCCCCCCTCGCCCTGCAAGTATTGCACAAAACAAGCCCCAGATCTACAGTGCTACAGAAATTAGGCAATGGTTTAGCACACCTGCTCTGGCTAGAGTTGCCTTATCTTGACATAACAGAATACCTTGGATACATGTGCGACTCCAAAAGCTCTGCTGATGGTAAAAACCTGGGCAGGCTGAAGGAATGGGGTCATATTAAAGTAATATTGCTTGGATTTTCGGGCTTTTTCTTCTCAACGAAGCATAAAGTCTTAGAAAACACTTCAATACGTCTTGGGCAAGAAGATAAAATGGCAGAGGTCTAAGGAAAGGATGGAAACTGAGGACACAGAATGCTTTGACTGCGTATGGGGTAAGAGAAACAAAAATGTAGGGTGGGGGGAATGGGAACAACTGGCTGGATATCAAAACTTCAAGGGCCTATACAGGAGACAGCCTTGTCCCATCAGAGTAAAATTAAACATTCACATTAAAAAATTTGAGGGGTTTGGGAATCCCTGAGTAGCAGCTAAGGACAAGTTTGAAGCTTTGCAGTGTTTCTATATGAAGTGCACAGATGATGCTGCTACTAAGTGCAAGATGATCATAGATATAGTAGGAGAACTGATGAAGAAACCAACAGCATACTTCCAAGAGCAAAGATAAAAGAATTTGGAAAGGAATCAGCATCAGCATGCGGCTGGATCAGTTTCATGACAAGATTGAATCAAAAGAAAATGCCAAGAGAGAAAGCCAATGCAAAAGACAGTGTTTGAATGGCACAGTGGAGAGAATGGTGCAGAGGAGGAACGTTAATGCCTGAGAAGGCAGAATCTATGTCAGGAGAAAAGGGTATAATTTTCTTGCAAACCTACTGAAAAATGAAAATCTTTTCAAAGATTTCAAAGAAGGAATTTACAGAGGGATGGACCAGAGTTGTTTGTGGAGCTCAGTTCTGAAGAGATCCAAAAAGCAATTATAACCCTTTGGGAAGAGCTCGGCACCATGTGTTGACAGGGTTGCCATTAAATTATTAAAATCAGGAGGAGGTAAATGAAGCCAAAGGCTGTACAGAGTAATTCTGTTGTTTTCAGATATTGGTAAAAGTTTCAGAGCAATGAAAGGTGGTGTTCATAAATGCAATGTAAAAGTTAGTGTGGAGCCTGTTTTTTCCTTAATCTATAAAGCTCTCTCAGAAGGCTTTATTTTTTATTTATTTATTTTTTTTTTAAATAAAACAGGGACAGTTCAATAACACCGGTGGGGATTCTGGAAAAGAATGCTACCAAATATTAAATATTTTAATGAGATATTTGATAATATATAATCAGAATGAACACACAGACTTACAGATTTTAAGAAATCTTATGGTGGTATATCATGGCCTTTGAGTTACATTTGAAGAATTTATAACTTCTAAAGCATTTTTAAAAAGGCATAGTCACTGTTTGCAATGGAGAAGATGAAGCATGAAGAGAGTGTAAAATCTCTGATATATTTAATATAAATGAGGGACTAAGGCATGGAAATGCCCAATATTCTTCAACATGGTTAAAATGGTACAATCACTGACATTTTCAGACTACAATGAACATCGCAATAGTGGAGCACCTTTGGGATCCTACAGTCTGGGCAATTGTGAATGAAGTAGGAGGTACTGTACAAAGAATGGCTACTTAAAGAAGAAAAACAAAGAACAAATAACATAATATCAGACATCTGAGAAGCCTGATTAATCAAAGATAACAGTAAATTGAGTGGATTAGTACAACTGATTTACCAACAATGGGAAAATGACCTCAACACAAGAAATTGAGAGCAAATTCTGTGACTGCTACTGTATTGAAAAGCCACAGAGTATGAATTATTTAATATCTGCCAGCAAATGTTTATTTTCATTTTTTTTTAATTATGCCACAAGTTGTGGTAGAGAAAACTGCAACATCTAGCACTGTTAAATAAATCTGATACTAAATAACTTAATAACTAAAATAGACAGCACTCATACAGTGAGTGTTATTTTTAGATCACTAAAGAGCTCTGAGCACTCTCTAAACATTAATTAATTAATCTTCAATATTCCCATGTCATTAGTAAGGTTAATTTTATCATTCCTAAGTATTCAGTTAGGAAACTTAGAGCAGAAAAATGATTTGCAATATTCCCACCATCTATTTAGAAGCAGAAACAAAATTACCTGTATTAATAAATTTAGAAAGATTTTTATACCTGACCATTTGACTCTTCGTGCTTTGGGGGTGGGAAGAGCAAGCTTGCAGGAATATTAACAGATTTTATTTCTGAGAGAAAACTTTAGGACACAAACAATTTAGGTACAGTTCTGTCATAAGAACATCCATACTGGTTATCCTAAATATTATGTTCCAAGATGGTGTTTATTTTTTCTCAGGTATATTTTATAATTAAATATCGTAAAAGAGCTTTAGGACTTCACATGAAAAAATAATCTGTCCTTCATGTTAACAATGACTTTTGATAAATACGAACTTGGAAAAGAATGCTATAAAAAGACTCAGACCTTCAATGGAATAAGATGTTTAAGATATCTTCTAGGTCTGGAAGTGTATTTGAAGAGCTACATCTTACTCTTTTCTTGCTTCTTGTCTAATAAGAGGTCTTTTAGTGAAAAGCATTTGCTAAAATTGGAAAATACCATAGCTAAGCATTGTTTTGATGATAACATAGAAAGGTAAACAGTTATTGTTAAATGAGTAACAAATTCTCTCAAATTCCAAATTCAAATAAGCTTTCTGCATTATTAACTATGACCTTAGCATGCAAAAACTGTTACAGGAAAATATAGTAAAAAATAAAAGATATAAAAGGATAGAAGACACTCACCTCACTTTATGCACTCAGTCTGGGACATACTGAAAACACTGAAAGCCAATTAATAATAATTGATAATAACTGGTAACATTTCTATACAGTATTTCAAACAGACTTCTCTATCCTCCCTCAGAAGGAGAAATACATTTAAGGTTTTGTTTCTGTAGAAGTGTTCATTAGTATACACATAAATAATCACTGATTGAATTAAAGTCTTCATACTATTCAATATAATATGGGAGGAAACAGAAAATGTTCTGATTTAGATCAGCTGTGAAACCAATTACATAAATTCATATATATACACACCTATATGCTTCCTGACGTGGTTTGTGCTGGTTTGTTTTGGGTTTTTTTTGTTCATCATTCCCACTCTTGCTTTCTTATTTTAGAAAAAGGAAGTTTTTAACATATCAAGAGGTGAAAAGAGATATTTTTTACCAAAACATGACTGAGTGTCAACTTACACAACCAAGGAAGTATCAATGTAAGCAAGCCTGCGGTAACAGCCCTTTCAGCTTCACAATACATTTCAGAGGGTCACAGGAATTTCAACTACGTATACAAGATGATGATTTTTTACATCAGAAATATCTGTAGCCATAGAAATGGCCACATGTGGTCACATATGTGGTCATATAGAAACACAAGCATTCATTTTGAAAATGAAATACCATCAAATAAGGAAAAGCTTAAACAACAAAGGCCCCTGAATTATACAAGACCAGGTTCTGCATGGCCTGCTTTTGCCAGCTTTGTTCTTCTTCGTTAGTATTTAACAAGTAAGTACAGCTGAAGACAATATGGGAAGTTCTGGCCACCTGTAGATGACAATAGTTTTGCTATTACTTGCTGTAAGTACCTAAAATAGCCTCAGGTATTCCATACTTTAGAGACAATCTGTAATAAGTATCAGTAAACTACAGCTTTTCAGATAATGCTGCACCTTAGAGAGTAAAAAAAATGAATTAATTTGTTTAATTTTCCCCAGTAACGTCAAGTATTCTGGATAGGACAACTTTGCTTAAAAAAAAAGAGAGATTGTTAATTACCTTTAACAGAGACTTTTCCTTTATTGTCAAGAAACCTTTCAGATGCTTTTTAAAAAACTGGTAATGAAATTAGATACATAATGATTTTATAATTTAGATGAATACTATGAAAGTTATTATGCATAAAGACCTAACATCTGTTAAAGTGATCCCAAACTAAAATTCTTACAATCAGGATTCCAGCTCTCTACATTAGATTATTTAGAAAATAATTATTGCTGCAGATTTTACACATAACAAGTTCCATGTCCCAATCTGAACTTGTCCAAATGCTTTTGGTTTGGGAAGATGGGAGGGGACTCTAACTATAAAGAGAGCAGTCAGCTATGAAAATTTTCAAATCAGATGAATCTGAATGTTCCTAATTAATGGTATCTTCATGCCTTAACCTATCTAGAATTTGGCCTTTTTTTTTAGATATAATTTTAGTAGTGGCAACATAGAGATAACCAATTTTTCATATAGGTAAACTAGCATTTCATTACATTTCATAGGAACGCAGTGAATGGAAGCAAGTATTCTAAAGCGTTAATAATATGTGCACAAATTTGATTCAAGTATTTTCAGGACTTTACATAAATATTCAAGTACGGAGAGGAATTGAAGGACTGCTCAACCCATGCTACAATGCACAGGCTATCTCATATTTTCAACAGTAATTTGGAGCTGCTGAATTTCCCTCAGCAGAATCTACGGATTGAGGGAGAGGAGGTGGAATCCTGACAATCAGAACTTCACTGGGGCTTACTTTCCAGAACAGTGCTTAGTCGTTTATTTTTCATCCAACATAAATCACATTAGGGGTAATACAGGCCATTCAACATTTTCTGACTCTAAGAAAGAGTTCAAAAGTTAAACCGCAGAACAGAGTTTTAAAAAAACTGTCTTTTTCATGAAGCAATCATAATGTGACAGTTGATAAAACATTTCATCTGATGTAAAGTGGTCACTATTAAAAAGTTTGCACTTGCTGACAACTAACAAAATGTAGTTATCAGACATACTATGCTGTTGTTATACCTTTAAAATAGAAAGCTGTAACAGTTACTCTGCAACTCTGGTTTGAGATTTGTTGGCAAAGTATTTATGTGTGGCCGTTATATAGATTTTTTTTTTATTGTTATTATTATATGTCTTTACTAATTTGCATGCAATCAGGGACCCTGGGAGAAGAAAGATACTTTATGAAAAACCATTCTCAGAGTGAATGAAAATGCTGAATGATCGCATGACTGACATGCTTTTCTTGCACAATTAAAATAACATTTTAAGCTGTTAACACAATAAAATGGCTGATAGCTATTTGCCCATTTTCAGTGTTGCAATAAAATATTTTAATCCCTTTAAAACTCATACCTGCTCTTCAAGCAATGGTCAAACTCCGGTTTAGATATGGAGGAATGTAATCCTTTATGAGCGAGTACAGTCAAAACTGCTCTACAGGACTACACGGTCTTTCTGTGTACTGGGTTTCTAGTACATTCACGAAACACACACTGTATATTTCTTATGTGAAATGTTTAGGTTCAGGGTAATACAGAGTTTGGAATATATTCCAGACAAGTGGTTCTTTCCTTTTCATAAGTGTATGCATCATATAAACCAGTTCCATTGGTTTATATTCATTTGAACAGATTGACTTTAAAACCGACAGAAAGGGTTGTTTTCAAACGACCATTTTTTTCACTATGCTAAGTAGCACTGATTGGAAGTTCCCAACAGAAGCTTTAAAAAGGAATTTTTTTAAGTTTTAAGATATAAGAAGCTGAGGTCAGAATATGCAATAAAACGCATGAGATTGTGATGGCATTATTTTAGGATAATAATCTTATTTTAGGATATGAAAATACTGAAACAATCATGCCAGCATAAGAAATAATTATACCATAATTCATAAGTGCATAATGTATCAAAACAATAGAGCAGTCATGGTTAGACGCAACCTAATATTCCTGTATAAGATATAACTACATACTGTACAATCGTTCCTTTTTATAGTTATTTTTACATTTAGTCCTCATCCAAATTAAGCTGAGTACTTCTATGTATGAATGGCATTACGAAATAAACACAACTCACAACAGGGCTTTATTACTGCTACTGCACCACCATGGCATGCAAGTAACTATGTAGTCAACTATAAACAGTAAAATGTCATCATCTTCCTGAAATAAAAAGAACATGAAAAATACAGATATAGTAGTAAACATCAATTATCTTTTTATATCTTTCATATTTACCAAAAGTCTATTGTTACATGAGGCATTTATACCTCTGTATCACTCTCCTGTACTAGTATGGTGGCAAATTTGAAGTTGAGAAACTATACTTTCAACAAGCTTGTACAAAACTACTAGTTTCATATTATACTGCTGTCAACATGTAATGTGTAAATGAGAACATGACACATCTGCTACCTACCCCTTAGCATTTTCTTACTCTTTTGTATATTCATGAATTTTGAGTAAATAAAAAGACTGAGGGCCATTAAAGCTGTTTGTTATCTTATCTGTTGTGGTGATCAAGCCCCCAAAAGACTAATGTCCTATAGAAAGGAAACTCTTTCATCTGCTTTTTGTTTCTGAGTACTGATTGTGTGAGGTTCCATACTGGATGTTGGATTTGAGAACCACTGTTGGAAGCAACTTGGATTTCTAAATATTTATTTATTTAATTTTTGTTATGCAGGGTAATTCCCTAACTGGTGTGAACGTGAGGATGAGATGAAATTCTGCAGCTGGGAGAACAAAATCCATTCATGCCTTATTAAAAAAAACAGGGTGAAAGTGCTGACTGGGATTAATTTCTTCTGCTTGGAGGTTAGGACAATATATAGAAATAGCAAATTTCAATATTGAAATGGGAGCAGGCAGAATAACAGCAAGTTAAATTCTCCTTAGACTTGCAAACTTGGAGACTCTTTTGGAAAAAACAGCAAACATTGTTGCAGAAGAAGCTTTTCCATGCTCAATTAATTTTGCTAATCAGTTAGCTGGCATGGAGGACCCACATGCGCTCTTTGTAAGATATATCATTCGGAATTCAGAACAGACTCTTAGGTACAGAAACATGAAAGCCCACCCATCACTTTGCTGCAGCCCAGATTATGTTTCTGAGGCTTTTGCAAGGTAAAGAAAAGTAATCATGATATGCTCAAATCAAGTTTCTTGATGGAATTATCTTTCAAATATTACATGTGGTGTTCTCAGGTTATACCTACGCGAAATTCACAAGCTGCCTACCTGTTTCAGGCAATGATAAAAGAACACCTAAATCCAAAGGATCCTCTTTAGTTCCTGCTTGCTGGAAAGGAATTTTAATGCTCATTACAAGGAAAGAAGTGTACAATTCTCATTGTTACATTAACCTGTACAAAAATGTCCTTTAGTTTCCTGGAATTTGCTTAGTTTTCAATTATACAATTTCCTTCTACATTACAAAACAATGTACAGTTTTTCCTAGTTCTGTTCAAGGATTTTCCCTGCTCTGATATGCTCAGGATCAAGAATACTAGGTATTTTATTTCATATTTTGTTGAAATCAGAATCCACTCTTTTTATTAAAGCTCATCAAACATACTCATACCTACCAGACGTTTGTTCTGCTTTGGGGTATAGCAGGCTGTGGGACTACAACAGAGCACAGTACCTCATATGTTCATTCATAGATTTGCCTCCATAAAACCTGAGGCTGTAGTATAGCTTTCAATGGAAGCCATTTAAAAAGAAAACATTACAGAATATACAATAGTAGGTTTTGAATCTCAGACACAAGTTCCTTGACGTGTTGAAAGATGATGTTTTCGATTTCTGACTCCTGAACTCTTATCTTTACAGTCCGCAGGCTTCTGTTGTGAAATGTCTATCAGTGCACTCGCAATTGCAAGACCTGTAAGACAAATAAAGGAAAAACAAAATTTAATGCCCAGCTTTCCTGAGAAGAGCTCCAGAGCAGTGTGATGGTTCCTTTCATGCCAAGTTTTTGTACTTTCCCAGAAGTGATCAGCTTCATTTCAGAGTTAGATAACAAGTTCTCACTTTCTAAAATGCTACCTAGTAACAGTGAAGAAGTGGACGAATAAAAAAAGTGCAGTTAAGATACTAGACTGGAAATCAGGAGAACTGAGTTCCATTTAAGTCTTTTATTGATTTGTTGTGTGATCTTAGCATCACATCTCTTCATTTTCTTGGTTAGGTGGACCAGCAGCTCTCTGACATGGATTTTCTCTTATTAAATGTTTGTGCATTGCATTTAGAAATGGATGAAACTATCAAATCGGAAAATAAGAGAGAAATGGAGACCACAGTTGAGACAACAATGTACCCTTGAATATTCCCCTTTGCAATATACATGCCTTCCTAATTTGGAAATATTCAGAGGTTAATATTTACCATGAACAGAAAGATAGGAAAATATCTTTCCAGAATGCATGGATTTGTAAACAGACAGTGAGCCATGACAGTGTTGGCCTGGATAAATTCTTAATGTTTTCAATTCACCAAAACTCTTCCTTTTCAAATTCTGGTTAAGCTTCTGATATTTCATGACCTGTTATAATCTTAATAGAGTATTACAGAGGGCATGGACAAGCATTCTTCGAAAATTAGTAGTTCAAGAATTTACTCTTCCATTTACTTGTTACTGCGTACTTTTGCTGACTTTTGCTGAAATGCTGTCATTGACAGCACACTTAATACATGGTAGTTCTGAATTTTTAAATTCACACAGTCAATATTGCAATGAAATGGATTAGGAGTACCCACATCACTCATATGTGCTACTCCACTACGGCTGCCATAAACCACAATTGACAATTACATCTGCAAAAACACATCTAGTTATACCCATAATGTGGGCAAAGATGGTGCTGGTTCTCCATATTGCCCAATACATCTCAGTCTCTAACCAATAACAGTACTACGCCATGTGGACACCTTTGAAAATACTTTTCACCGCGTTTAACAGGCAGACCTATTTTTTAACTCAGGCCAATATCAGTTTATTTATTACAGAATCCAATTTTGGCAATATTTTTCACGCATTCCCTCATTATAACACTTACCTACAAAGAAACCGTGCAAAAAATATTTTTCACAAGTGTTTCTACAGGCTTCTTTTTTAGTATATGATATACTGTCAGATTTGGTTTCCAGTATCCTGAAAAAATCTGTGCTATTTCACACTGTAATGCTACCTTTCTTAATTCACAAAAATGTTGCAAGAATCAATTAATGTGCATACAGCTTTCTGAAAATACAAGGCAGTATACTGTAAAATGCTAAGTACAATTATCATTGCTGCATTTCAGGATATGTAAGAGCCAAGATTAATTAAGTCGTTTTTCTCACATACACATATATTTCCTAGCATGAGCTAGCGATGCCTTAAATTGGACTTTGATAAATTGAATTTTTAAAATCTTTGAGGCACCTTTAAAGTACCAGCAGTATCCGGTATTAGCAAATTCAAGGATAAAACCTAAATAACATTTTGATAGTTGCTTACATGTGATCCTGTCTTTAGCAGCAAGGCTTAGGGAGTATGCTAAATGGAAAGAATATTACATAGAAAAACAGGCTTTCCATTTTTTATAAGCTATTTTGAAATATACTTGGATGTATGACGCTAACCTCACTTTACATAACAATTAACAAAAGGGAAGAACAATTTCCTTCAAATTTAATGCTGCATACTGGGATATACTGGCATGCTGTTAGGCTTCCATTAAATCAGGTCACTCTAGAAGATCATTTTTCAAAATGTCACACAAATCACCTGATGAAATTCACTTATTATGTTCTCTACGCCCAGCATAGTTCCTTGTTATCAAAGCAATACAATTAACTGGGGGAACAATTCATTATTTCAGACTGGCGGTCTAAAGGAATTTCATTTACCAAGTCAAGCTGATGCACAGACACTGCAAGCAAGCAGAATTTACATCAAAATACAACAGCAGATTTGATAAAAATGCTGTGGCTTAAATATTCATTAACCCCCCTCCAACAAAACAATCCCTTTGTTTTACAGGTTTTGGATCTAAACAACAAATATGAATATATCTATAGGTGTTAAAGTTGGAACTGTAAATCGTATCGTGTCCTATATCTGTTACTTCAGTCTATAAGTTATTTCATTTACTCATCTTCCCTCAATGCTGCCAGTTAAAATATCCTACCTACCATCCGAACCGGTGTTTGCCAAAACAGAGTATGGTCTCTGGTGGCTTGAGTAAGGTGGCAGAAAGGAACAGAGGAATCACTAAGGGTCTCACGCGGAGAATCAATGGGTCACCTTTAATAGTCGTATTTCTGGAAATTCAAGCCTAGTGCAGAACCGGACCTATTTTTAAGTTTAATTTGTTTTTCTACTAAATGTTATAGAAATAACTTGACCTAGTTCTATGCAGCTAAAACAATCTCTAGCTTGTTTTAAGGATATGTATGGAAAGATCATTAAGAAGTGAACCCAGTCAAATACGTAAGTGGAAAGTATATTTTTGTAAGAGATAATTGCATCCACAATGAGAAAAATACCAGAGAATGCAATATGAACTTGGTTATCTTTAGCAAAACTATTGTCTTTCCTAATGGAAGTTAAATGGTAATAGTTTATTCTCAGGAAGTAAGTGTCTAATCATAAAATTACTGGTGTGTGAATTTTTTGTCATTTTTTTTTTAACAATTATGCAAAACAATTAATAAGTACAAGAATAAAATACAGCGCATCAAATGAGATTGCCTTGAAAAGCGCTTTCCCGATTTATACACAAACAGCACTTTAATTCTGCATTTGAACAAAAGCATCTGAAAAAGTCATTCATTTTGAGATGCTCTCCTCCCAGTCTCTGTAAAAACAGGCAGTACTATATATTTTAATTTTGCAGCAAAACAGCTTCATTAGGCGTGAAAGGTTAATTGCAGGTTTAAGTGCAGTTCAGGGAACAGTGCGCGGGTCTGTAGTGAATAGCTCAGTCTGCTACAGGAAGGCTGAGTGCTATAAACTGTTTGCCCTGCTGAAATGTTTTACTACCTCATTTACTAACTGTCTTCTTTTACTGCTTGTATTTGTAGTTCTTCTAAACCTTTAATAGCTACAGTTTTATTTCACTGTAATCAGATTTAAATGGAAATACCCATGCTGGGATGTTTAAACGTTTTCCTCTGATTGTATACAGCTACATTTGAACGGATGCAAAGCTACACTATCTCTCAAAGTAGAAAAAAAATCCCTAACATTGAAAAAGTTAGTCTTACACGCTGGCGTGCATATTTAAAACCCTTTTTCTCCTCTATTGTTCATTTTAATGAGAAATGCATTGGGTTCTTACTATCCTCTTTGTTGAAAGTAAGGGAACAAAGGATGACCTCAGATTCATGGTTAGGCAGGTAACTGGAAATGCTTTTTTCAATTTAAATATGCATTACTCGGAGATAACGTTTGGATAGATTTCTTCATTTGATTACATTCTACACATTTTCATTGTTACACAGAATCAGATTATTCAGAAAGCAGAAGACAATAAAATAACTGCAACTCAGGTAGATCAATTGGATTTGTTTGATATTTTAACCAAAATTATAGTCATTGCTTAAGGTGACCTTAAGCAACAAAAATAAAATGACAGCTGCCAGACAGAGAGACTTAAACAGAAAAGACTGGGTAAACGCTATACTATTAAAGTAATCGCTTCAGCCTTCAGCACCCAGCAGTCTTTGTGCTACTTCCATTTGTTGATTCTTTAATGACCTGTTACTGTACATGCACGCCTAATAGTGGACGATGTCCTTTTATCATAAAGGATCTTTTCAAAGTCTTTCCACTGTAGAAGATGCAACGCCCATGAATACCCCTACAAATGGATCTAAGCAGTTTGAAGACATACTAAGTGATGAGAATTACGGCCTCTAGTGCCTCGTGAAGATGGCCATAGCACACAGTGAAGCCAGCGAAGACAATTTCATGCTCATCAATAAAACTACCCATTATTATATAGGGAATTTTAATGAGTTCTGCCATTGATCATTATTTCAAGTCCATAAAGAACTCTTTTGTAAATACACAATGTATATTATCTGTGTATAAATGACATTTATATACAAACCCACCTTGTTAATAATGTAGTTTTGTATTATCCATTTCTTAATTTGATCACATTCACATAACGTTTACGGATGCGTACCAGGACTGCATACAGTTATTCTTCATAGGAAATATGTGTTAGCTATAGTGTCTATAATGGTAGAAGAACATAACTTTCTAGAATGTTGTTACTAGGCAAGTGTTTCTCAGTACCTCCTAAAAAAATTCTCTCACTTGCTATGAGATGTTGTGCTAGGAATATTCTTACTCAGTTTAGTCGTTAGGTAAAATTTTCACAATTGTCTGGTACTTCCTATACTTTTCCTGTTTTCTCAGCAAAACTTAACTTTCTCCAAGTGGACTAACTGATGATTCATTTTCATGGCTGAAAAGGCCAGAAAGTGGTTTTGGGTACAGACTCCTGTGTTATAGATCAAGTCATGTTGGGAGATATCCAAAATGCACGTAAAATGGAACCAGAACAAAATTTGGGATTCAAAAGCATGATCCATAAAACCTTCTCCTAACCACGTACAAATCTGATACTCAAGTGCCTACTTTCCAGGAGAAAAATTAAAGAGTCATCTGAAGTTCGAGACTGTACATGGCCAGAGAAACCACTGTATCTCACAACAGAGCTAAGTTAATTTCAAATTCCGAAAACAGTCAAATCCTTCATGTGTATCTGAAGGTCCTGATCTGGCTGGTTTGCCTAGACAATATCCAGAGATCACAGACTTAGCCACAGAGAAAAACAATCATAAGCAACTGCCAAGAAGAAGAAGTATCTTCATAACCTGTCATATTGAATGTTTTTTTTTATTTGAATTAGTTTTTTTTTTTTTTTAAAGGACAAGCTGACAGCCCCTCAAAATCACAACGTTTTTTTATGGGCTTCTCTTCCTGTTTGGTGCATGGATGTATATTTTAAGTTGACACCATTCTTACTGTGGGAAAGATATATTAAACAAACTAAACTAACTAGGAAATTACTTTGGGCTAGTAACCCCACAATTTTTTTTTTTTCAGTGATAATTTTTGCTAGATGGGAAGACAGCCAAGACTCCAGGAGGTGTTTTCCTTTTCTTATGCATATAACTTAATTAAATAAGTAAAATATGAGGCAGAGCTTAAACCATAACAATAATAAACTAAATAATGATAGTGTGGAATTATATAGCCACACACTAGTAGAGAGGAGATGTCATGCTCCTTTCTATTATACCCTTGGTATTTAGTAATAACAGCTATCTATAGGGGACTAACAAACTCTTATTCCCAGAATAGACTTATAAATTACTTGCTGTCAGTTTGTGGGAAATGCAGACTATACAATAAAGGATCTTTTACAAAACGTTCAGCCTTTCCCAATTTTTCTCATTTTGAAAAGGAAATGGCCCTACATATTTGTGTGAAATATTTGTGCTCCAAGGGGCCGGTAGTGATTTTTTTTGTATATGGTCAGACAGTTTCTCCTTCCCTTTCAGTGTGAGATATCTGTAGTTTAGTCTGTTATCCAGGTCTGTACAACATCTGGTGCCTTTAAACTATCCAGCCTGCCAGTGGCTAAGACAGACCTTGGGCTGTTTGGTCTCTCTGGTATGGACAGGCAGGGATTGACTACACACTTTGGGATAGCTCTTATCTGTTGACCAGGTCAGACAAACACTACACTGAGGAAGGGGACCTAGTGAGGAGTTGGAAACACTATGGCAGTGGGATTGGTGCAAGCCAATGGTGATTAACTGAAGCTTTTTTCTCCCATCCACTTTTCTCAACTCAAGCCTTCCTGGAACACAAGAATCATAGAATAATAGGATCATTTAGGTTAGAAAAGTCCCTTAAGATCATCAAGTCCAACCATTAACCTAATGCTACCAAGTCCACCCCTAAACCGTGTCCCTAAGTACCACATCTACGCATCTTTCAAATACCTCCAAGGGATGGTGACTCCCACACTTCCCTGGGCAGCCTGTTCCAATACTCGATAATTCTTTCTGTGAAGAAATTTTTTCTAATACCCAATCCAAACCTCCCCTGGTGCAACATGAAGCCAGTACTTGTCCTGAGACAAGAACTTGAGCTCAAGAACTCAAGAGCTTGTTACTTGAGAGATCAACCCCCACCTCACTACAACCTCCTTTCAGGCAGTTGTAGAGAGCGATGAAGTCTCCCCTGAGAGAAAAGGTTCTCCAGGCTAAACAACCCCAGAAACCTCCCCTGGTGCAACATGAAGCCAGTACTTGTCCTGAGACAAGAACTTGAGCTCAAGAACTCAAGAGCTTGTTACTTGAGAGATCAACCCCCACCTCACTACAACCTCCTTTCAGGCAGTTGTAGAGAGCGATGAAGTCTCCCCTGAGAGAAAAGGTTCTCCAGGCTAAACAACCCCAGTTCCCTCAGCTGCTCCTTCGCTGATTACTTTTAAAAGGAGCTAGTATGAGATTATTGCATTTAGCAAGACGGTATCAGCAGACCTGTACACCAAGCCGACCTGTGGGCCTTGTCCAGGGAAGGCAGCACAGATGGGAGCAGAAAGGCGCTTACTTAACAAGTGGGAGAGGAAGACCAAGACAATGGCTCGCCTGAGCTGGGAGAGGACACCTCTCCCAGAGATGATATCAGAGATGATAGGTGGGGAACAGTAAGTCATGGAAGGTCTTGAAGATGAATAACTATATTTGAGGCAATAGAGAAAGGGAGTGCATGGAGCTACTAAAAATGATATTTGTGATTAAAAAAAAAATAGTCAAGAAAAAGATCTGAAATAAACGTGGTAAAGACAGCAGTTGTTCAATGTGGCAGTAGTTCCGAAGTAGGCTGCAGAGATTTTGGGCAAGGGTTTTTGTTTTGGCGATGGAGAGGGAAGATAGTGTTTTGGGGAGGCTGCAGCAGCAGAATTCAGCAAGACTGTGCACTCTGGTGGTGAGGATGCAAAGAAACGACAGTCAAAGAATACCTGGGCAAGACCGGAGGGACAGCAAGGGTAATAGCATCATTAACACAGACTCAAGGGAAAACTGGAATACAAACTAATATGAAGAAATGTAAAACATTGTGGGAATGAAAAATAAACTACATTAAAGTGGTGTGTGTCCTAAACTGTTGGGGCAAGGGTAGCCCAAATCCAGATGTGTGGAATACAGACTTCCATTAAAGTCAAACACATGCACTTTCTAAAACTAAAGGAATAAACTGAACTACAGATACTTTCCCAAGAACTCTGACACATTACTTTATCAAAAATTGTTTAAATTTGAAGAGTAAAGCACACCTGAAGCTACAATGGTTAGACAACATTACTAGGTATATTATCTGTTTGCTGGACCCTGTTCCTTGGGGCTTCGTGATAAAGCTGGTCACAGATTTGTCCAGTGATATTAAGAATGTGACTGACTTCACAGACTAAAAAACATAACAAAAAAAAAGAATTGCAGTTGACTGCTGAGTCTGAAGATAAATCATTCTTCTCAAAACCTCTTATTGACTCACTTTTAATATTACGATAGGCTTGGGGAATGGTTACATTTAGACTAGTCTAGTAATAGCTCCTAAAGCTGCAATACTTATCAGTACTAAATTTCAATTAATAAAGCAAGCATCATATTTAGTCAGGAAATATATTCTTCTCCCAGAATAGCAGAGCTAAGAGAATTAAAGCATTATGATGTTTTTATCCAAGAAGTTTTACCATGGCAGTAGTTACAGATGAGTGATCTATTGTTACACCATTGTTTTATTCCATTATTGTAATTTTTGGACCTTGGACCACAAAGAGTAATTACAGAAATCCGAGAATGCCCCTAACTATTCCATTGTCTTTCTCAGCATGGCTTATTTTATACATAAATGATGGCATATTTTTGTGTGCCTTTTTTTTCCCCCTTTATATTAATAAACAAGCAACAAGTAATAACTGCATGAATAATTATGAACGTGAACAGACTTTCTCTATTCTTTTGAATATAAGTTGCAGAGTCTCAAACAGGTGTATCAGTAGCAAAATATGCTTACATTTTTAGGGGAAAAAAGCAAATTTCTAGGATACATAATATTTTCAGAAAGCTATCAATCAAATACATGAACGGCAAATCACCTGTAATTCATTAAACAATTGTTATTTGAAGTTATTAGCAAAACAAGGGGCTTGGTTTGATGGCTATTAAAAACACCTAAAAAGACATAATCTGTTTGGAATGTGTGCAAACCTGAAGCAGATTAATTCCTTGATGCTCTCCCACTACATATTACACATCATGTGTTAAAATGCAAGTAATTACACAGGTTTCTATAATGGACAGTAATATTTGAAACATTTGGATTTTTTTCCACAGAAACTATTAAATTTTCAGTTTGATTACATCTTTTCATTGAATCATTTCTCCATATGTTATGAAAAACATCTCTATTCTTGTGATGTTGTGCAGCCATTTAATTTGTTTTCTAGAAAATCACTATAAACTAATTTGCTACTCTGCAAGAATTTGGTGAGATGCATTAATCATGCCAGAATCTAATTTGGTCTTGTAAACCCATTTCTGTAGAAGAGAAAAAAATCTACTTGGAGTACTGAAGAAGCACTATTTGCACTTACTTTTAGCAACACGTGGGTTAATACAAACTAAATTATAATTGGTTTTGTTTAGAAGTCAGTATCACAGCTGTGACCCAGTTGGGGTTAGTTTATGAACCTCTCTATAGTAATTAGACACATTTGGATTGCAAAAGCCTACTCCAGACCAGTACACTTGAGGTTACTTGTACAGCATTATTTTACTCTTTGTCTCTGTCTTCAGCAATCTCCTTTTCTGGGGATCGTGCACGCCAGTCGGAGAAAAAATACAGATACAAAATCTGTAAAAAACAGTGAGCTTGAGTTACAACATTTTTAAAGCTTTTTACCCAAATCCATTCATGCAGTTGGACTCTTTAACCACTGTAAAGCCTTCCTAAACATCGTGAGTAGGATGAACACCTGTGAGATGGAGATTTATCGTTCGTATAAACAGAGTGTGATCGACACTCCATTAATACAGTGCTGAACTACAACTGCAAGCAATTGAGCAATCAGAATATCTGCCCGTGTGTGTGTGTATGCATATATGTGTATGAGTATCTGGGAAACAGAGAGAAGGTTCACACAAACCCAAGCAATCAGGAGAATGGTTAGAAGGAGAAAGGGCAGAGGTATTCACTGGGAGTCGCTTCCCTCCAGAGGGGTCTTACTTTCAGGGGTGATTTACAGCAGATCTCTTTCTATCTGTAGAGGAAATCCAGGGTGATTAACCTCACCAGGTGAAATTCAGTTTTTGTGAATACCTCCCTAATGTTCCATCTGGGTGATAACCAATATTGTCGGATTTGCAGCTTTACTACTCTCCTCTTCAAGACAAAACACACAATCTTAAAGACAGGAGGCTTAAGGGCCCAAGAGGGGCCAATTCTGCCCCCGCTGGAGATAAAACAATACTACTTACATGATCATTTACTTTCAGAACAATAATCCTCAAAGATGCTGTCTCTCACTCTTGCACCTTTATTTTGCAGGTGCTGGCTTTTTTTTTCCACTGTCAAAAATTTTATTTAAGCCAGAAAGTGATGAACACATTCATACAAAAAAATGATTACAGTTCACCAGAAATTCAATGGGACTGCAGCTTAATCAGAAGCAGGTATGCTATCTGCAGTGCTTTCCCATAATCCATTCTCACTTCTAAGTTTTGCTTTCCAAGGTTGACGAAGTACTGGACTTGTTTTCCATTTCCAACATACTGTTGCAATATATCATTGCTCCAACTGCTGTTTGGCTTGTAATTTGGTTCTGGCCAAATAACAATGCCAGTTTTTCAGTGTTCTGCCGATTTCCACAATTAGACATTCAGTACATCCCCAGCTACATAGCCAGCAGTCACTCTGACAAAACAAACGATCTTGGGAGTGTAACACAGAATTAAGTCAACAGGACAGAAAGCGTGCCCAGAATTTTGAACCATATTTTGAAATATTACTGAAGTGACAACTTCAGGGTCCTCAGGATCTCTAACATAAAGGTATATGTAGTTTTAGTACCTATTAATGCCCAAAAATAAAGAAAAAAGGGGAGGGGGGAGAGAAGACACACGTGCCCTGCTGTCAATATTAGGGTGGTTCCATCAGCAATGCTAGCATCAGCTTATACACAACATTGATTTTTATTAATTGTAGCTGAAAAGCTTGCTGAAAGGTTGAAAAGCACAAACCATTAAAAACATTTAAAACCCCAAAGATTTTATACAAATAGCCCTACTAGAATCCTGGTCAGTACTGAAAGAGTGTAATTCTGAATGCAACTCCGGTATGTACAGGCAAGCTGTACAGGTACTCATTTATTTTTTCCTGAATCTTCTATATTATACTGAATATATTATATTATGACTTCAAATGGCAAAATGACACACTTAGACCTGGTTACTGCCAAAATGTATGGAAATAGGGTTCCATTTCAACCACTGCATGTTCATAATTGATTACATACACTTGGTCCTGAGCAGTCAATATAGATAAATATCAGTAAAATCATAGTAACAGAGCACCATTTCTGTTTGTGTGACATATGCAGGTAACACTACATCTGTGTATCACTGAAAAGATACATGCCCCAGGCACGCTTCCTAGCTTGGAGAGGAAAAACTAGAAAACTGGCAGTAGATAGTCACAACTTGTTACCTAGCTCTGTGCGTACTCACACTCCAACAAGTAGCACGTCTCATTTGTCAATCCCATTATAAGATTTGAAAGAACTATTCCAGTACAAAGATTACTAAACTATGACTTTTGCCATCTAAAACCTTCCTTTACATGCCCCTTTGCATCTAGAGGATGTAACCGGAAAAACCTGAGAAAGAATCATAGAATAATGGAATGGTTTAGGTTGGAAGGGACCTTAAAGATCACCCAGTTCCACCCCCCTGCCATGGGTAGGGACACCTCCCACCAGCCCAGGTTGCTCCAAGCCCCGTCCAACCTGGCCTTGAACACCTCCAGGGATGGGGCAGCCACAGCTTCTCTGGGCAACCTGGGCCAGGGGCTCACCGCCCTCAGAGTAAAGAATGTCTTCCTAATATCTAATCTAAATCTCCCCTCTTTCTATTTTCTATTTGCCTGCTGACCTTTTCCCTTCTATTTTTCCCCATTTTCTTTTTGATCACATGTGAAAAACTTGGCTTTGGTTGTCTCATTTCCTGATTTTCTATATTTCAATTATACTTTAATGGCTAAATATACAGTGATGATGATACAAGAGTGTGTTGTGAATGAAATCTGTTTTGTACTAACCCAGCTTCTGAGAACTGCTACAATTTGAGTTGCTTTTTTCCGTAGCCTCTGAAGTGCCTTCTATAATATAATAATATAATAAACCTGAATCTGCTCTTCCCTTTGCAATGCAATCCAGCATTCTGTTTTCCATAATGCTGCTACATTATGATTTGCAACTATAAATAATTATCCTAAGTTATAAAGATAAAATATAAAACTTTAAAGCAATACCATTAGACACCATACACTTGAGACTCTGAAGCAGCCATAAGCAAACATTGATTTTCATAAAAAGTAGAAATGAAGGTGATAATGAAAAGCATGGTTCCTGCTTAGGATTATTTTGCCAAAAGCTTGCTGCAATCTTGGGTGCAAAGAATGGAAATAGTAGGTAATCAGTGGCAAACTGCACCTTGTTTCTAACATTTGGGGCACAAGATTTTACGACCTCTGTCTCAAAAGGTGAAGAGAGGAAATAATACAGTTGTGGGAATGTGATTTGACAATGAGTGAGGTTCAGTAATAGAAGTTATTACCCCCCAAAAGAGGACAAGTCAGAGACAAGAGGGACTTATCTAAACCTCTGTAATGCTTGTGTTCAGATGTGTGAACTTGTGAGTTGGTTTTTGTTTGTTCTGTCTTGCCTGGACAAGCATTCAATATAACGACAGCGGAATATATAGGCATCCTGGCTTCTTCCTGCATTATTTCTCATTGCCTTCCTTCCAAATAGCCCTCCATTTTCCATTCTTATTTTTGTTTTTTCTTGTTCTATTAAACTTGAGCCATCACATTATTTAACTGCCTTTACAAGGTACTTGTTTTTCTCTACCTAGACTTCCAATAATCAGGAATTCTCTTTGTGAATCTGATGTCAGTTACCAAAACTAGTCCAACTCGCTTCCACATTCTTTCATCTGTTTGGGTTGTACTAGTGTGAGGAGGTGGTAGTATGGCAGGTTTTAAAAGCTGCAGACATCTTAATAATCATTTATATTGTTTGTCCTTCTCCTGACTTCTCATTTTAGTGGGCAATTCTTTTCCAGGAAAAATACACAAGTCCACTATTTACAAAGACAGATAAAAATAACTGTTCACATTTGAACTACAATCTAATTATTTCTTTAAGAGCGATGAAGTAGGCTGGGAATAATCTAAATACAGACAGCCTTATTTCATTATTTCAGTCCCACATGTGCTTTAAGAGCAATATTTACTTTAAAGATTTTAAAAGCTGTATGTTACATAGTGCACATTTTTAGGCAACTTTTCATCTTTGATGTCTTTAACTGTACTTTCACTAATCGTTCTGCAAATGTGACAGAAATGTGTTTTTCTCACTGGGATTGCCTCAAGGATACAGCTATCCTTAGTGCCAGTGTGAGAGGTGCATGAAGCTGCTGAAGGTCTGCAGAAGCTGAAGCAGTGTGGTTCAAGTCCTCTCCAGATCCACCGAGATGGATTTCAAGGGGAGGGAAGCAGGGTCAAGAGGCTCTTGCAGGAACAAACAGGGTGAGGTACGTCATTGCTGTGCTCTACTGAAGCCGCATATGCTCAGTAATTTAGACAACCGAGTGCTTCATCTGGGACAAAGTCACGATGCTGTCTTTACATTTTCATCTGGTTTTCTACTCTTTGCCTTTCTGCTTACCCAGGTAAAATCAACAAATCAACCCATTGCCCTGAAACTTGCCTCTTCTGGTCCATACCAGCAGTTGCATTAGGTCCAGACAATGAGAATTTTGTAGTGAAACAGATGTTTAACCATATATGAGCCTATTAGATCTAAAGCTTGGTAGGAGATATCTGGCTCCCAAAATTGAAGGCCTGACTTAAATGTAATTTCATGCTTTTTTTTTTTTTTTTTTTTCCCCCCAAAACACTAGCTCTTTCAAGTCATACTTTAGAGCTTTCATTTACAAAATCAATGTTTACTGACCTTTCCATAGTGGTTTAAATATGAAGACAAGAGATGTGTCCAGGGAGGAAAAATAGTATTGAAATACTGAGCTTGTTATCTCCAAAGTGCTACACACAAATTAACTAATGCATGCTAATACAGTGATTAGCTTGTTTGCCTAGGTTTAGTGCAATGACTTGGTTTCCTAATGCCATCATTCAATGAGAGATGGTTTGGTATCACACTGAAGCCAGGACAGCTCTTCTCAAAACATACTGTGCTTACCATTTGCGTATTCCCCACTGAAAACAATATACATCTATTTAGAATACTGATTATTTTCAAAAGACAACTTCTTTTGGAGAAACATTTTGAAATCAAGATATTCTTTGAGTTAGTGAAAGATTGCAATACTAGGCAAAACCATAATGGATTCCTTTTGGCTGGGTGAGATGAGGATGGAGCTACAGATATTTCACCTGTGATGACTACTGTGTTCTGCATAAATTTCATATGCATTGACCCCACACAGCATTTTCTTAGGAGCAAATAGCATAAAAAGTCCTCAGACGAAAGTGCTGTCCCCCCATGGGGCTGTCCCTTCCCTCTTCCTTTGAGGAAAAAAACAACAGACCAAACAGTCTTTGCCTGTGGCCTTCCCAGAGGACCACACTCGGTGGACAGTTGCATGGTGTGTACAATTCCCATGTTCGTAGGCTAGATTAGGTACCTGTTTGTACACCTCTCGGTGTAGTAAGGTCCCAAGCCACAGCGAGGCCTCTGAAAGCCTCAAGAATACAAATAATGATAACAAAAAAATAGTAATAAATAGAAATTAAACTGGTAGTGTCACAGGTACTCATGAAGATTCAGATTGACCACGAGAAAGCTGGCACAATATCACTGGTAGGATGTATATTGAAACAGCTTGGAAAAAGCAATCTGGAAAAAACCCAGTATGAATATAATGAATGAGCCTTTATTCCACATATGAAAGTGTTTCTGATACTGACAAAAGAAGGTACAATATTTATCATTCAGGGATCGCAGGGGACAAAACAACAATATTAAATCATGAGAGGTTTTATTTGTGAATTGGCATTGTTTTCTGTCTCCTGTGTTACCAGAATGACAAATGCTTTCCTTTGTGTAGGAAAGAAAAGGTTTGATACTGGCTGTTCATTCTATAGATTCATGCTACAATTTTTTGAGAGGTTTGGTTAAATCCTCATAAATACCAATGTTTACATTAAAGGTGCTAATAAGCATTTTGGGGTGGTTGTTGTTTGTTTTTTTTTCCTCACCCACGGTTTTATTTGAGAGTCTCCTTCATGATATTTTATTTTCCAGGGCAGATGAAACAAGATTCAGTTATTAGAGTTCTTAGGGCAACTGGTGGGAATACTGCAAAAGCACAATGGGATCAAAGTGGATGGAAAAGCAATCCCCAAACGACTAAGGGCAAAACTGCACCAGTCCCAGAATTACAGAGAGTTGATGTGTACAAGACATATTAAACACTTGCATTTGAATTTTTAATATTGAAAATAAATGTCACAGCATTTTCATGAAGAATCTATTTGTCTTGAAGGCATCTCATCTGCCACTCCTTGTTATGGATTAC
>NW_009647731.1:7692718-7714523 GCF_000708025.1 Charadrius vociferus | reverse complement strand
ATAGGAGGTTATGGGTTTTTTCCTATTTTTCTTACATTTTTTGTTTTCAAAAGCTAGCACAGAATATTCCAGCGATCAGATGAGAGTTAACATACTCTGTTGCCAATATTTTCAAACGCACGTAACATCTTCTGGTTTGCACAATTCAGGATGAATATGGTGCATCACTATGCCATCTAATGTGACTCAGCTTTGAGAGCTTCAGGGCTTGGGTCTGCCTTCAGTGCCTTAAGTACACATGGCTGAATTTTTTTTTAGACAGTAAATACTGAACGTGCAAATAAATATATAACTAGTCAGCTGATTTCCAAAGATATACAAGCATGACCCCAAGAAACTATTATTTTATAATGGTATAATTCTGTACATGCTCTGAGCGCTGGGGAAAAATTCCTAGAACACAGCCAATTTTATCACACAAATTTCAATTGCTAGGTTAGATGCACTTAAGAATAATATTTAAAACTACACAGAAATGTATTCTATGCATGTTACGTATTAGAGCATGCATGGATAGAACGGCTCTGCAAAATAGCGTGATGGGTTTTCATTTTCTTTTGCAGTGCAATTGCTCTTACTGTTTCTCAGATGTCTTCCTGTAACCTCTATCAGCCCCAGTCAGGGTTACAGCTCCCACTGTCAGGTGTAATACGGGAGCACTGCACCAAAGAGCTTACAATCTAAACAACTTTTCATTCTGTTTAAATTTTCATGTTAAAAGAAACATACTCACAGACCTCCTTAACCCACAGCCTCTTAAAGTCACGCTGAACATGAAAATATAGCTAGACTT
Source organism: Charadrius vociferus (assembly GCF_000708025.1). Taxonomy (NCBI): domain Eukaryota; kingdom Metazoa; phylum Chordata; class Aves; order Charadriiformes; family Charadriidae; genus Charadrius; species Charadrius vociferus. The sequence continues at coordinate 7,713,730 of NW_009647731.1, read as the reverse complement.
TTCTTTTATGTAATAAAAGTTCTGTGAATCACTATCGGCTCTCAGTTACACTGTGTAGTTCAGAGGCTTCAAATTGTACTCCTGACATCCTGTTACACAGCTACTACTGAGCAGACCTTTGTAAATAGGTACATTAATGATGTACAAGAAAGAACACAATGTACCTCACTCCTGCCTATCTGCATTGGCCTTGCGGTTCTAACACAAGTGAAAAAATACTATTTTACATTAAAAACCATCAATATAAATAACACATAGATTTATGGAGCGATAGGACTGCATTAATCAACTTTTTTTTCAGAGAGAACTGGACTATATCACTGTGAAAACTAGTAAATGAATAAGCTGCAAAATTCAATTACTTGTACAGGTAATTTTAATATCAAAATAAGTAAATGAGTATTATTTAAAAATAGTTTATGCTTAGAGTTAAGCAAAGAATACCTATGTAAAGAAAGTTTTGTAGTTTTGAACAGATTGTAACATTAGCACAAAATTTCTGGGAAACTTTTAGGACATGTGCAAAGAAAGTTTTGTGTAGAAAACCACACATACAGAAGTTATAATGAAAAGTCAAGAAGTTTCCAGATTTTGATAGATTTCAGGCTGGATGTGTCAAAAGATAAGCCCTGACACTGGCAGGCCATCTCCCTTGAAAATTTAGACTCCGTATACTCCGTATACAGAGAACTTCAGGTAAACCAATTTCTACTTTCACCTCTGCCTCCAAATGCTGGTCTCAAAGGACTTCATTTCAGCCAAGACCTGTCAAAACCCCCAAATGCTTTTCATTACTGAATTCCTTCTGTATATTCTCTGTCAGCTGTGTTAAAATAATAAATTCACAACCGATTGATTTTTGAAAAGGGAGAGAACCTCTTGAACTCATCCCCTGATTCTGTTATTTCAACCTGTAAAAATGGGGGGCATATTTAAAATTGTTAAATTTGTTTGAAGTCCATGCTTCCCATGCCATTTATGGGGTTTAAAGGAGCAGGAGGTTCAGAAGAAGTTATAATAAAAATCATTTTCAGTAGGATGGCTATCAGACGTTAGGGGTGTTCTCCTGTCAGTGCATATCCTTTTAAACCATTAATATTAATGGCAATTCACTCAGAAACATCCAGCACAGACTAGGAGCCCTGGTGTTCTTAATTGGTGCTAGGAAATAATAAAGTTTTTTTTTTATATCCTGATGTATCTGGGGGGAATTCAGGACTTTTCTAAAATTCCTTTGAGAGGTGATTCTGTACAGTTTTTGTCAGCATCAAGGGAGGAAAACGCACAAAAAACACACTGCTGGATTAAGAGGGCAACATTGGTTATATTACCAAAAAAAGTAGAAGCGAGTCTTTTCAAATTGTGTGTGTAGGCAAGGAGCTTAGTTTGGATGAAGCAGTTGCAAGAACGCTTTAATGGGGGACAAGAAAGCAATTAACAATGAAAAGTCACTGATGCAAAAGATAGTCCTAGAGATTAAAATCTTATTGAAACAAATGCTTCTCCATTTGATCATAATGAATTGAGCTGAAAGATCTGCAAAACCAGTTCACTGAGCACATGAGAAGAAAATAATAATTTGTTACTCAATTATAGCATAAAGCTTTCTGACCAACGTACTTCTCTACAGCTTTAGTTAAATAGAAATAAGAATCTTGGGTAAAATGAATAACACAATAGGAGAAGTAGGCATAGTATTATTTCAAATTGCAATGTGATAATTATGAAAATATATACAGATACATCAATTTGTGCGGTGCTTTAAAAACACAGGAAGAATATGCTTTATCCCAAAGTGATAAACAGAATGTTCAAGGGAACAGAGATGAAATGGGCACAGCAGGAAGGATAGGGCAGGGATAGATGAAGGTAATAGTGCAGGGAAGAAAAGCACAGTGGTGGAGCTAAGATGAGCATGGGACAATGGGGAATATTCTGAAATGAGAGAAATTGCCAAGACGGAAGTGTGAAAGAGAGGGAAAACATTAAGAAGTGAAGACTGAGAGAGGTACTTTACATGTGTGGGAACGGACTGCTTAAATTAGAGGAATCCATCAGACCAAGGTAGATTGTGTCTTTGTAATGGGGACAAAGGTCTCAAATTCATCCCATCTGCCTTTAGGCACCTAGCTGAGGCATCCAAATCTGGTGATGCATGTCCAAAGAGGAATCAAGGTTGTAGGTGGGCTGAATTGCTCTTTGAAAGCAGCTTTGAGAAAGAAACATAAGTGATCAAGTTGCACAACACAAATTATTATGCACAGATTATGTGAAAGCTTTGGATTAGATGGGACTGCTATGAAAGAAATTCAAGGAAGGAACAATAAAAAAAAAAATCTGCCAAAAATAACTGTCACAGGGGATTATTATTGAACTTTTTTTTTTTTTTTTTAACAATGCACCCTGAACAGGCTCTGTGTTCTTCACTGCTGCCATTTATGGCAAAATGTGGTGTTAACAGGGGCAGACACAACAGAACAGTCCTCAGTGATGAAGATGGCATCTATAGGAAAAAAAAAGATAAATCTTTGGTTTTTAAATGGGTTCTATTTAAATATTTTTTTTCTTTCTGGTTGCTTTACTGCTATAGCCAAATATGAAGTTACACATCTGAAACAATAACGTGGGATACACCAAAATGAAACAGTGAATTCAGAAAGGGTCTCCAATTCATAAGTCAGGTAAGTGGAAATTATTTGATTACATTTTGGAAGTTCAAAGAAAGAAAGATCATGTGCTAATAGGGCTCTTTCACCCTTTCAGCAAGAAAGATTTAACATCCAGGTCTAAAGCCTGCACTTAGAAAACCTAAATAAGGTGAAATTAAAGGAACTTCGATAAACAAATAATCAGAGTATGTAAGTCAATGATTCACTTAAACTCTGTGAGAATAAGGAATCAAGCAGATACCGTGAGAGGTCAACAGACTTGGACGAAGACTATCAGAAGAAGAACCATGACAGCAAAGCACTGGAAGGAACATACATAGGTGGGAGCAATTACAGAAAAGCCAAAGTGCCTTGTTAAAAATCATTTTTTACATATATATATATAAAAGTATATATATACATGCATATATAGTTATTCCAAATGAACATATTTCACTAATAATTTGCTGACAATTTATTCTGTCAACATCACAAACTGAAGAACTCGGAAAATATATTTCAGTAAGTTCAGGGTGAAACAAATTATCTGAAAATATGGATCTCTACAATGTCTAGTAAATAAAATATTCTTAGCAAATGAAAACAAACCCATGAAAAAAGCTTCTAGGCGAGAAAAAAAAATTGAAATCATCAAACCATCGGTACATTTTGGGTTTCTCAGTCTCTAAACAATCAACATAAATCCCTTTTGAAATTAAGCTGTAAATATCTATTTTCAGACCCCCATCTACTTTCATTTTAGTCACAAAAATTTTGAAGACACTCAGTTGTGCGTTCACACTGCAACTATGTTTTCTAATACTCCTAGTGATATGATAAAAGCTGTATGGAATTAGGCCTGATGAACCTTGTCCATTAATAGAGACAAACAGAAGAGTTAAAACTTAAGTATGAACAGAAGACAGGGCAAAACGAAGCAGAAAATGTATAATCTACAGAAAGGTCTTCCTAGCTTTGGGGAATTATGGACAAATTCTTTTGTGCACCAAAAGATACCAAAAAGAAGTTGGAATTCTTGTTTAAAAAAAAAAAAAAAGTAAAAGAAAAAAAAAGTAGGGCTGTAGCCCTTCAGAGTTACCTTATGCTTATCCAGTGATCTGCTGTTATAAAAAGCCCCGCGCTCCATGCCAGGAGCGTACAAACCCTGCCCAGGAACCAGACAGTGAACATATCGTCAGGCACTGTGGTTCTTACTGTGATAACAAAATTAAGTTTTAGACATTTTCTGCATGACTAATCTCTCTTGATTACATTTTGAAGTTTTTTTCAGGGAACGGTTAATTAATGATGGACAAGGCCTCCTCTTTGTGGTTCTGCTGTCTCCGGTACAGAAGGATCTCTGGACTTTGGTGCACAGGTCTCCATTGCCCGGACTTGTCCCTGTTAGATTGTTCCTTGCCTTCCCTTGGAGGCAAATGATAGAGATACAGCAAACCTCAGTGCTGGACTCGGCACCCCGTGGAGCCACCAGCCCATGAACTCCATTTCCTCCTCTGGAAAATTGTTCCTGTCCAAGAACAACAGCCTCCCCCCAACCTGCCAGATCAAAAAGGAGAAGAGAAGTGGGTGGTTCAGAGCTCAATGGCAGGACAAGGCCTGCGTGGATTTCCGATCTCTCGGACTTTGTTCTCTTAATTTAAGAAATATTTCTAATATTGTTAATCTATTCCTGGAGATATGTACGCAAATGCTTACCATCAAGTCAATGCATCCATTGCATGCTTTAACTTTTACATGGGCATCTTTATCAGGACCTTACAGAGAACTATCCTGTCAATGGGACAAATATCTATCCCTTAATGAAAGCATCTAGTAACACTTCTAGGAGATTCACATGATTTTTTTCCTTCCCTACAGTTGTCTTCCACAAAAATATTTAAATATTGCCTTGATGCAACTGTGCACACAAAACCATTCTCTTTGCAAATCTCTTTTACAAACTGAGCCTAATACCTGGAGTATCAAGACCAGAGATGCACGACAAGGATGCAAAACTCTTTATAAAAATCTGACTGAAGAGAAATCAATATTACAAACATACCCATAACAAGAGACCCATTACTGCCACAATATATAAAACAGCACTGTGCTATCCAGAAAGCACTTGTAGGGCATGTGTCAGGCCTGGGAAATTCTTTTTTCAACTCTGGGAATATACAGTGATACAATATCACTGAAACTGGAAAATATTATAAGCACACCCATATGTTCATAACCTTAAACAGAGTTATCCACCACAGTATATTCTCCTGTGCTTCGGTCCCAGTATGGTAAGGTTTACTTTAGGCTTTTAATCTGATCATGCATACCCCTAATTGTTTAAACTATAATTATAGATGTTAAATTGTTTTGCCTTCTATGAAAAATGTGCTTTGGAGAGACTAAAACAGAAATTAAATGCATGTAAAATAATAGAACTATTTCAATGGCACTAATTGCAAAACAATTTTAAAAAGCGCCTTTTGATGAAATAATTGTTCTAATTATCCAGTATACTTAGGTTTACCAACTATAAACCCTTCAGCTTTTAGCATTAAGATAATTTCATGTGTACTTTTTTCCCACACTTTATTTCAGAGGGTGAATGAACTAAAAACATAAATCACCACGAAAGGACAGCAGAACAAAACAGAAGGAAAAGTGGTGATGTTTCTACATATAACAGAGTTCTATCACAGTATATTGTTAATGGATATACCTAAATTCAAACAGGCAATTCAAGAATTGCCTAGGAGAAACCTTAATATTGGGGCAGTAATAGAGGGAGCAAACCTTAGGTCGTTCAGAAATGGCATCTGCCCATGGAGGCTTTGAGAGGAGCTCAGTGAGGTCCCTCCCATTCCAGGAGGACTGCACTGAGGCAGGTCTTCCAGCAGGAGGTCCTCACAAAGGACAAGGTTCCCATGACTCCCTGCCTTAAACTCATAGATCCGTAGACGGTTTATTTCAAAAGCAAAATGAGATGCTTCTTGACTGCACGCTGTGGCAGACCATAAATTCGCTATGGTACATTGTTCATTGTCTCAAGAAAACATAAATGCAATAATTCTTATCTATGCGGCAGCAACTTTCCACTGGGTTGGTCTTAAAGTTTTCTTTGAACGTGAGTCACCTGCAAAAGGTGTTAAAAATCAAACACTGTAGTAGGGAAAATTTATTCAATAAAATGACTATTAAAGGTGATTAAATTATATCCCCAGCCAAATACCTCATATTTGGTATTATCTTTATTTTTGAGTGGATACAGTCATAGTAAATGTCTTCTGACATTTGGTAGGAAGGGGAGGGGAAAGGAGATATTTGTGACACAGAATGAATGTGGAAAGGAGATGTTGGAGAGAGACACTGCAGATGTAGACATGCTCTGGCAGAATTGTAAGCATTTTTATGGCTATAAAACACTCAAATCTCAGTTTAAAAATATGCATGCAAAGAACTACTTTATATTGTTCTGTGAAAAAAGTACAGTAACTACTGCTTGTGTTCTCACAGCTTACAAAAGCTCAACACAGCAGTGAGGAGGTTCCTGCTTCAGTAAAAATCACAGTGTTACTCTTATGAAATTTTAGAACTATCAGTCCTTCGCAAGACGAAGAAAAATCCTCTGCGCTCTGACTGCTGAATCAGTTAGTGTAAATAGAGCAAAAACACAGGAACCGCTTGGCAGGATTTTAAGTAGTCTTATCTCACACTGCATTCTCGCTAGTACTGCACGGCGGTACACGCACAATACTTTTGTGTTGGTCTTGCTCTCCCCTTGTAATCCACCAATCAAACTGGCTGGAGGATGCCAGAGACTAACGTATCTGCTTAAACTTTCCCACCTGGTAATTGCATTTCAAATTTTCTAGCTGAAAAACTTATCTCATTGAGCTTTTTTGTGAGGAATGTTCTTTTAAATGGTCTTACTGATTAATTTATATTTTCAACTCATTGAATTTCCACACTGCCCTTGAAATTTCTTCCATTATGAGTATAAAAAAAAAATAATTCTACAGCATATTTTATTATAAAAGATAACGTTGAAGCATTCAGAAGAGCTATGGGTCATATCTCTAGCAGATATTAGTGGATGCTCTCTACCACGGGCAATAGGTAATCCCAAATTTTGCTATCTCAGGTTCTGGTTCTCTCTCTGCCTACCTAGCAAACCACTAAAGTCTTAATCAATGTTACTTTCAGTATCTAGGTATCGAACTATATATATACACCCACACATACATATATCATTACTGTCTTGTAGCTGTTTTCTTTAAAGATTATCATCTCAGAATTTGTTCTCCTCAGCTGAAAAAGTGCTATTTTTTAATTTTACTTTTTTACTTTCTTTTCATTGTTTGACAAATATTCCTTTTCTGGAGTATATTATGTAACACTGGTCAAAACCGTGCAACAAGAATGTTTCTAAATAAAAACTGTCATAAGGTTGATACAATCTCTTTGCATAGACAGAGGCATGTGATTATTATGGGACACATTTTCATCAGTAACAAAATTTTATTGGCTGTATCTTTAAAACTGACAGTGTCTTTCAGGATCTATCAAATGTATCATAACATAAGCTATCAAAATGAATAAAATATAAAGTGCATACTTCTCAGAGACATCATTTCCAAGCACGTAAACTTTTATCTTACTTTTGAAAAAATGTCAACTTGGAGCAGTGCTTTTAAAAATACGATTTATGAGAAAGGCTTATTTTTGAGGCTCTGAGAACTACACAAAAGTCCTTCAAACAGCAGGGCTACCACAACTTTTAACAGAGAAAGTAGTAAAACAGGTGGAGGATGGGAGCAGGTAAGACGGAATCATGGTCCCTGCACTCAATCATATGCGCCTGCATTTGGTAAATAGCTCTAAGAATTAAGTATGTTACAGCTGATGAAACACTCTTACAAGTTCCCAGTTTGCATTCGACAGACCAGATGTTTGTAGCACAATAGATGCTGCCACGCTAAGGCGCCAGAAGAGTGCTCTGAGTGTACAGACAGGTGAGGACCTCCCAGCTGAGGTAAAGAGGCTGATGTCAGAACAGCCCAGTCATGCGAAAACATAGTGCTCTTTTTAAGTTAAGCCACTTCATAATGTAGGAATCCGTGTACAATATTATTATTTACACAGCACTCAATATATGGTGCTGTTCTTACATCACCTCAAATGTTACCGCTTCTTAAGGTGATTTACTGTTGAAACTAGAAGTTACTGCTAAGCCTAGCCATGATTTAAGCTGTGAACTAACACAAGCCAGGCTCTCATACTACGCAGGCTCTCCTTAAATTCTTCCCATACTTGCTGATCGAAGATACGTCTGCTAACTGCACCATCTTACCACATTTGCCAGGCTGAAATAAAAGACAGTTCAGCTCAGTTTCAAAAGTGGTTTTTAATCTCATCCAACTTCAGCTGCCTGGAGAGAGGTGACTAGACTAAGCTAATCACCTAGGCTCCCTCTGTAGACATCAGAGGAACAGGGCCACCTCAAGAGTGAGATTTAAAAGACAATTTTATTTTGAGCACACGTAATAGAATAGGACAAGACGTCCTCTCTAAGTGCTTCATTAGTTCTGTTGACTATCGAGGAAACTTAGATTAACTTAGATTAGAAACCTAACTTCTAGATGAATGTAAGAGAGACAGCTCCTGGTTATTTTGATATAGAATTGGTTAAGAACAGCTGTGAGAGCAGCCTTATACAGACAGCATTAAAGCTAATTCTTGCTTCAGGCAATTCACAAATTAAGCTAAACTAAAATCCCATTTCAGCTATAAAACTATTTTAAAAGATGCTTTTTGGGTTCATATTATACATCTTAATGGGAGAAGGGTGCCATATGGAGGGATTTCATTTTGTTAAGAGATACTCAGTGCTCTTATCTTCCCTATATACAACACAGAAATTGAAAGCAAACATAAAGCTTATCGTATATTGCAAGTGATTGTCATTTTAAATACAGAGAACTTTATTAATATAGCAATGGGATACAGAAATACTGAAGTGAAAGATCTCAGAGTAAAGCCTCTTTTAACTCAGTTAATGTCATCTAGCTGTATGTAGTTATCTTGCATTTATTGGTTTGGTTTATATTGGTTTATATGTATGGATCATGGCTCTTTAAAGTGTCATGTATTATTTTCCAAAGATCATTTTCAAAGAGAAATTGTAATTTGCCAAATACAACTGGCATATAAAATAATAGCTAATGTAACCGTATGATGAAATTGCTGTCAAGTTGTTTACCAACTGTCCAGTACGATCAAACATGGTCTTGTGATTATTTTCCTGTTCTGCTTGAGAAAGTAAATTTATTTGACTTCCAAATCCAGGCTTTTGTTCCAGTAGCCTTTGAATTCTGGGAGTACAGAAGTATTTTGTAACCTCCTCGTCCAAACAAAGGATTTCATACACTCAAAAGTGAATCTCATCAAACCTTCCATGGCCAAGAAGCGTCTGCTGACATGGTGGGGGAGAAATCCTTCAGTGAGGGAGAGAAGGAGCATTCTTAAGAGAGTGGCTCCACACTTACAGAGTGAATGCAAGGCACGCAGCTTTAGCTCACTCCATTTTTGCAGAATGTTGCTGCAAAACACATGTATGTATCTAAAAATTTTGGTGATACAGCCACTTTCTGTGTGCTTTCTACTGGTTTCTTACTTTCTATGCCCTAAAACCCGAGATGATTGGCTTTACTGCCAAAGCCCTTCCCCAACAAGCTGCCTCATTCTTAGAAGGAGTTCCCTACAGTCATCTGTAAAGCTGTCTTAATTATCTCATTTCAGATCCTGTCTTTGATACGTTGCTTATAGAAAACTCATAGCTGGCCTGCTGCTCTCCTTTGAACACTGATTTTTTGGCTGACCAGTGCTGTCGCATTGCTTCCTTATGCTCCCCCGTCTGTCTAGCCCCATCTGTTGTCTCTTGTTTCATACTTGGATTATAAGCTCTATGGCAGAGGAACTGCCTTTTTTGTTCTGAGTTCATTTAGCGCCTAAAACAATGCAAGTTTGACCCATGATTAGGGCTTCCCAGCACTAGAATAACACAAACAAGCAAACATTCTCACAAATAACCCAGCTGGAGCACAGGATACGGACACTGCCTCGCAGACACCACAACATGGAGGAATCAGATTCCACCAAAACTAAATTACCCGGCAATGCTGGTCCATTTGATCATTACTGCAAAACAGCCTTCATGTTCCTCTTGCGTCCCCATCTAGCTCACAGTTGTGGCTTTTAGCTAAATAATCCCCCCTCTGAATAAAACTTGTCAAGTTGTTGCATTGCACTCTTTAGGTATTGGGGCTGCGCTTCCCATGTCTTGTCTCTTCTAAAGTAAGCAGCCTCAGAATCTCCCTTTCTCTATTTCACCAGAAAAAATTGGAGCTTGAAACCAGATCCCTTGAAGCCAACTTTGATGTTAGGAGATGTTCACTCAAACCTCCACCGGTTTAAGGCATTGCTGCCTTCTGGTGTTTGTTACCATGCCTTGGCCTATACTTCGTTCACAGAAGAGATGGAGCATGTGCGAGTGCTCCTCAGCTGCTCTGGGCAAAGTCTAGGACCTTTAATTTGAGCTACCTCTTGTGGCAGTTTTAAAATACACCCTTTTTTTCCCTCCTCCTGTCTGTCATGGTCTTGCCTGCAATAGCGCTCTCAGCTGCCTCGTTCACCAGCTCACGCGTTGGTTTTGTGCACCCCTGGCCAGGCTGGGTCCCATGTCTAGCTCCTCAGGCTCTTCTGTCTAGGTCCTCACAACCATGCAAGGAATACACACAGCCATCCTGTCAAACCTCTACTATGTCACGGTGGGTGGGGAGACGACATAAAGATTAAAAAGCCATTGTGAGCAGATCCCAGAAGAGCAAAGAAACAAAACACCACATTTGTCTCTGGTTGCTTCAAATGATGAATCCTGTAACATCTCCAAAACTCCACGGATGCAGAATCTGAGTCCATCGGGACCGACCTACACAACTGGGGAAGTTCACAATGCTTACAGCTATCCTCACAAGTCGCCTGCAGATGCTGGCAAGGGATGTGGTATGGTTATATCATCATTCCCATTTTCAAGGCTGCCTGTATACAGATGAGCAGAATTTGGGACAGGATTTCTCTTGTGGTTCTTAAAGTGCTGATTAGTTTAATTAACTTTTTCATGAAAGTAAAATAGAGAATAAATTTTAGCTGTATTCCTATGAGATCAGATTATTAATGGGTCTCACTAACTTAGATTTCTTTAAGCACTTCTCTTTCGTATTGTCAGTATTTTGCTGATTTGATTACATAAAAGAGGTGGCAGCATGATGACTGCTAATTAGAACTCAACACTTAACTTATTACCAGTCCATCTTTTTCTGGGTTTCATATTAGCAGACCAATACAAATAGATAATATATGTACAGCTGTGTTTACCTCTAATATTTAAATCACTCTAATTCATACATGTCTCCTTTAAAATCTTTTATCCTGAAGAATTGATATGAAAAAAAGAATATAAGGAAATCCAAAAGTTCAGCAAAAAAAAGGAGGTTTTACTACAGATAAAAGTTTTGTAACTGTAGTGATCAGGAATGTTCTTGAGCTGAAAGTTTTTGATGATATCATTAAGAAGCAGTGGTAACACTTGTATGCAGGTATCAGCTGTAAATTATGCTTTACGTATAGTCACTATACAGTCCTCGGCGATTCAGGACCTCACCTGAGAGGTTACAGCAATACTCAGCACCAATGAACCTTAGTAGGAACTGGGGATATTTAGCAGTCTGCACTACTATGACCACAAAACACAACGGTGCAGTCCATGCTGAAATAATCACGAGGTAAGTACCGGGTAATTTCTCTTTTCTAGCCAAAGTTCACATTACACATTAATTACAGTTAAGCCACCTAAGCTCAATTATCAAGTATTCTACAGAAACACGTAATTTCTATGCAGATTGTATTTGGCAAGAACGCTCGTGAATCTACTGTGTTATTCTGTGTTGCTACATATATGTGGACAATGCAAACGAAGTTATTAACAAACAAACAGACAAACATTTGTTTGTATTAACAAACTAAACAAACAAAAAGAAAATTTAATATTTTAATATTTATTGCTGACACAGGTTCACCTTCTAAGAATGCCAAAGTAGTTTAAAGCATGGAAAAGAGTAGATTATGAAGGACATATACATACATTTGTTTATCTGACATGCAGAGTGCCTAAAAAAGCTAAGTCCACTGCTCTGGCTTCTCACCTGTTGCTTCTGAATTTTACAACAAAAGGATAACGATATGTCCAGGTGGCAAGAATTCTCTTTTAACAGCTGCATCAACTGCTCAAAACTCAAAAGCAGTATATTAACAGATCAACAGTTTTCCATATTATTATCATTGCAGCATGCAATTTGTTCCCAATGATAATTAGGTATTTAGAAACACACATAATTAGAGAGAAATGACTGGATGATTATTCATTTGCTGAGAAATCGACTGTCAGGAAAGGAGATCCACTATGGGGACTCACGTGTCAGAAGGATACGAAAAAATATGGTTTAAACTATCTAGATGGTAAAACAATGTTGTACCAATACAGACCTACACACAGTTAATTTGTGCATGATACTTTTTTCTCCAAACGGAACAATTCTTTTCCTAACTCACATTTCCTAAGCGTGGGTAATGAGGGGAATACACAAGATTTAGTAAAAGATGAACTAGAACAGTTTGGGTTTTTTCCTGTTAAATAGATCTTTCCTAGTCTAATTGAGGTTAAAAGATAAAACATTCAAGGGACCATTGGAGTTCTAGAAGGCATTTGCTGCTTCTTATTTTTGCGTACCTACTGCAGGGCTCTATTTCTGTTTGCCGCTGCTGCTGCACCGCCTGTCACTAAAATACATCTTTAACTGTACATCATTTTTCCTCTGGATTTTATTTACCATGTCACTCACCAGCTAGCTTCATATAAGTACACCTCAAGCTACTGGAAAAGAGCATTCTCCACATTCACTAGTAATATCATTCCATAGATTGAGTGGAGTGCTTTATGAGAGATGCTGCTATCATCCAAAGACAAATCATCTCTATGACATATTCAGTCGGCTTTTACCCAGGGCTTAAAATCATACATCTACAGCACTAAAATGTTTAAGCTGGCCCTACAGCATCCTTCTTCTGAGAAATTGATAGTTCTTTTTGTGCAGCAACAAAAAACTCCTCATTTCCTCAATTACAGGTGCACATCTACCCATACATACATACCTCCACCCTTATAAGTATGTGCGCATCCAACAGCATCCACACTCAGAAGAATACACTAAAACATATGTAAGTGGCAATACCAAGCATTCAAACATTGCAGCTGTTTGTACAAACATAATTTGGTCCTTTCTTATGACCAACCTATGCAATGAATGTTGCAGGTGTTCTGCAGAAACACGACAATACGACGTTACTGACAGCTGTATCACAACGTGCTCACCCAGGGGAACCGAATAATGGCTGCGCAGCCAGATCTGGCAAACCATTACTTCCAACAACTTGGCTTTCCAGTTTCAATGATTTCCTTTTAAAACAACCTCTAAAGCATTTTTTTTTTCTGGCTTTTGCTGTTTGTTTTAAAAGTAAAGGCTTTAAAAGTTTGCTAGCATAACTGCAACATTCTCCCCAAAGCCCCAACACTTGACACCGGACCTGCACAGCGCAACTCTTCAACTTCAAGTTCAGTACCAAATCTATGAGTTGTCAACAATAATCTTGTGGGTGCAAATTATCTTTTTATGACCCTCCAGATGGGGCAAAATGATGAGGCTCGGTGACAGGTCTGGAGAGGTATAGCTGTAGAGCAGAGAGCCTTGACTGCGCCTGCTCCTTCCTCCCCACTGCTCAAATACTTTGCTGTGCAGCCTGTGCTGCTACAGCTGCTCTGGCAGCAATGTGAACCTGAGTCTTTAAAAATGTTTGAGTTCAGTTATTATTTTGGCCTGCTGCCAATTTTTCCTATGAAACGCCGCTAAATGAAAGAAAACTGTGATGTTCTACAGTTTATGATTCCACTAAACTGGACTGAATACAGGGAACAAAGAAATGGCACTTCTTTAGTTCATGGGTTTTTTTCCTTGACCAAATTTAGAAGTCTGCTGTAAACAACAGAAGTGTTAGAAATTGCCTTTGAAAGTAACCATATTTTTCTGCAAAAATCTTTCATTCCAATGTGCTGGGAAACTTAGCAGACAGACCTAAGTTTTTCTAAATATATATTTCATATGTAACTACACAAGCACTTCACAAACAAGTTTATAAACAAGATAAAACGGGCACCCATGTGACAGCAGTTGCATTTAAACTTGTTAATTGCTTCAAATAGCTAGCTGTAGATACAGGCAGCCTTACATACAGTTAGCCTTATACACAGACCCACTGAAGTCATTAATAGTATTAGAAAATAAACTTCTGCTTAGTTTCCAAGGAATCAGAATTTAAGCATAAGTAAGTACAAGCAGTCAGTTAACCCTGTTATTTACAATATACGAATTAACTCCCACAGCTAGTGCAGAATGGCAAAGTTCAGAGTACTGCAGTACTTCTGTCCACTTATTCTGAGTAGCTCCCTCAAGATCTGCAAATTGTACTTTTACATATCTCCAACTTCTTCATTTCTACATAACTTCTATCTAAAGGATCAGCATCATGAAGTGTCTCTTTCTTTTCTTCCCAATATGGAACAAGTTCTATCTTGGGAAGTTCCACATGTTGTTCCCAATATGTAACAACAAACATGGCCAAGTTTCACGAGTTTTTATGTGCAGTGAACAAAGCTAAAGACTGCAGCAGTTACATAATCAAGGTTCAGTATTTAACGATGCATCACAGTGATACATTATTGAATGACATTGAGGCAGGATTTGTATGGAAAGATGGTATTGACCAATTCGTAAAGCTGAAAAATCACAGACTTTCTTAAATAGGACCCCTTCTTCAGATTTGAGTTTTCTAAAGAGAGGGTTCCCAGGGATGTTATGATTCACCTAAGAATCATGATTAGTAGAGTTCACCCAAAAAGAAAACCTTTACCTATAGAGCCATCCTTTCTATCATTTTCTCAAAACAATGCATATGCAGGTATGTGTAAAAGACAGTTGAATATGTGGAAAGAAGAGCTAACTTACTAATACAAATTAGTACTGTAAGACTCTGGTCTTTCCATTAAAATAATTAAAAATAACCGCTCCTACAAACTAAACATAGTAAATTACGTTTTCCCATATGTCTAGGGATGTTTATTTGCAGCACCATTTACTTCCTCAGTGAAGTAGTCATTTTCTTGTCATTTCCAAGTAATATGTCACAACTTGTTCAATCTCTTGAAAGTTACTTTCCATAATCACACCTTGAAGTGTCCTAAAAGTCTGGGAGAAGTCCGAATATTTTATGCTGTGATACCAACACACCACTCTATATGCAGACAATGAATAATTAAAGTTGCTCATGAAAGAGTAGTATGTGTTGTTAAGGCTGACTTCATTTTCCATTACTGCTTCTGTTTTTGTTGTTCATAAGAAGGTGAAGGCATTAGCTTGAAAGATATTGGTAAGTACAGGACAGTGTCAGAAGTTTATTCGCAATTAAATATTTTTCAATATGAAGATCAGGTTCAATTTGAAAAAAAAAAAAACTATTACTTTTTATCGCATTACTACACCCATGTGCAATATCACACTTAAAAAAGCTGTCTACTGTAACAATTTGATCCCATGTTGGCATTTCAGCTTACAAATAGGGTATTTAACTTTACAGCCTCGTCTGACAATGACTTCTCATTTAGTCGGGGCGAGATCCAGGAAATCGAACTGTAGCATATCTGTCTTTCTTTGCAGAGTCAGTATATATAAGACTGGATGCTTTTTTTTTCTTCTTCACTAATGGGAAATAAAATTGGTTTCAACTGTATCTAGAATGAAACACACTACAAGTAGACCTGCAACTTCAATCAGGTTCATTTCTTTCCATTTCAACCGTACCAGTCTGGGACAGGAAAATGGCATTACAACATACTCAGAGTTTACAAGAAAGGCACATAACTATGGAGACAAAATCAGTCAGCTCTTTAATTCATGACTGGTCAGGTCATAAAATGAGTGTAATACATAGCCTTGCTTCCAAAACAAAGAACATGTTAAAGTAAGATTCCAGATGCAATAATGAGCAGTCTGCTCCGATTCCTTTAAACAGAGATCTATTCCTCTACATAAATTGTTCGGCTTGAAATGCTGAAAATGTTTTGAACAGGGAAAAAATGTTTTCTTTTCAAGCTCTGGCAGAACAACGTTCCAATTAGAGAGTGGTAGATTTGTGGTATAAGTGGCATCCAAAAGCACAGAAGATCAGAATGCACTTCATGAAGAATTGCCAACGAGGTATCTCACCCCACCTTTTTTAAGCTGTTTTATTTTCAAATATAAGATTTCTTGAGAAATCAATATTCCATTCTCTTCCCTGTACTTTAGAGTGCGCTTAGAACTACTGATTTGAAGGTGGAGCTTTTACTCATTACTGACTTTTCAATGGGCCCCTTGTATTGCAATCCAAAATATATAAATTATATATATATTAAAAAAAAACCAAACCCAACCCAACAGTTAAGAGCTCATGACTTCAAGTTATGCTAAGTTCAATCTTGCAAATACAAAGCAGGTTAAGTGCTCAGATGTGGTCCTCCTCTTCAGCTACAGATTATTACCGGTACCTTCTGATTATTATTTGCTGTTCTCTGTGACATGAATGTGTTTTTTTTTTTTTTTTTATTTCATTCCACCAGAAAAATCATTACAAGAACCTCAATAGCCCTTACTAACCTCCATATTTGCTGGCAATTTCGCTAGGAGCATTAAGGAATAAGTGGAAACAGCTTCCTTTAAAGTAAGGGACCAGACAGATCGGTGAACCCTGCTGGGAAAACTGCACCAGGGCTGCCAGTGCTCAGCTGAATAAACAAAAGTTTCAGCTCCCAGAGCAAGAAACATTAAAAGCATTAAAATTCAAGCATGCAATTTGATATCAAAAGAAAAAATAGTTTGGTGAAGCAAAGTCTCTCAACTTTTGCTTTTCTAAAGGGAAAACGCGTACAGTAGCTATTGTGATCAGTTAGGGAAACTCAAAGAGGGAAACGTAACAAGTACTTTGTCAAAGGCACCCAAGCAATGCAACACCATCTAAAGAAGTCAGACCAGGTACTGAGCAAAAATGGGTGTACTCAAAACGGGGACCAAACACCAAGAGGAACATACAAGCTAGTTAATTTGAAAGCTTACAGAAATTAATTGTTTTGTGAAGTTGCTTGGTACTTTTCTAAGGGTTTTTTCTTTCAAAAACCTAAAATGTTTTAATGGCACTGGTATCACTATAGTGATACAATTCCTTGTGTGGAAAAAGTTCTGGAGATGTATCTATAGATATAAAGGTGGTCATAGCAGCATATCGTACTTCTGAAAGAGAAAAGCAATAATTTATCTCAGTATATTGTGTATTTGCACACTTTAACTTTGTCCACACAGGCTGTACTGTGCAAGCACAGACCTTTTGATTTGAATTAATCTTTTTAAACTTAATTGGTTTGTTAGTTTTTTCACAGTGTGCATGCCAAGTTTCATTTATGCTATTTTTGTACTATTAGTGAACGTGTAAATAATGTTACTGCAATTATAATTATGTTCCATCCCTTAGTCAATTATAGGAGATATGGTTGAAGGGACATCAACTTTTACTAGAACACCTGAAACAGGCTAGAAAAAATATACAAGTATACCCATAAAATATGTTTAGAAGATGAGCTTGGGAACTAATTTCATAATTTTCAGGTGGTTAGATATCTTTCATTCAGTGGAAGCACTGATTTGATGAAAGACTACCTTTTTCATTTGGATAGACTCATGTTACCATAATTCAGGACTGAGAACTACAATTTTGCAAAGCATATTATTTTACAGGTAGCTGGAAATTTCTGCCCTTCATGGACTGTAAGTTCACTCTGCTGCACTGTGGTTGTTTAGTTGCACCTATATGCATCTATAGAAATATATGCATTTGGTACATTTGAAGATATAAAAGCACATAATACATGGAATGGGATGATACAGAGTGGGCCACTTGCTCAGGTGAATTATTTTATGTCGATTGTGCCTTCTAGAAATTTGTTGTCTTTTTATCAGTTTCCAGTTTGATATTTGATGGGTAAGTGGCAGCTACAGGCTTTGTGTAGAAATCAGTCAGGCACTTCAGCTTAGGTTTTCTAGCATTTCCACGTTCAAACATTTTGGATAGGATCTAATGAGGGATTAGAGAATGGGGAATGGCTGTTCAGCATCCCTTGGAGCTGTTGAGTAAGGATTTGACAGTGTCATTTCTCCTATACGAAGAAAATAGCACAATGTCAGGACGTTGTCTGTTGCTGTCTGATGTAAACTCTCTTCGACAGTTGGGCTATACTGTCTGAGTGGGAGAGACTCTGACTGCGGTCATATTTGTTGGTTATTATATCGTTCACATTCTAGTCCACTATAGGGATTTGTCTGGTTTGGGCTATAAAATCCAGTATGTCTTGAATTTTTCATAGGGACTGTCACGGCAGGGAAGAAGTGCAAAGTGGCTTCTCATAAGTGCAAAACTGAGCCTTTAATGCAAAAAAAAATGAGCCTTAAATGCTGGACATGGTTTCTGGTTGATCAGTTGACTATCTGGAATATTTTCACGTACCTACCATCGAAGAAAAAAAAAACCCAATAATTTATGAAAACAAGATACAGGAGAATGGCGCTTTCTGAAACTCTCTTTTCATATCACTACTTTTGATCAATGGAGAAAAATTGGAGAAAGCATCACTGAAGCTTAATATCAGGTAAATGTCATTTGAATGAAGTCCTAGTTGCCTAATAACAACTGGTAAAAGTTTACTACAGAATTTCTTAGCATTATACTCATGGAATAGATTATCAGATTATAAAGCTATATGTAAGTCTTAGGAGACAATATTTATTCCACAGGAAAGGATTACCTGAATAATTTACAAATTCCCTCGTAAATGAATTACACATTCTTGTAAACAAAATGCATATCACAGTTCCTAAATTGCTGTGTACCACTTTTGCTGGGAAATAAGTCACTTTTGCTTCCTAGACAAATTCCTCTTGATTAAATGCAATTTTCATTGCACCTTGCTACAAAGTGCCATAACCCTGCAGGAAGAAAAAACTGATCCCTGCTGGCTGACTGTACCAGACATGAATCATTGACTCCACTGTGTATGGAAAGAGATGGGCATGTTTGTGGGAAGAAGGAATTAAAGCTCAAGGCCAAGATCTCTGCAGGAAATCCTAAAAATAGCCAAACTTAGGAAGAATTGTGGAGTAAGCTTTCTTGTTTCAGAGTCAAGTCACTTAGTAAAATTAAGATTGGGAAGTAGAAAATCTGAATCAACTACAGCCTTGATTTTCCTGTTACACAATAGATCCTGCATACTGCCCAAATTCAGAATTGCAATGTCACATATCATGTATGTGACATTTTAGGCATGCCAGCCTGTCAGCAAATCATTTAAGCTATATCAGACATCAGTAATTAACAGCGTAAGAAGGATGGAAGTTGTGCACATGGAAAGGGCACACTGAAGAAGAGACTGAAAGATAAACTTGTGTACTTGCAAAAACACTATTCAATGCTTGGTATCATTTCAGGAATATTTAGTTTTAAAATGCTCAATTTCCCTCTCCAGTCCTCAGTATTCTATGCTCCTGCTGTACCTGTCTTTGCATAGGCATAATATAAAGGACTAATACAAAACAATCAGGTCTAGAAAACATGACCTTGACCAGCTTGGAGGAACTGGGATTATTTTCATATAGATAAAGGTGATGGAGGGGAAACATAAAAATATAAAAGGCTGCAGAGAATAGGAAGGAAGGAAATAATCTTTTTTTCCATGCTCATTTTGGGCATGATAAGAAGTAATGGGCTTAAACCGTAGCAGAGGAAATTTAGGCTAACCATTATGAAAAACTTTTCAACAGTTAGCACAGCAATGCATGGGAAAAAAAATTTCCTAGGTAAGAAGCAGAAACTCCATTTTTGCACGCTTTTATGAACAGGTTAGACAAACATCTGCCAGGAATTGTTTACATGCAGCTGATACTGCCGTGAAGAGGGGAGATGGGACTAAATGATCTCTAAAAGTCCTTTCCAGCCTTATTTTTTTATGATTCTGTAATCAACGTTGAAAGGTGCTTGGCATCACTCCTATTGAAAATAATGGGAGTTTGCAGAGTGCTCCGTAATGGCATTCCAGATTTCCTCTGGTACAAACCAAGGTGGAACTGTGTGTGTTTCAGCAGAGGGAAGTGGGACATCGAGCTCCAGTAGCTGCAAGAAGAAAGGGGTATAATTTATACCTAGCTGCATTTGTCACACTCAGTATTTTTGCATTACCAAGCTCTTTACAAAGCAGAAGAAATTTGATGCCTCTTTTGGGATATCCTTCAGCTTCTGTTCTGAATTGAAGCTGATGTCTCTTAGGTGGACGAGTAAATGATTTTAATGCATTGTTTACATAAATTAGAGCTTTCTCTATTCTAAATATTTTTCTGAGCAAATATTCTTAAATAACCAGAAAATTAAAAGATATATTTTAATTTCAATACAATGGACCATATAAAGCTACATATAACTTTGCTCCTATGTCAGTCTGAACAATCCTCTGATGCAGTTCACGATGTGCGTCACTGTGCTGCCAGCCACAGTTTGCTCTCTTCCAAAAAAAAAAAACCCAAAACCCCACAACAGTATTTTCATCCTCTCCATAAACTTATTCAAAAGATATTTTTCAATAGTTGGCATTTAGAATTTAATAATTACAATCTCCAGAAATTGTAAAGAAAATTCTACCTGAAGTTCACATTTATACTTGGATCCCTTTATGGCCAACGTTCCTTTGCTGCTTCCCCAGGAAAAGATGCAGTCTCTTCTTAAATGCAATGTGTCATGCTCTAATAGTTTGTAGTGTAACTTGTTCTGCTTTTTGCATATTGATACATTTTCAAGTAAGCAAAATATCTCTACAGAAAAAATTCACTGTGTACTCTCAGCTGCAATGTGCCATCTAAGATTCTTTATCTATTTTCCCTCATGATGACTAATCAGTATTTCTCTATTGTAGACAAAGATTCCTGCATGAGTATATTTGACAGGAATCATTTATCTACAGGAAGAATAATGGATTAATCTGCACTTCCCTGGAAAAAACCCAAACCAAACCAAAACAGAGTATCTTATATATTGAGATACCGATCTGAAAATTCATCAACAAATACCA
>NW_009647731.1:7658377-7692667 GCF_000708025.1 Charadrius vociferus | reverse complement strand
AATGCAGGGGTCTGAAAATTAATGAATGATGTTATGCACTAAACCATGCTATGAATGATTGTTTATATTTTTTTCTATTACACTTACAAAAACGAATCTGAGAGCATCTAAAACATTAATTCACGTATTCCCACAAGATCCTTACAAAGTAATATTCCCACTTTACAGAGAGCATAGAGAAGCACCATCTGTCCACAAAGAGGTGGAGATCTGGTAATAGAGCAAGGACTAAAGTCTACTTTTGACACAAGTTCCAGTAGGCACAAGTCCCAGCAAGTCTTTTCTTCCGTTTTGGTATGATTAACTACAATCAACCATCTAAAACTGCCATTTACCTCTAGTCAGTGAGACCATATCACTACAGAGCAAGTTCTGCCGAACCCACTGTTGTGTGAATTTGAACTGAAGGAATGAGACACAGAGGCAGATACAGCGGCAAATACGCAGGGAGGGGAAGGGTTGAGGGGAAAAAAGGCAGCACAAGCCTGAAGCAGTTGTGTACCTGGAAAAGTGCCCTGAGTGACGCTACCAGGGACAAGTCTGAAGCCTTGAACTGCAGTTATGGGTATTATGCTGGTATATCACTGTCAGAGGACAAGGAGAAGGAAGGTTACCCTTTGATCACTGAAATCCAAGTATATTGCTTTACTGGGTTTGCCCTGTGGCAAGGCGGCGGATATTTTAACTCTTACTTACACTCTGTTGCATTCAAAGCAAGATGAGGACACAGAGTACTTCACAGAAGATACTCAAGATGGTGTATCATTGAATCCTGAATTATTAGTAATAAATATATGTAAAAATAGTAGGAATTAAGCACAGAATGGGTGAAAAGGGTAGATACATTGTCATTCTAAACTTTCCATGATTGTGTCACGTTGAGTCACTCTCAACCCCAAATATAGTTTGTCATTGTAATTTTCTTTGCAATCTTTCATTTACACCCTAGCATGTTTTGAGCACTTAAGACAACTTTATTGAAATGAAAGACTTAAAGTGACAAGAGCGGTCTTTTTCTTCTACTGTTCAGATTCATGCTTCATATGCTTAGCAATTTGGAAAATTCACTTAATATTAATGTTTTTCAGATCCAAGAATTTTAGAAAGATTAGGTTGTGATTCACATATGGGTACTGGTTTAAAATGTTCCTCTTTTGGATGGATTATTTTGTCTGCCATTTTTCCATATTAACTAGCCTTTGGTCATTTTCAAGCTCATCTTCTCCAGTATGAAAAATATATGCATTTTAGCATGTGACTTGCTAGGTCCACTAAAATTTACAGAAACCCAGCTTCATCTCATTCTATGTTTCCCTTATCTTCAATTTTTATGTATTTAATTGATCTGGATTTTTTGTTTGGATTTTTTTAAAAAAGCAGCTTGTAAAAAGCCTGTTTTCATTTTATGGACCTGCTTATTCTTTATGCCTAAACTTATCCCTTCTTGTTGTTTCCGCAGACCTTCATCTTTGCTGTATTTTGTAAGGAAGATCACAAAAATCACCTTCCAACTCTCTCTCTCTTTTTTTTTTTTTTTTAACCAGGGAAATTGCAGGCAGGGGCAGGAATAGCCCTGATGTATAGTGGTAAATCCCACAGAAATTCTCAAGCAGCTCTGCAGTCAGGTATGATTCACCAGAGTTCCGACAGCCTTGCTAGGCTCAAACTCATTCCGAAAAGCAGCATTGCGTGGTTTCTTCACTCTTCCCCATTTCGTGTTCCACAAAGACTTAGTCATTTGGATGCATGTTTAGCTGGTTGTATGTGTAGGCAGAGCGCCGTACTTAGATGCTAAAAGGATAGAGCAGAGAGATGCAGAACTCAGCCCTGGTCTTGTATGGACAGTACTGACCTGGATCTGCCATATTCCTACAGGACATGAGTGACACGTAAATGTCTCTGAACCATATTCCCTATACCTCTCAGTTCCAGAACTATGAAGCAGAATTTTCCAATGCACACAAATAAGAGAAGTTGAGAGGCTGTCACAGTAAAGGAAGATGTCATAACAAGCAACCTCTCTAACAACCGTGAGCTAATTAACACCAACCCTGAGCTCTCAGTTATTTGTGGGTGGTTTGAGTTAATATTTTTGCTGGATCCAAAATAGCTCCTTCAGAAGGACATTTCTAGTGATTTCATAGTTATAGGTCAGTTAATCCACAACCAAAAAGGATGTGGGCAACAGCTGAGTTCACTGTTACGAACTCACTTTTATCACAAGAAAGTAAATATCCCGTTAAGATCTATTTCCACAGTCTGCTATTCAGTTTTATTAACAGAAAGTTTTGAACTTTAAACCCTATGTCCTTTCCTTTGTACTGACAACAGTAATTGAATATATAGAGCACAGAGAGTAGTTCATCTTCTATCCTTCACCTTAAAACTGTTTTACCTAATAATAATAATAATGACAGTGGTATTAATTTGTATCCACAAGTTTTAAAGCTACCCTCCTACAGCAGTTGCACAATATTGATTGAGAGGGATTGGATCAAATGATTCTAGAAATTGAGCAGCTCCAAACTTTTAAGAGCTACTTTTAAGCAAGAACTGTCCCTATCATGCTTTTAAAACTGCTAACAACAGAAAGCCCTGACATCCTTCTGTCAACATTTTCCTGAACCACAAATTGCTCATGCGTTCAAAATTCACTTGAAATGGCATAAAAAGGCTGTGAAGTAAATGTATTCCTGAAGTCTGGGTCTGCAAGCCAGTGTAATTTCAGAAAACACCATACAGGCTGAAAAGACAGCAGATGCAAGGACTGAATTTAACTATGGATGATAACTCAATTTATTTTCTCTGTAGTCTAGTAACTCAATAACTCTTTAATGGTTTCGTAAATAAACAGATGGATGCCATCAAATGCCACTGAGGGATCAATCTGATTGGTCTCTGTATAATTTTGGATATCTTTATCCCAAAAATAGACAGTAGAAGCACCTTGCCCCAAGAGCGTGATAAAATAAATGTGGGAAGGTAGATTATGGGCAATTGTCCCAGTGATGAATGAAACTTTCCATGATGGTATGACAAGAATCAGGACAGGTCTCAATGTAACTGTTTCTACTGGTAGATTTGAACAGATTTGACTTCTGTTGATAAAAAAGTGCTTCTTTTCAAGGAATTCAAAGTTAGAGGAAGGAGAAATAGGTGATGGGACCCCTGCTGAAAGATTTAAATCATATATAACTTTATCTTTGAAGGGTTTATGGTTCTAATTTAACTATAAGCCATCTGCTCCACCTAGTATGTGTTGACTGAATATAAAACCAGACTACCGATTTCAAATAGGAAGGACACTTATCATCCAGTGCGTCACTTGCACAGAGGTTTGTTCACTTTACCTAATTTTGCAACTCTAACTAGACATCTGTTGAATCCTCAAGGTTTAACAGTATAAAATAAAAATAATCTGCTTGGTTTTCAGGAGGAACATCGCTGAATAAGATACTCTATTAAGGTGAAGCTGTACATTCATATGGGCTGAATGCAAACAAGAGAGGCCCTATTACTGCATATTTTCTATGTAAGAAACACCGGGTCTTTGCGTCAATATCAAGAGAGTAGAACAAAACACTGCTTAATAGCATCATCTGATCACCACTGTTTCCATTTGTGTAAAATAAATCATATTAGTGAAAGATTCTTTTTCCATGCGATTTCTATTAAAAATGACATAAGTATCATATAACCTCTCTCAGGAAAATTCTCAAGTGAGTACTTCACGTTTGTTAGTAGTCTTTATCACTTTTTTGGGTTTGTTTTTTGTTTGTTTGTTTGGTGTTTTTTTTTGCTTTCCTTTGTTGCCATCTGTATAGTTCATGTCAAAAGAAGAAAAGCACTCTACAATTTCTTTCAACTATTAGCCTTGCAGAGTGCCCAAGGGTCTGCCTGGGAGACAATCAAATTTGAAGACCTAACTTTACAGAACATTTTCTTCTTCCTATTCATGAATTACTTTTCTTTGTGCATCCTATCAATTTTACTCTGACCTTCCAAACCCTACTAATCCTGTGCCTTCCTCACCACAGAATAGGCAAAAAGGAAAAAACACATCACATCCAGTAATACAAGTATAGGGTTTCTCAGACTAAAAAAGAAAACAAGACCAAGCTCTGTAAACTACCGCTTTGTATAGAGGAAGTGATTATGGCAAGGAAATTAGAGCTGACAGTAGAAAGGGGCCAAAATATAAAGGGACAGCAGTTCCCCACCCCTCCACATGGAGCCCATTGCGGGATCCTAAGGCTGTCCCTGCCATTTGACAAGGTAGGGAGCACAAGGTCCTGGCTACCATAAATCTTGCCCAGACCCTCCAAGGGACAAATCACTGCTAGATCCATTTCTACATCAACAGAAAAGCACATTGTGCGAGGTTACTGCTGACCTGTGATATATTCATCAATAAAAATTCTTGACTCTTCCCTGACTTCCAATAAATGCGTTATGACTATGCTATATGGAAGCCAATGACCTTCCAAAGGAAGGAGGTTATGCACATTTTTTCAATTCAGAAACCCTATGAAAACAGATAAAAAGCATCAAGCAACAAAGGAGGCTGTGTTTTAGAGGTAAAAAAATGTAAGAGTGAAATAAGAATTGCAAAAAGTCAAGCTGAGTTAGACCTTGCAAAGCTTTATTAAAACAAGCATCTAAAGATTTTCACTGTATAAATAAATAAGAGACCAAAAAAGAAGAGTCATTATGTAGAAAGAATGAAGCGGAGATCAAGTATTTTCTACATGTTGTCCCAGGAGTGAATTATTTGATGGTTTTCAAGGAGGGAGATAATTTTTATCGAAGAAGGTACCATCAACATGGATAATGGAATGAGGATATGGAAATAGAAACAACAGAAGTTTTATGCATTGACATTAGGGTAACCAGAACACTAGTTCTGTAAGAACACAAGAAAACAAAGGCTGGTAACAGGGAAATGCAATAATCTGTCATGTCAAATGGAGTGGCATACAAATTGAGAACAATAAGTGCTGTTTATTTCAAACCAAAAATTGTGTGGATTCAAGAAAGAAAGAAATTATTCAGTTCTTTACTCACCTATTGATCAGACTCAGCTATATGATACTTGGCAAGAAAGAATAATTAAAGGCAGGTAAATGGGAAATAGGTCAAAATGCATCAACATTTCATCAAAGATTGTGCCAGACCAATCTGATCATTTTCTACAATAAGTTACCTCATATTCTGGGTAAGAACATGCAGAAGACTATCTAGATTTCTGAAATGTATCTTACACTGTGGGAAATTATCAACAGACACAAAAGATGAGAGATTAGTACAGAGTGGATGATTGCATGAAGGAGAGAAAACATAGAGTACTTTCGAAGAGGAAGCAGGTGGCTGCTTGAAGGTACAGGATGGCAACAAGTATCAATGTTTTAAGTAGTCCTTTTTTAATATTTTCATATGAAAGAGCTTGGCATAAAAGTAGGAGTACACTGCTGAAATTCAGTCATGATAAAAATTGGTATGTATCATCAACACAGAGAAGGAGTAGAATATAAACCAGAAAGAGGTGCATGACCTTAAGAACTTGAGGAATATAAATGTACTCAGATTCAACAGTGCAAAATTCAAAGCTATGTATTTGGGGAACAAGCAGAAACTTATGCACCAGAAGTTCACTGTTTGAGGAAGAGAAGAAAGGCAGGGATGTAAGAAGATGGCCACAGAATGACTGAGTCGGAAGGGGGTGGGAGGTAATTGTTTAAAAAAAGTAGAAGGTAAATGGGATACAGCTAGGAAATGTTAGTGCCATTGGGCAAGGCCAGATGGGACTTCACATGGCACTCTGAGTACAACCTGGCCATGCAAGGTAAAAAAAGCTGAACTGAAGCTGAAACTGGGACAGCGCTACAAAGGTGTTCAGAAGGCTGAAGAACACGTTTAAAGCAGACCTGATTTGCCTTAGCCCAGCAAAATGAAGGTGGAAGAGAGATACGATTGCTCTGTTAAAACTTTGTGGGTGACATATCAGGATGAAAATAGGATAACTCTTGAGTACTTCAAGTGACAGTCAGCAGGCAGGTATGGTTGAGGTTTCTTTCCAGGTTCGAGCCTTCGATTTGAAGGTTTGGGTTCTAGTGTGCCTATTCACAGCCAGAAGCTTAGGACCATGAGCTTCTGTCATTGCCTCTCTATTCCCCATGACAGCTGGGGAGAGGAAATCACCAAATTGCCATCTGGATGCAACCTGAAAATGGCTCAGTCAACCTCCATGAGCAGTCAAGGAGATGTACACCACTGTACTTGCATTTCCCAGTGTTCAGAACTTTTACAGCCTTGGCAGACATTCTTTCAGTCCCCTTTGTGCAATTAAAGCTGTAAAAGCACCCCAAAAAAGCCTATTTCTGATACTCTGGAGGAATAGCGACAACTTTGGTTTGAACAATGAATAACTAGTTGTCAAAGAAATGTTCACAGTATTTAACAGCTTTTATTAATATGTCTCATTTTATGGAGTCCCTGTAGGGCAGGAAATCCAGTTGTATAAAACCATTTCTAACTCCTCTGTTCTCTTCTTTATCTCCGCCCCCTCCCCCCCCCTCCAGTTGATAGCTCTATAGTATGCAGTTTTTACTGTCCAATCAATAAGTTACTTTTGCCAAGATTTGTGGAAGACACATTGCTAACATTATCCTGCATGTTCTTCATATTAAAGTGCTTGTGTCCTTTTCAAATAAATTCTTCAGCATATAAAGGAATCAAGATTCTATGGCTAGAATGATGTAAAAACTAATTCACAAAAGAACCACCTAAAATTCTTTAAAAGACCAGACAAAATCAATAACCACCTCATTCTTCATCACTCATAAAGCTTACTATACTAAGAATCTCAGCACTTTTCGGGTAGACTTTACCCTGCAGGTTGCAAAAATAATTGCTTTGGGTTTGGGCTAAGGGAGGGGTGGTGGTGGCTACTGGGTCTTATTATCTACTTTGTTTTTGCTATTGCCATAAATATTTTTTAAGTAATCATCAGCACCATCTGCCACTTACCACTGTGTTCTTTTCACAGTGTCAATACTATAAACACAGTCTGCTCCCTCATTTGATGCAGTGCAGAAGAATGGAATTAAGCAGAAAATAGTCACTCCAAAAATAGGACTTACTATTTAAAAGAAAGCAACTCCTTCAGTAAGATGATCTTCAGAACAGATTATTTCAGTTTCCACCAAGTCTTAAAGAGCTATTTTGCCAAGCATCTCCAGTTTAACTAAAAAGAACTCCAGATTTTACTTTTGAGACCATGGCACTTGACAAACCAATCTTTCAGTGTCAAGGAGTTGAGGTTACAGCTTAATATGTTAATTAGGAGCTTAGTTTTAGTTATAGTCATTAAACTCTTACAAAGACTATTCTGATTTTCTCACACAATTTTAACTTTTTCTACTTTTTAAGCATTTAACTGGAAGCATATTGGAAACTATACGGAATAGCCCTCGATTAATTATCAAAATTACATTTTACAAAATGGTCTCATCATGCCTTAGGTTAGAGAGGCAGATAAAACTCAGTCTTTAGCCAGTATAAACAGTAAAGGTAAACTTTCAAAGAAATTCTGTTCCTCACTGTGTCTTTTAAAATAACCCACTTTATCTGCAGAGCTTCTGGACAAGTGAATATGGCCATGCCCCTTTGCAAGCTGAGCTATGTGAATTGTCACCATAATTCACATAATTGTTAACGGTTTTAAACTGAAAGAGGGGAAATTTAGATTAGATGTTAGGAAGAAATTCTTTACTGTCAGGGTGGGGAGACTCTGGAACAGGTCACCCAGAGAAGCTGTGGCTGCCCCATCCCTGGAGGTGTTCAAGGCCAGGTTGGATGGGGCTTTGAGTAACCTGGTCCAGCAGGAGGTTTCCCTGCCCAGGACAGTGGGGTTGGAACTAGATGATCTTTAAGGTCCATTCCAACCTAAACCATTCAATAATT
Source organism: Charadrius vociferus (assembly GCF_000708025.1). Lineage (NCBI taxonomy): Eukaryota > Metazoa > Chordata > Aves > Charadriiformes > Charadriidae > Charadrius > Charadrius vociferus. Next base: position 7,684,705 of record NW_009647731.1, on the reverse strand, counting down.
CTATGACTATAAATAAAAAATCTACTACTTTGGTGCATCAATAAAAACTTATGCCAATGAAACAGCAAACAAGGAAAATAAGCCAATAGTATGTCTCCAAAATCATAAAGAAGGAGACATGACACTTAGTCTAGAGAAGCAGACTGGTACAGAACGAAGAAGAGGACGATGCAGAGAAATGTGTTTACCTAAATACATATGCAGGATGCCCAAATACTACTTTGATGGGACTAATAAACTGGCAGGTAAAAACAGACTGCAGAACTATGTTCTGTTTTATCTAGACCTACATTCTTTCACAGATTTTCTTTTTTTCTTTTGCAATATCTCTTTTAGGTTTCTTGTTTGTACGTTTAGGAGTCTAAATAACCTACTAGTTATGAATATCTTCCCATTCCTACCTCTACCCCCGCTTTTCTTCTCCCAAGATTCAGTACTCACGGTCTTTCATGACTACAGCCAGCTATATATATGAATCAGAAGTCCCACTTCTAAATGAAGGAAGAAGAGAAATAAAGCCTTTTTATATAACATCAGTACCTCTTCTCTAGGTTACGTTCTTCTTTTTCCCTGGTTCTCTTTTGCTCAGTTGAAGGTTTCTTTTTTTTGTCTGTAGGTGTTACTCCATGTATGCCTTCAAAATGCTGCGTGCGTTACTCTATAAATAGTTAATGCCACATTTATATAGTGTGAAATATATACTTAGTGTAAGCATTATTCCAAAACAGATACCTTGCCAGCACTCCGCTGTACTAGATACCTGACATTATACCATGCATATAGCTCTTGAACTCCTAAGTTGTTGTTTTCCAGTTTGAGCAGAGACTACACAAAGGACAAAGAAGATTAATGATCTGGCCTAGCCCTCTGCTCTGAGAAGCAAGCCTCAAGCCCTTTTTTTTTCTTTTCCCTCTTTCTGAGTATAAGTAAAGGTCTAATAAGAGGTGAAATGCTGGACCAGAATATGTATGTCTGAGAAGACAAGGGGTTAAAGTGGTCCTTAGCAAATGAGCCTCTGAAGTTCACCCTCACTGCTACTGTGAGGCAAGTGCTTTTCAGTAGGCACAGGGATATACCTGCTAATGCAGTCAGATTCAGGTGTTTCCCTTTACGTCCCTTGCCTTTTCCCTTTGAGTATGTGAGAAATGCTAGAAGCCTCAATATGCACACACAGGCCCTTAATAACATGTATTCCATACATCACACTGTATAATTCAATTTACATTCTGCTATTAACTTTTTCATTAATTTCTCCTGCATTTTCACTCCTTTAGTATTCTGTAAATACCCTCCAACATGAAAAAGGCCATAACAGATTCAACACAAAGACACATAATATATGAGCTCGCAGTAACCATCTTCTGTACGTCTTAATTACAGTATATTTTCATCAACATCTTTGATAATTTTCTACAAGAAAATGTTTACTTATCCTTGTAGCCCCACTGACTTGATATTGGGTTATTTTGTACGTATGAAAGGAGTGAGCAAGGAATGTGTTTGTAGCAGGTAGAAATTCACGGGACTCACTTGCCCCTGGTGTATGACTGCAACTATTTCACTGCATACTGGGACAGGTACACGTATGAACCCATTCTACGTATGAAAAACCCTAACCTATGGTTTTGTTTCCAAGGGTCAGAACAATAGAACAATATCATAAAATATAGTACTTTATGAAAACTATTCCTTATTTCATGTTTATATTAATGTGCCTCTTACGATATGTATTCCCTTTTTTTTTTTTATTTTAATCAGAGAAAATTAGAAATAGAACCAAGAAAGCCTTGTTACTGAAAACCCCCATCCAGAGCTAATTGTCTTGTAGAACACTTAATGAGTCGTTATTCATTATGATGGTGAGTACAGGGAAGGCAGATGGCATGGTAATTTTATTGATTCTGTGATCCTACTGTAGCTTGCTGATTAAGTAGGATTGAACGCCACAGTTAGCATGGCCAGAATTACACAAAATTCTGTTTCGATTCAAGGATATCAGAGAGTAACTTTCAAATAGCACTGTTGGAGAGGCTTGCCAAACACGAAATTTTGCTATCTTCATTGATACATACAGCAACAGAATATTGCATGCAGTCTTCCAGGATGTACATTCCACAACTTCCACCGCAGAATTATTTCCACTGAAGTTGCTCTATTAATCACTATATTTTATTTAGTTCTTTATTTTAATTTCCAAGTGTTATTTTTAACTATTAAGTTAGATTCATCTCACCTAGTCATAGCCATATAGATGTTAGATATCCTCTAAGGTTTAACAGAGAGACGCTCATGTATGTCCACCTTCAGAGACCATTAGGCTCACTGCCTTAATAGAAAAGCACCTTTAGTGGGTGTTCTACTGCTTTTGCCTGCTCAACAGGAAAATTTTGTTGTGTGAAATTAACATAACCTGTAAATACTTCAGAAGTTACATGCCTTGATTCTGAATTATTTTGAACTGCTCTAATATTCTCATTTCTCTTTCTGCTTTAAAGCATTTAGCAGCCTTATCCAAGAATAATGCAACCATAGAGTCGTATAAACTTATTGTACAATACTTGGATACCTCAAAGTGTGGGATTTAGTTGGCTTTAATAATGATGACATGAACACAGTTCTTTTAACAGAATTTATCACCCTACCAAGCTATTCTTTCTGTATTGCCCAATATATCACTAGAGCTGTATGAAGACCTTTGTCTTTCCACTGCCAGTAATCCATTGGCACCTTTTTGTGCATTAATTTATATATTACCCTCTTGTTCCTGGTTTTGGTTTTGTTTTGTTTTGTTTTTTTTTCCTAGCTTGTTTTGTTCAATACCCTTTGAGGTGTATAATTTAGTTCTTTCTAGAGATCTGGTTGCAGCTGCTCTCATTATTAGATCTCCTTTGATATTAAGAAGAGTTTAAGCTATTTAAAGCACAGGGTCAGACACTACAGCAACAACAGCTAATCTCTAGCTTCCAATGTGCCATAAAATCTGTAAGACTTATATGTCCATTGCTTATTATAATCTGCCCACAAGTGCTTGGACAAGTGATTTTTCTGATACACACATACATTGATGCATTCATATTGATACACACATGAATTGCACAAAGAATTGCTATTTTTTTGAACCTTTGAATTTTGATCTGATTACTCAGATACAATGCAGCCAATGAGACCACCGAAGAATGAGGAGACCACGTTCTATTAGTCAATCCAAAATTGGGAAATTTATTTTTTATCACTGCTGAACTTCCTTATTGTTTTTCATTGATCATTCTAATTTATAATGTGGTTCTAATTTCTGCCCTAATCCAAGCAAAATTTCATTTAAAAACAGTTGTTACTCTAGAGAAGTATAATTGAATTGTTAGGATCCTCTTCAAAGCATTCACTTAAAAGAAAATGTAAGGTCTACTGTGCTGCACCTAACTTACTACAATGGTAACATTTCTTGACTTTCCAGATTTTCAGGATGGTTAATTATACAAATCGTTCCTTCATTGAAAAATTCCCTTTTTAAAGTGCGAGTCACAATGAATAGAGTTTGTTGGGTTTTTTTTCAAGAAATTCATTTTTATCAATATTTTATCTGAATCTACATGACCAATCTGTAAAAAACCTATCTTAAACCAGTTAAATCATGTCAACCTAGCTGTAACCTATCTTAAACCACTTATTAATTTTAAGCAGTTTAATTGTGTCTATCTGTTATTTGCATATTTATAAGATTAGCACTTAGAACTAAACAATGCTTTTGAAAGTCTGTAAAGTTCTGCGTATTTTCTGCAGCAAGCAGAGAGCACTCAGATCTCCACTAGGACATATGGTCTCTCCTAGAGAAGTTTTTCCCTTGCATAGCCTTTGGCCAAAACCCACCATCTGTAGTTTCAACTTTTCTTCCAGCTGCTGCTAAAGGTGAAGTATAGAACATAAGCTGCAGAGAGTAACCTTTACATTAGTTAGTTTGGTTTTTTTTAATATTCAGAGACATTTTTTCAACAAAATATTTGTTAATGTAAACCTTGAAAACAAGTAAAACTCACTTTTGATCAAATTCAGATCTTAAAAACATAGGAGTACAACCCTGACAACTCCAGAAGAGCGGAGAGTAGCTATTCATGGAAAGAAGGAGCTTTCTTGATTTTTGAGAAAACGTAATGCAGAACAGCACAGGCATTTCATTCCTATATTTCAGACATATGTATATAAGAAATGAAAGGCACGGTCTCTCATTGTGACATATCATTTAAACAAATATGTTTGACACACGTCAGTTTTATTCTAGAATGATCCCAATGAGCTTGAAAACACATATGCAAGTAACAGAGGATTCTAAAATTACTTGGCAAGACATAATTACTGAACACACTACTTCCATCCACCCAAATATCATTGTTTTAACCTAGCTTAGGTCATAAGGGAAACCAACTGCATAGCAAACATATGTCTGCCGCACAAAGCTTCCACATAATTTCAAATAATTTGGCACAGTTCACAGCATCTGCTCCCAGGAAGCCCAGGAAAGAAGCAGCAGGTAGTGCTGCAGGACAGGAATGAAGTGAATTAGTAGAGCTACAGGTATGCCAACAAACTTGCATAATAGCTTCTGCCTAGACTATGCATGGTTACAGACAGTGAAAGCAGTCCATGAGTACCAAAATTCATTACACAGAAGAAAAAATGATTACAGCAATATAATCTAATATAATCGAATGGTTGAACCAGCATGGTTGCACACCTCAAGCATTTCTATATGCTTTTGACCCTGAACAAAGTGAAAGTTGTGGGACTAAAAATTTTAGATATTTTTAAGTACTAATGGCTGACAAACACCATAATAAAAAATCATAGAATCATAGAATGGTTTAGGGGGAAAGCGACCTGAAGATCATCTAGTTCCAGCCCCCCTGCCATGGGCAGGGACACCTCCCACCAGCCCAGGTTGCTCAAAGCCCCATCCAACTTGGCCTTGAACACCTCCAGGGATGGGGCAGCCACAGCTTTCCTGGGTGACCTGTTCCAGTGCCTTACCACCCTCATTCCCCAAACGGAAGAACAGCATTTCAAATATAAGCCTGCAAAGCTGATGGAAGGCAAAGTAATGACGGAGCTGAACAACAGGACATAATGTGTGTAAAAAAGAGGTGCATTCTGTCACATACTGAGAAACATTCAAAATGACACATCTCCGGTGTTGTTGAACGCAACTCCCATTTCAAAAAGCCTACTCCATCCATGTTTTACACACAGCAAAAACAGCAATTACTTTAAAAAAAAAGTATATAGTAAATAGAAGGTGATTATGAAATAACTAGATAAATACATTTTTACTGCCAAGAAGCACATCATAGGTAAATTTGAAAACAACAGAAAAAAACATTTTAAGCTCCAATTTCAATAATTACTTTTAATTTCCTTTCATAAAGTTTTTCCTTGTTGTAAGACTACAAACACCTTCATTGCTTTTTCGTTTCCTTAAAACGCGAACAGGGAATATGCTAAACATCCTTCCTCCCTCATTGCTCTCTTCAGAGCACTTACATTTATATACTTCTTCCAGGAAATGTATTTGACAAAGCATCACTAACACTTTTATTTTCATAGCACTTCCAGAAATTATATTCTAAGCCATAAACAGCATTTTAAGAACTAGGTCCTCATCTCAGGACTCAGGGGAAAAAATAAAATATACACACACACAAACACCCCACCCCCCCCCAAAAAAAACCCTAAACTAAAAAACCCCAAATAAATAACAGATAGTCATCAGGCCAAAAGAAGAAGTAAGACCACTCAGCTGAGCTTATTTCCAACATAAGTCAACTGAGTTTGCCCCCATCATCATTATTCAATATTTTTTAATATCTTAAATGGATTTTTGAAGGTTAAAAGGATATCTTTCTGGCTCTTACTAATAAAAGTGAGCCTTAAAGCATATTTTCTCATTTATAGGAGCATTTTGGGCACATAACATGCAGTTTACTATTCATTACAAAAGTGTTCCTTTTGACAACAACTCCAATGAATTCTGAAACAGTAAACTGGTCACTTGTGCAGTGCCACATTCCTGTCTAAACTTTGTTGTCATGACCATTTTGTATCAATATCACTGGAGGCAGTTATTTAAAGGATTTTAAAAGTGTACTTGGGTATCTTCTGTTTAGGAAGTATTGTATAAGAAGGGTTGCAATGGTTTTGTACAATGATCTACGCCAGACCAGATAAAGTAGATTACCACAATAAATGCCTCCACATAATGCAAATGCTGCTTTAAAATGAACTGGGATCATTTCCAAAGTGAACACCTTCCTAAGGAAGCGGACACATTCACTCACACAACCCCAGGTTTCATCCGATGGGCATTCTGGGAAAGGCTAATATTTTAATGGAACCACAGCACTGGGATTCCTGGTGCAAAGGAACTTAACTACAAGTCAGTAGACTAAAAATCAACTTGAACTGAGGATACTCCCTGGTATTTCTGATAAAGCCTCATTTATAGCAACTTGAACTGAAACCTTCTAAGTGGCTGCCTCTGAAATTTTTTTGCCCTACGAGACAAGGTTGAAGAATATCGTTATGCACACATACTGTTGCAGGAAGCGCTAATGTGATATGGCATGTACACCAGCCTACTTTCATCACTGGGCTTTTTATTTGGGATACCACGTCAAATTCCAAACAAAACTTCCTCATTAAACATTGGCCCTAAAGTTAACATCCACTTGACTGAGTAGCCCCCTGTATTCATCTGCTGTGTCATTATTTTGGATGTGTGGGTGTGTTTGTCCAAGTAGACTGTGTTGCACAAGGACGGACATGACACTCACCAACACGAGCCTTACCTGACTGACCAGGGGGTGGAACTCCTGATGATCCTCTGGGCAGGCATAAAAATACTGTGAGGACTGCGGCTCTATTTCCAGAACATGGCTCGATAGCAATTGGTTTAGGAACACCCTGAAAAACGAAGATACCTATGTCACATCTGAGATTTCCACTATATTTTTGCTTGTACATCTTCAATTTATTTTAACGTTCACTGTAACAATAGGAAGAGAGTTTTCCCAATTAGTTCTTTGCATTTTAACAGATTGTCCTACCCATGGTAATTGACCTAAAAATGGGCTTTAACAGCCCATGCTGCAAATCTAACCAAACAGAAAAAATGAAATGATCATAAAGACAACAAAATCAACTTCTTAAAGCTTAGAAAACACCAAAACCTTTTGGTATACACACTGATATCTGACAGTACCAGAATTTCCCCTATTGTAATAAGGAGTACCCCTGCAAAAGAATTGTGCTTCAACAGCAGCCATTACCTACCCTCCTAATGCCAAAACCATAAAACGAGAGCAAATTCATAAAGATAGCCAATCCCTCTTGAGTTTCCCAGACCAGTAAGTCTGCCTTCTCTGTATCTGCCCTGGCCAGCAAATGATTTCTTTGAGGCAGGACATTCCTGACTTTTTTTTTTTTTTTTTGCATATACAGAAAACAGGTGCAGTATTACTATATTTAAATAAACGTAGAAACTCTCTGAAAATGTTGCCTGTGTTATTATGATCTTACTTCGTCTTATATAAAGCTATGATAAGAGTGTTTTTGCTGGCGGGAGGTATGTGCTGTTACCAAGCATCTCTCCCTTATTAGCTACATATACCTTTTAATTTGCAGTTAGCATTCGACTAAATAGTTGCTGCCATATTGTTCTCAAGTTACCAAGACTGAGGACACTAGGAGCTGGAAAAAAAGCAAAGCAGCCTACAAAGCCAGAGAATAATAAGTTCCTAATACGACAATTTACAATGTTTCCATATTTACATGTTTGCATGTTTTGTGCTTACTAAGAGATAGGCATTTCACTTTGGAGAGCTTGAATGTTTTGTCAAGCACTAAAGATATCTAAAAACAGTAGGTCAAAATCAGCATAAGCATTTGTTTCCTTTTTTTGTTTGTAAATTTTTAGAATGTCTATCATGTTCCAAGGCAAAATATGAGTTTGATGTTTTGATTCAAAATTCAAAACCATAAAACTTTCCATTTACATGCAAAATGCAATGTATATATAAATGTCAACTGATTCAAGTATACTAAGAAAAACGATAGTTTAGCCAAGTTAAATACACTGCAAAGTACTAGATATAAAGAAAACAAAGGCGCTTCCACCATGTATAGCAATTATCATTTTCTATTTTCTACCTCCAAGTAACCAACATTTATTACTGCTCAGTGAAGATAAGGAAACAGAGAATGCAACAATAAATTGAACAATAGATAAATATATTTTTTTTTTTTTTTACTTCATGGTCATATTTGAAAGGCATTTCTCTAGATTCAGTCGAGGCGATAGCATTAAAATAACTCAGGCAAGGAATGTCATCTAATTTAAAATTGCCGTGACATCATGAATGACAACTTACATTCACTAAAACCTTACCAAACAATGCAACAGAAAAGTAAAACCCCAAGAGTTTCAGCTAAAAAAAAAAATTAAAAAAACAACGTAAGAAATATTTTCTAAACTGAGTGCACTGGATTTATAGCATTTAATAATATTTTTTTTTTCTGTAACATATTGGTTCAATGCAGGCCAAAGGAACAGATGAAGAGAACAGATTCTGAACCTGTTTAAACTGGTGCATATTTCTTGACTTCCATGTTGCTATTATCGGCAAAACACTTAGACAGACATTGCTGGATGGTATGATTCTATACTAAAAGCAATGCAGAAAAGGGGCGAAACAGAATAAGAATCTTAGTAATATTAGCAGCGTTGATTGCACCTGCACAGAAGTAGTACCAGTGGATCACAGGAAAAGAAAGGTGTGGGAAAATTTTCTTATTGTTTCTTTGACTTATGCATGTTGAAGGGCAACGTAAAAAAACATACAAAAATAATGGTAATTCCTCTGATCATAGCATTTAATATAGAAAAGTTTCTTGATGGGATCATTCAGATTAGCATCTAGTCCGTGCCCCGGGCAGTTTAAATCTAATCAGACAAGTGTAGGCACAGCATAATATAATATAATATAACATACCATGACTGACAGCAGCCTGGTGTAGACCCCTCTGCTTACTTCTCCCACTTACACACTGTCATTCAGTCCTACCTGTTGCGCTTGCAACTGTCAAAATCTAAGGCTTCCCAACTCTCACACACTCATATCACACTTCCCGTTGGACCTAAATACCCGACCCTTCATTCCAGCACTTCTACCTACACCTCTCTCGCCCAACCATCCAGACAAGGATGCTCGGTAAATTCATCTCACTTCGCCCATGTGCTTCCTACCTCACCCCACATTGGTCCTGCTCCTACATCTCCGGTGCAAAATAGACTTGCCGGCTCTCGGCAAGTTCCTGCAGCAGGAGCTGTGAATGGAGCAGACCAGGTGCTCCTCACGACCACGGACAGAGTGCCATAAATCGGGGAGGCGGTTAGTCAGTGACTCCCGTGCACTCGCTAATACAATGAACAGGTTTTACAAATAAATAACTTTGCATGGGGCACAATGGGCTGTCATCCACTATATACTAGAACAACAGCGCCTGAATCCTGATACACCATTTATGATTAAAGTAGTTGGTATTTCTAATGCAAGCACCAGAGCATTTAAGTCATCTTTCCTGATTTGTCACAAGGGCAAATCAAATAATGTGATTCCTTTCTAGTTGAAAAGGCTGGCAAAATGAAATCTTCATTTTAAAAAGTAATTCAGAACACAGTTTATGCAGACACACAACTGAAAGGAACAAATTTACCATTATGCCTTTTAATTTGGGGAATAATTACTTTATTAGAAATCAAAATGATGATATTTTCTACTGCTGTGTAATATAAAACCTTTCATTAACAGGGCCCATCCTTTTCTGCTTGAAGTTTATACTAATGCTTTTCAAAACACAATTGGAGGAAATTATTTCTGATAAATATTTTTCAGAGGACTTAATCCAAAAATCAGATACAGCAAGAATTTCTGTTTGTGCTTACTATTTTTTCGTTATAGAACATTATGACTGAAAAAGCAGATGTCTTATCTTACCTCACATCATTCAGATTCACTACAAAAAAACATGGAGGCATAGAGCAAATGATAATAATTTAGATACCCTAAGGTTTGTCAGTTGTTTAAAGATAAATACATAACCATGAATCAAAGTTATTTCACAGTGACATAACATGTTCTCTGAAATGTGCCATTTATCATGCATTTTCCACGGGTTTTTTGGAAGAGATAAGGCACATGTTTGTTTGCCCAAAGCACTTAGCTACCATGATTTACTTGCTAGAATTATCTTTTTTTTTTTTTTTTTTCCCGTGTACAGAAGGTGACTTATGTTTTTGCCAAAAAGCACAAATGACAATCACAGAGCTAATAAAACTTTATCGGTGGAAGACAGAATAATCAAACACTTCTTTATTAAACAACCTTTTGCTCTTATATTCCTTTTCTTGCACACACTATGACAGAGAGAAAGAGGTATGTCAGTTGGGAAGCTGAAAAGGAAAGGGGAAGAAAACCAGGAAGAAATAAAAGGGTGAAAGAACATATATTATTATTGATAGCGACAAAAGAAGAGTATGTCAGTGGATGTAGAAAAAGGAAACAAGTGGAGAGGGAAAGGAATGAAACAGAGAATAAAAGAAAAAAAAAAAGAGATAAGGTTTTATCCACCATTTAAATGTGTGGTCATACATTTATTCACAGAAAATAAGTGTCATAAGTCATCTTCCCAGGGTCCTAGATTTTTATCAGAGAAAAGGTTCTCCTTTCTCCAGATTTCTTTCTGAAAATCCTATAAAGACCTAGCCAAAGTCTAGCTGCCTGGGTGAGTTTGTGAAGGATTACTGTGCTTTGGAAAGATTCTTTGCTCACCCTTGATCTGTTTCTATACGAAATACATTCTGGCTGGATTTTTTTTTTCCCCTATGCAAAGGACAGGTGACAATACTACCATTACTGGCACAAAAACATATGTCAGTGTATGCCATATACATACCTGTATTCAAAATATTTCTAAGGTACTTAGCACATCTGTTTTATAACGACAAGACAGTAACAAAACAGGTTTATTCTTGTATTTAAGTACTGAAAACCCCAGAGAATCTTGTGTAGTGTTATTTGGCTATTTAGGAATAACACAAATGAGCAGCTTTAAGAGTCCAGACCGAGAAGAAGCTGGGAAGTGTATTCTGTCACTCGTGGTGGGCTGGAGGGGCAACAGAAGGCAGCGGCATGCAGAGGTGAGAAGCGCTGGAGAACACAACGATGACTAAGGGGATGTTCACGGATCTGCTATAAGGGTTCAGAATCTCTTTGGGGAAACACAACGAAACTTTAGCATCGATTCATACCTATCAGTGAAAATATTTAATACTCTGAATACCAGAAGATGAAAAGTGTAAAGGGTTTTGGCTCTATCTGTATTCCAAGTAGTGGCGTCTCACAAAAGTGCTATAAAACTTTGGATTTTCAGTACTAAGTAATATCTATATATATTTTCTGTTCAGCATTCTAAGTTAGGCGCATCCAATTTTTAAAAGTGCATTATTATACCATAAGACAAATAGATCACATAAGACTAAATGGCTCCAAACTCATGCCAAAAAAGCAATTAGAAAATTGAATCAAGGAATTAAGGATTAATGTGAGCATGTTACACCTGTCAGCAGTAATAAGTATTTTGACAAGAACAGAATAAAGTTTGACAGTGTGCACAAATACAGATCTGATATATAAATCAAGTATTAAAATGCAAACAACTATGCATTAATCACTGTAATGTTTCCTAACTAAAATGGTCTTAGTACTACTTACAAGAATTCATTATAAATAAAACTTCATCTCTTCTTAAAAAAACCCAGCTTGACGTATACTTTTTGTTTTAGTAATAAATGATGCTGATTTAAACTTAGTTTTTAATCATATTATTAAAACAGAATTAATCTAGTGAATTCCACATAAACTAAGCTTGATGGCTTGGCAAATAAACAATCAAATATGTTGCTATGACAGGATTAGTACCAGACTCAGAATGTAAATAGCCACTTTTCTGGAGTTCAACGTACAAGACTTCAGAGGGGAAAAAAGAAAACAAGAAACAAGATTGTGTCCTCTGAAGAGGTAAAGAATGTAGAAAAGAAGGAAAGGTAAAATTTAGACTGCTGTATTGCAAATATTCACATCTTCATTTCTCTTAGCTTCAGGTTCCTTTCCTGAATTCTTTGGCTCTTTTCTGGGTTTCTTGATTTATTTGTGATAAGCAAGTCTCAGGTTCAGAAAACCACTCCTAAGTTGAATTTTAATCACATTTAGACACCTACATGCAAACTCAAAAGCCTCAAAACCCTGTTAAACTTAGTTTCAGTATTAAAAACCTCCCAACAGCGGAAGCTCTCCTCTACCTGCCCAGGCACGTTCTAGTCTGTCTTACACCCACTCAGGATTCGCTGGTATACCTGCAGCTGCCCTGGATGTAGAGCTTGATCTAGGTAGCTGTTCTCAAAACATGGTGTCAAATGAGGCTTTACAATATAGTTGTAGCCACTTTCTTTTAAAACACTGTTGAAGGCAGTGGTAGTTCTGTTCTTCATGGAAGAAGAATCAATCCTGGTTTTCCTATTCTGCTTATACCACATACTCGTTTGAGGTGAGATACTCTGGCCTATAATTAAAGATGCGGAGTAAAATGCTGTGATTGCTCTGACCATTTTCAGTGCAGTAAAGGCAGACTTTTCAGCAGCATAAAAGAAGAAAAGAAAATTCTTCCTCTCAAATTCACAGAATTCCATTGATATAATTTGTCGGTGGCTTTTTTGGCCATTTTGCTGGAGAAACTCCAAAGGTCCCTAGCACAGCTATCCTGCCAAGAGAAGGAGATGGGAGACTCCCATCTGGAGCCAACCTCCATCCTATCCTCACCTGACTTTCTCCACAGTCATTTGCCAAGAGAATCAAGACCAACAGTAATGTCAGAGGAATGAATAAATGCTGTCTGCTCCTCCCAGCAGAAGCCCCCCGCTTTCACAGCACCTGCTGCTGCCCTAAGGAGAACCTGGCACTTCTTCCAGAGTGCTGAAACTAAGGCAATGCCTCAGACAGAAACAAAGACTGTAATCAGAACTGCTGTTTCCTTAGATTATCAGTGTTATACTGCATTGCTATTCTAAATACTGGGTACATATTAACTAACACTCATTAACATACTTTTGAGAATGAGCTTCCAGCCCACCCAAAAGTTTTGACAATTTTCTCCACAGATTTATGCAATGAGTAATGAGCCTTAATGGCAGTGCAACAGGGGGAAAAAAAAAAAAAAAAAAAAAGCTTTCGCCAAACATCGTTTGTGTGCCAGGAGATATATACTTTAGGAAATACCACAACAAAATAAATAAGCAAGGCTGGAGTTCTGAACATTGCTTTGTGGCTGGCACAGGAAACACCAATTCTTCATAAGACCCTAGGGTTTTACTGAGATTATAAGCATCCACTAATGATTTTCACTTAATCCATCCTGTAAAGTTCCACTCTTGCAATTAGTGAGTGGAAAGCTTTACCTCATCTTAACCTACAAGAATGGCCCAGAGCCCGAGTGTCCTCAATGCTTTGGACTTCTACACTGCAACTTCTTTTGCCTGAGGATCTCTGAGTGATTTCTAACTTTGGCTTATGAGGTCTCACTAACCCATGAGAGGTACATAACCACGTTACCTACAGCAATAAAAGCTGGAGAACGTTTTGCAGTATCTTACAATTCTTTCACCTCTACTGAAAGAGACTTGAGGCAACTGCCTTGCTTCTGAGAACAAGTCATCCAGCCAACACTGATTTACTGGAAGGATTCTACCATCTCTAGTCAACCTTCAGAATGAACCAATTTTCCCTGAAAACTTCTATAGTATCTAATGGAGCCAAGACCAACAGGCTTATTGATAATAAATGCAACTTGACTAAAATTATACTAACATTCTTGTTAGAGACTTTTTTTTTTTTTTAAAGTGAATTATCTTTCCTCAGTAATTTTGCCCCATCATTTTAGCAGAACATAAATCTCTGTTAATTTCCTTATTTCAAAGTAGCCATGGAAATCATAGAATATATTCATACATTATTTTCCATAAGAAAAACAGTGGGAATTAACAATAAAAAGAACACATTATGATTACCAAGCTGTGATTATGACCCCCATGAGCAAAACGCATTGTTATCCTTCAATTTATTTTCTTACCTCTCTATCTCAACTCTATCAATATGCAGTGATAGGCTGCAGTCTTTTCTGAGTAGAGAACATCGCTGTTAGTTATCAAAGGTTATGTACTGATGTTAATTTTATGTACTAATCTTTTAGTCTTTATGCTCAGAAAAGCCGTATTTTTATTATAAGAACTATATTTATTGGCAACACAGGTTTATATTTACCTGTAACAAAGTTTCTCTCAGTTAATCTAGTAAGCGACTACATTTCAAACCTAGTACTATGCAATGTAGCATTCCATTAGCAAGAGAGTTATGAACTCACATTCTGATTAAAACTCATTTATTAAAACAAAGCCATGAGAAACACCTGCAGATACATTTATTTTCAGGGGGGTTTCCAGAAAGAAGTCCAAGTCAGGTTTCCTATTGAGAGCTCATCCTACTGCCTAGAGGTTGCTTTTTCTGAACTGTGACGCTAGTGTGAACCATCCCGCAGTTTTCTTGACTTTCACAAGTGGCTGAACAGAACACAAGACATTGAAGTTAAATCAAAACATCAGGTAGCTGCAAGGCATGTTGCATTTCATTGCTTTTTCTACAGGTCCACGTATGCAGTTTCCTACCTCTTCATACTGTTAAATAAATTTGGGTTTACTCTACTGCAACCTGCTGTAGGTGACCCTGCTCTGGCAGGGGGGTTGGACTAGATGATCTCCAGAGGTCCTTTCCAACCCTAACCATTCTGTGATTCTGTGATACTGTCCCATCTTGCCCACTAATAAGAGTAATTTCAGGTTAATCTGGAAAATACTGAACATAACTTAGAGTGGATGGTGTGTGTAGTAGTCGTACTGGATTACTGCCAGAGGTATCCCCAAAGAGCCTCCAGAACATTCCCCTATTAAGCTGCATGAGTCTGATTAAAGGCTAGCAATGCTAGCATCCAGTTTGTGAAAAGAAATTTATCTTGGCAGCAGCTAGCTGGATCCTGTTGGGAAAAGCACCTGAGACCCTATGTCTGTGGCATATACCAAGCATCATGTATCCCCAGAGATACTTTCCTGTAAATTCTTCCTACTGCCATTTCAAAGTCAGTAAGGCAAAAGCGGTGTTGTGCAGTGAAGTGATACTAATGGGCATTTGTTTCCCAGCTGGGTATATCTGTTGGATCTCCAAGGATTAGAAACAAGCAGTGAAGAATTCTGTTATTCCTTCAATATTCAACCTTAAAGGCTCTTGTCTATGAAAACTCACATTTCACTGGTGACAAATTACTGGCAGTCCATCACCATTTGAATGTGGGCTGATCACTTAAGATCAGATCGTCATTCCCGTATGTCACAGTGGGTTAACCTTCCCCCAAACTGCCTGGCAGAAGAGGAAATCGTCTCTCCAGAGCCACTACTAACTTTGATGATGAAGTACTAGGTGTGGTTTAAATTCTGCCTAACTTGCAGGCTAACAAGGGTGGCTATGGTGGCAGGCAGGGGAATGCTGAGCTAAGGATGAGCACAGTACTGGTTACTTTCATCGGGAGAAAGCAAAACGAGTCAGCTACAGATTTCTGAAACGTCCATGCAGTGGATAAACTTGGGCTGTCCTTTGCTTGGGGTGGATCGTAACATTTCAATCTGTCATAGTGACAATGAATCTTGGACAGAAGTCAAAAGTTCTGACTAGCAGGTGCCTTTTGTGGCCACAAAGATGTCATTCCTATTGCGGTGCAGCATCCTAAAGTCATTAAAGATAAGGTTTGGTTATTATTTAGGAGATCTATGGCAGACTTGAGGGTTAGGAGAGGCAAGTGTCCTGAAATTTTTATGCTGTATTTTGCATTTCTTGCAAAACTGGAAAAAAAAAAAAAAGTACACCATATGTCATCCAAAGTACACTTTTGGTGAACTTTTCTTCAGCAATGCCTTTTAAAGTTTTTTTGTAACCTCCTGGCCACATGCAGTATGCCCAAGGAATGATAAATTAACACATTTATACCTGGAATCGTAATAATAAAAGAGAACTAAATCAAGACACATTGTGAAAACTAACTGTCAGCACAAGGGATTAAAGTGCAAACTTGGCAATGTTCTTAATGCAGGAAAAAATGCTAATGGCACCAGAATAACAAATTACTTTCTATCATGACATCTTACACAGATCACAGCCGACTGAACCCAGGGAGGACACAAACCGACCGTCTGAAAGCATGACATAGCTTTTATTTCGATTGTCCTTGCCATGGTCCAAGGGCAGCTATAAAACACATACACCATAGCCAAAAACACTCTGAAACAAATTATCCCTATTTAAAATTTGCAAATCTACAGAAGTTTTAATCCTAGTGACTGTGTGTGGGTACTGTGGGTCAGATCGTAGCTGCTCCAGCAGCAGGAGCAAACAAGAAAAGACATCTCTGTCCCAAGGGAAAGGCACGTGATGGCAGCAAAAGGGACCCAAGTTTTGCTGTATTAGAGAGTAGTAGCAGCAGAATGTGTTAAACTGACTAGCAGTTTTGGCAGTAGTTGCTGCCAAGGAGGTGGAAAGGGAGAGGACAGCCTGGCAGGCTTGTGAAACCACAAACCAGACCTTTTTAAAGGTGTTGCAAGATGCGTCTCTCGCTTTCCCCTCCTGTGGACCTCCGTCACCTATTCTGCCCATTCACCAGTTTGAAAGCATAATTGGGTACATTTTTTTCACTTGAATCTTATGAATTAATTCAAATCTCAAGTATCTATGAGATAATCCTCAGCTGCATAAATCAGCGCAACACCCGAGTAACAGCAGAACTATGCTGATTTATACCAGCTGCAAATCTGACACTGTATTATTAATTTCTTAATGTTCTCCTTGAAAAATCCTGCAAATAAACTCAAACTCAAGCATTATCACTTAATGTTGCTTTCCAAGATGCTCCCCATCAAGACTGTTAGAACTTACAGTGGTGACAAACATATTAAGAACTTCACTGAAAATGCACAAAATACGAAATTTACAGGATCTAATCTGACAAATAATTAGACACATGAGAACTAGTGCTTGGAGAAACTGTTGCATTAAAGCAAACAGGATTACTCGCATGAATGAAATTATTCATGCATATTACTCATGTTAGCTTTACATAACTGACAGAATATATTATTTTTTTTAATAGAAGCATTTTTAAAATTGTAACAAAATAATTAAATATTAAAATATTACAAAATCTGCATAGTTTTTACTAAACCAGCAAATATTAACTGTATGAAGTATTTGCTGAATCTCACTTACTTAGTCCACTTACATGGAAAGTAAGTGCTATTTTTTTTTAGAAAGTACCATATTCCAAGGCTGCTGAGCCCTTTGAGTGCTGCTAACTGAAAATGAGTAATATGGAAACACAGTCCAGCTCTGTTTGCACTTCTGTTCCCCATGCGTTTCCTAGGGCACAGCAGGAACTTCTAATTATTTCATATTTACATTTTTTATTATTTTCTCCGATAAGGTGGTACACAGTCACCACCAAAAAAAATTTTATAGTCTTCATCCTTATTGCATGAAAGTACAGAAAAACTTGGTGTTTTGCTTCAGGAACGTACTTTTTTTTTTTTTTTTTTACATTGTAAAATTTAGCAGCAGCAATGACACTTGAAACATCTTTTCTTCAAAAGACAAACCATTTTCAGAGCAGATTGACCGTCTTTTAAGAAGTTTCCTTGAAAATTCAGATTTGTGAACTTTTCATTGGAGTTTGCTTAAAATCCTTGCATTCCGTGAAGCTTTGTACTCCACCTCATATATTTTTCGTATCTAACCAAATGATTTCTTGCCCTAATTTTATGCATAGAGTTTAATCCACTGCCAAGAGTAAAACAGAGGAATGTTTGTCCTGTACTTCAGTCAACAGAATGGTGTAACACATTGACTTTTGTACTATATGTAAAGTTTAATTTATTTTAGCAGTGACTACTATTAGGCTAATGAGGCAAATCTTGCTTTTCACTGTTGTTTTCTGATTCCTCTTCCCTTTTCTCACCCCTTCCCAACACCTTTTCCAGTCTTATGGTGCTCTTTCCATGGAAATAAATGCCCCATATCAAATGCCACTGAGTAACACAATAAGCAGAAGGAGCAGGATCTTATTTACTTAAGCAAGGGTTGAGATCTGAGATCAGTCATCAAGCAGATGTTATTTCTGAAGCTGAAAGTATTCATGATGATTGTTACTATAGAAACCAAGCTTTGTAAAATATTCCAAACAAACACTTCTTTATTAGCCTGTGCCGTAACTACAGCACTCCGCATTATGCTGCATCCCACGGTAAGTTATCAACCGCGCATATTTTCTTTCTGGTTATTTGCTTTCAATAGTAGCTACAAGACAGGGTTTCTATAGGTCTTAAAAGATACTGTATCACAATACCAGCCATCCATAAAATGACACACACTGTACTCATTCAGCACTAAACTCCCGTCTGTTTCATTTCCCCCCTCCTGTGGGCAGCCACTCAAATCAGTGTTTCCCTGTTCAGCAACAGTGAAAAACAGGAACCCACTGCTAATTCCTGTGGTTAGATCAGCAGCACAAAACCAGCAGTGGTTACTAAATGCCAGCCCCAGCCTCTTTAGCAATTAAACCATTCTTCACTCTTAGTAGACTTTGTGAAGCATATGCATCACTCAGAAAGCATCTTTCATGGCCTGTCATATCCTAACCAGAACTTTCAGACTTGCTGCTTTATTTGTTAATCGTACTAGAAGAAGAGTGAAGAAAATTTGAATCCCGGCTGCGGTGAGGTCAATGGGACTCCAGCAGCGCAGGATCCCAGACCTGAGCGCATCCCCGGGGAACGGGGCTGGAGCAGGTCACAGCCACCACTGCCAGGATGGTTGAGAAACACAACATCCTGTGCCAGTGGGGAGGGACAGGTAAAGTCCCCTTAGCCCAACCCACACCTGGTATTTTAACCACCTCTCTCTCCCGCTACAGTTAAACTACCCATAGACAGGTAACAGGGTAAACTTTGACTTGAAGTTAAGCAGGTGAGAGCTGGCTTGTTATGTCATGTGGAAAGCAAAACTGTAGTTAAGGCTATGCAAGTAAATTAGAAGGAATTTTACTGCAGAATGAATGTGTTGTGTATATATGGAAACATTTCTTCTCTGGGGCCTTTCTGTTTCCTTTTGCAGAGAAATCCTTAAGAAGGATAAAACACTACTAATATTTCAAAATATAAAGATCTTCAAGACAGGTATGGTACCAACCTTTGACTATTATAATTAGAATTCCAAAGCTGTTTTCATTCTCAACCTATTGTCATGTGCTCGTAACTCCTTTAACTTTCTATACTGTGTTTCTGTTCAAACAGGAAAATTTTGCTCAAGTCTTTCAGAAATTTCTCAGCTGTCTTTGAGATATGGGACAATTAACATTTTTTTCCTAATACCAGTTCTATCCAAGGCTTACAATTTAATTTAAAACTTGGCATTGACTCAGGTAACATTGAGGATTCCTGCCTTTCATTATTGTAAAACAAATCCGTTCTAAAATATAGTGATACAATCAGAGCACGATTAGATTTCCATAAGAATATACAGAAGTATGGAACTACACATGCCGCTACTATCTATTTTAACACACAATACTGTGATAGCAAGAAAAGTACTAAGGAAAAGAACATGACTAAGGAGCCAGTTAAAAAGTTTTAGCTGTGGTTATTTGTGCTGTCTGCAACATGCTGAAGATAATAATAAAATAAATAAATAAAAAAAATCTATAAAACATTTTAAGGGTGAGAAATGTGAGGCGAAGGATATTCTGGAAACAGATCACAGACAAAGCAAGAGGCATGCTTTATGAAGACAGAGTTACAATTTAGAAGTGATTGTGTGGGCCTGAATACAAAGAATGCAATTAAGGCATGGCACGTGTCCTGATGCACCAACGTCCAGAGAGGAAAGTGCTGTAGTTAAATGCTGTAGTCACAGGAAGGTTAAGGGTTCAGAGAACATACAAGCTGTCTTTTAACTGGCAGTTACCTATGCACTACGCTCAGAACATCTTAACAGATTTCGTATGTCTGTGAAGTCGTTCGTGTTTTCTCCACAGAGGAGAAGTTATAGAGAGTTGTAGATAACTATAGATGGCTGAACCTAAGGTGGCCAAGGCACGCCGGGTCCTCTGAGTTGGAGCCCTCAAGGGATTATAACAGCTCGCAACAAATCTGACTGCCTCCCACTTCCCAGCTTAACTGAGCAGGTTGCCATTTACAGCTTCATTGACTTGGGGCAACCTTCAGTACCTGCCTCGAGCAAGCCAAACCCGGTCCCCTTTACGTGCAGCAACTTTGCTATTCTAAGGGTTTTCTTTGTTTGTTTGGTTTCTATCTTTTCTTAGCTTTTTCTTGCTGCATTCCACATCGAGAGGAGACACAATGTAAAAAAAATAAAATGTGTATGCACACGTGCTGATATATTACACACACAAGTATGTGTCATTATTTCTAATTGTGCTATCAGAAATCTCTGGAATGTTATGTTGAAGCAAAAAAGTAAGTGTAATAAAAACTATGTCCCTTGAAAGAGAAATCGTCTTGAAAACCTCCTCAGTCCCAGACAGAGCAGTTTCTCATAATTCCCCAAATGTCTATTGAAATGAGTTGCACTAAGAGGTTCTAGAGCCATCAATATCATTAAGGATTTCATAGATGTCTTTTAGCTCTCTTTGATCATAAATTGCCAGAATGGTTTCTGCTCTCTCCAGTTCCCTTGTCCCCAGTTCTTCGGCTGTGACATTTCTGGATGACTTCCAGTTCTGATTGTTGTAAAGTCCTTGTTTTTGCAGAATCACCTAGTGTTGAAATTTGCAATTCCAAACACTATCTTTTTTGGTCTGTTTATCAGCTAACACTCTTTGCTCAAGCAATCTTTGTCCTTCACATTCCAATTGGTTTTTGTCCTTATTCAAACTTCTATGAATTTACCATAAGTAATATAACTTAAAATATAGATGAATATTTTTCTTCATTTAAGAAGAACTTTATCTTTGTGTAACCTTCAGTTATGGGAAATATCTAAACAGATACATAATGAAAAACTTAATTTGGCGGATTAACATTTAATCCATTTGATCTTTATATTATTGAGTTTTATTTTTACATTTTCTTTATATATTTAAAACAATTTTTCACGTCCACATTAAGGGCCTCTTTGTATAGTTGTAATTTTCCTCCAGTTTGCCTGGTTTTGGTCATTAGAATTTCCTAATTTTCAGTGAACTGCTGAGCAAGCTGAAGATGTTAATTGGGTATATCACTTTATTTTTTCTTGTAAGAGCTTCTTATTAACGGCTGCTCATGTAGATGATATAGATGTTAATCAATTCGCATCTGTCCTTCTAAAAGATTCAGTTCGGTCCCTAATTAACCATCTGTAAACAAAGCATTGTTCGGGAACAGGGTTCAGCCATTTATTGTGAGCTGGCAAAGGCTGGTAAGGGCTGTATGATACCATTCTGCCCTGCTGTAGATATTTGACTTTTCTCAACGTACAGAAAGTACTTGGAAAAAGACAAGTGATTCACAATCTAGATTGTGGATCACTGGATTCTCTCTAATTGAGTCATTTTTATCATGAGAAAACATCAAAAATTGCAGTTGTCTGTTGCTCCCATGAAGCGTCTGGTGCTTTAGCAGTTACTAAGAGTCTTGTATTCCATAGCGATAAGAAGTGAGGATAACGAAGATCGTACATTCCTTCAATGAAAGTAATAGACAGATAGTCTTTAAAAATAAAATTAATTCCTCAGATAAAATGATATTTTTTTCCCCCAAAAGCAAGGCACATTATTGTGAGCATTTGCAAAGATCCTGATCTTCCAGAACACCAACTGTCACCCACTAGGAAGTTCCTTCATATTTTTGAGTTTTTCATCAAGAAGTTTATCAGTTATTCTCCTTTAATATTGTTTTCAAAGCTGCCGCCTACCTAATTCTATGCTGTAGCACTTTCTACACTCTGAAGTGACTACAGGAGTTTCTGAACAGCTTCAAGCAGGATAATTAACCTCCCTAATAAATCTTGTCTCTCACCGTCTCCTGGGGAGCATTCTCATTTGAGCACACCAATGTAACGAGGATGTCTTTTTTATTATAACGTGCATGGCATTATATACTTAAGGCACTATGTATTTTTATATGTCTCATTCACAGTATGCTGTTATGGACCACATATGCTCACAAAGCCTTGATGCACAGCCTCTAGCTCTTTTCTTATGGGCTGCTCACAGCCATGACAAAGAGACAGACACTAAGTTATTGTCCATACTTAAGAGCAATTTCTCGCACAAAAGGAAACCACCTTCTCTGTTCTTACGAGCAGATAACTTACTGATGTGTGTCAGTAGGCGTTATTCATTTTTACCGCACAGAAGCAGATCAAGGGTGCCACTCAATCATACTCACAGGTACTTCCAGTTCTGCCACCGTATCTATTTCTCATCCTTCTCTATTCTGTTCAGTATCTTATTATAACTATTGAAAATTACAGGTATTAATTACATTCCTGTTAATCCACAGCAAAGAAGATTTTGTGTGATGACCACAACTACTGGACCAGTGGAAGTGACTGCTTTTACATAGCATGTCATGTAAGCAGAAAAGGTGACAGAATCCACATAACTTGGACCTTAGACGTGACATTCACATTTTGTTTCAGTGCTAATATCTCAGTGATAATATTTTATGCTTTCCACCAATATTTCAGCAAGGGATAATTGTGACTCTGACATTTGAAGCACTTTATTTTGTCTTAAATTCTCCAATTGTTATAACTGTTTTCTGGACAGCACTTGTGTGAAATTAGATCCCTACTACATAGTCTTTAGGAGCTGAGCAGGATCATTAAGAGTTGAAAAGAAAATAAAGAAATAAAATGAACTTGTTAATCACCACAGGTTGGCTAAGTATGAACGGAGAAAGCAGAGTCGCATATCAGAGACCTACCCTGAGGACTTTCATCTTCCTTTTTCTGCAGTTCTACTTTTCTCTGACTCAGTAATCTCCCTCAAAACCCAGTTTTGTTACAGCGCATCTATTTCATATTGATTGCAACAGATTGTATAACGTGAGACATCTTTTCTTCACAATTTTCCAGATTCTTCTGAAAGCAAACTCATCAAATCACCTAAAAACTTGTTACCAGGGTTCTTAAATGTGGCCCCTGCCACCATCTTTCCTTTCCATTACCATGTACACGCCAATGATTACACTAATGTTCTTCTGTATCCCACACAAGCCATTATCATAACTGTTGTGTCCAATATAATCCATTGCACACTTCTGTTCCCCTGTTCCATACTTAAAAGCAAACAAAACACCAAACCACTAGTCTGACTTTAAAAATATCTAAATACATTTTGTAATAGTCGGTCCTAACTCAGAATGCCAAAGCACTTTTCTTAAGATCTGAAATTCATCTAATGCTCATGATATATGTGCTTGATACTTCATTTAGCACCAGTGAGCACTTTTGGGCCTGCTATCTCATGATCCCAGGAGCTGGAAATGAAAGGGTTGGATAACCTAAATTGGGAGATTCACAGCTTTCCATTGAGAGACACAGTGTCTGCTTCAGGACTTCAAATTTAGACTAATACAGATGAAGAATTTGGCTTTATAGTCTAAGAATAGGAGAACTAAACTCATACCACAGTCTTTAATTTCTATTTTTTTGCTGCTGTGAAACATGTGGCAGATGCATAATGTATGGCAAGGCAATCTACAGAGCTTTTATTGATGGTTGTTTAGTGTGATCTATATAACTCATATATTGCTCATTTATGAGTAATGCAGTCCTCCCAAATTCTTGCTCACACACATATAAAAGATGAAAACATTCAATGAATGCCACTTTAGGAAGGCCACATTATTCTTGAATGTCAGAGCTTATGCAAGTCACGCTGAAGAAGGCATAACGCTAACTGACATCACGCTATTACGCACTCTAAATACATTATGCATTTCAGAAAAAAGAAGTAATTTAGAGAAGAAATGTGAAATTTTTCCTCTCATCATAGTTTTTGTATAGTTTGGATCTGAAACCAGAGCCTTAGCTCTCATCAATTCAACAGCATAATGCTGAAAAACAGAAAACTAGACTGTAAAATTTTCTGAGTTTATAATTTAATCTAGCAGGGACCACTTTTACTGTCTGATTTGCATTTAATAAATAAGAGAGGGTTTTATAGCTCATATTTCTGTTTTTTTGATTGTACCAAGGTGCTACAACTTCCAGTATGCACAGGCATCTGATGCCTTCCCCATCAACATCTCTGCAATGTGTAATGATTAGGGACAGAGTTTTACAGGCGCAGTTGTTTGAATTTTGAAGAACTAAGGCTAAAAGATTACATTATTATTTCTATAGTTGGTCACTACAATTTCTGTAAAAATTCCAAATATCCCAGATTTCAAGATGCTGTATTACACTATCTCCAAAAGCCTTATATGTTCTTATTTTGATAGAATGCATTTGATGTACAGGAACATAATTATATAGTTAATAGCTATGTATCCACTGTGAAACATTCAGCAATAAATCAAAGTTTATTATTTTATTAAATAAATGTTTTCAGTATATTAAACACCAAATACAAAATTTTAAATATTGATTCATAAAGTCTCTAAACTATCTATAGACCTTTCAGTTTCTTCATAGGAAATGGTTTGTAAATCTTCGGGATATACATTTTAAATTATTCATAATCGATACTAAAATCAAAAAGTTGGCAGCTAGCTCATTCTAAAAAGTGCAGCCATGCAATTCATATTCTGCCATAGTGGTTAGGTCAGAGTAAGACAACAAAATGAACTGATGCAGCTAATTACAACCTAATCCCAGCTTCCCAAATTGAAACAAATGATTGAACTTTATCTGTCACATTGAACTTAACATCACTCAACCACTTGATGTTGCACCAGCATGATAACCTGTAAGAAAATGGACACTGATTGAGAGTAAGCCCATGGTGAAATGCTTTACAGGTTTGAGATCTGCCTATTATATTGTTTTGGGCAGCTCTTAAGAAAGACTTGAAGATATGAAAGCGCATGATGGTATTTTTTTAGATATATCGGGTTTAATATTTCCAAATGCTGAGAGTCATTTCTCTCGTTGCATGCAGATTTCCTGTCTCTACATTCAGTCTCATGATGATACCTATTGCAGTACAAATCAGACAAGTTTTCTTTCAGTTAGTTAATTTACATGTGTAAGCAGATAATCACAAGTATGTAGTGTGGCTAGTAAAACAAAAATTAGTTTTGTCTTGAGAATGAAGTAAGAGAGAAGATAGAGGCAAGGCCAAATTATTGTAGGAACACTTCTACCAAGAATATGAGAAATAAGGATAAAAGTCCTGCTTTGTTTAAAAATAAGGAATTGCGCCTGTGTCTCCCACAGCCTAGACACATGCCATACCACCATATGACTGTCAAACGTTAACTTTTGATTAAGATTTATTTAATTCCTTCCGAGTGGGATGTATCATCTGTAAGATACTAGTTTATAGCATGTTAATCGAGGCACTTTCCAAAGAGACGTGAGACTACTGCTACAGGGATGAGATCTACCATGGTTCCCCGATACCTCAGACTTTATCAGATTTTAGACATGTAATTTAAGTAACGAAATTCCTATGTTCCTGTGCTGCTTTCCCTTGGAGGGACCATCAGCTCACTGAGCCTCTCCATCTGGGTCAGAAACCGTTCTGATGACTTAAGCTGTCTCCATGTGGAGAAGAGGTCCTCATTTGGAAGTGTTTAGTTACTTCATACACCCTGCTGAAACTGGAGTCTCTGGCATCTGATCACCATCTAAACCCCACACAGAGTTTTGATTTGTTAAAAATGTATGTTACCTCATGTTAAAAATGGATATATTACATGCCTTTTGCATAACAATCTTTACGCTAAAGTACTCATCTAGGCTGTGTAAATCCTGGATCCAATTTTGCATAACCTGGAGGCACTCAAACACAACCAATTTTCTGGAAACAGTTTTCCCACAAGTGTATGTCAACAGTATGGCATAGTCCTTGCTGGGGAAGCGTAGTATTCTAGTAGCAGGACACATGGACAGACACTATAATCAAGACCAC
>NW_009647731.1:7650619-7658360 GCF_000708025.1 Charadrius vociferus | reverse complement strand
GGTGCTTACACACTAGGATACAAATTAGCTCTTTTGCCGTTTTTTCTCTGGAACGCTTACATTGTTGTAGTTATTTAATGGCCCACCTTAAACCTCTATTGTTTTAAATGAAATTATGACTTTTAATGACTGAAACTCAACTTTTCTTGCCAGCTGCTGCTGTCACTGATAGTTTTTGATTGCTCATTCATCTGTAGGCACATACAGGTGCATACTGAAGCTGTAAATGACTAGCCAATAGTAAATCTGGCCCCAAAACTATTTGAGGGGGTGGGGGCAAGGGGTGCTCTTCCACTAGGCCTGATTAAATATAGAACACAGAAATCAAAGAATAGATGCAGAAAAATACAGTTAGCTCTTTGGTACTAAGCAAAATTAAATCTAAACCAATACCTGCATTATACTGCATCCATGACAAAGACCAAAATGTCACTTTTCATTCAATGTCTCTGTTCAGCACTAGTTAAAGATAGTGCTTTAATATCATTGACAAATATATGTTAGCTATTATAACATCATTTGTTTCAGTCACTCATTACTAATACTTAAATGCAAAGTAATAGTTCAACAACTCCATTGACAGCGTGATAAATTACAAGAAACTAAATGAGTAAAAGGTACTATACGTGCCATCACACAACTAGGGAGATTGTAAAAATAACAGAAATCTTTAATTAACTCAGGAAATTAAAAGGTACCTTTAATAAAGGAGCTTAATAACAAGACACACTCAGATGAACTTGCTAGCACATGTTAATCAAGAACAAGAAATAATTTCAGGTGCACAAATGACTAGATGCTTATACACAGGCTAAATTAAACAAAAGAAAAATGTTTTAAACTGGTATCCACATAAATGATGAATCTATGATATTAAAGACTATAACACAGGCACTGACCATACGTGCCTCCTAAGTAACAACTGGAAGCAGGGCCGATTCCTTAATGAGCACATGTTAAATGACAGTGAAACTATATTGAGACTCATTCTGCCGTTTATGCCATACACAACATACTATAGGTTCAGAGCCAATAGCCCTATGTTTACATGTAGGTAATAAAAACTCTTACGTAGGTAGTTTTTTTCCAGACAAGAAATGCACCAGCACTTTTTTAATTAATGCAGTAAATGTGAGATTGTTGTGTTCTTAAGTTTTATTTCTGATAGCTGCCTATCCATATTCCTTCAGTTTCAACAATCATGTTTACTGAACGCACAACATAAACACAGGAAATAAGTAGTATTTGTGGAAAACTCACTGTACATATTCAATAAGTGTTTTTGTAGAAACGGAAGTATGGTCCTTTCCTAAAAGACCAATATTAGCAATAAATATTGGTCCTGCAATATTTAATTAGAGAAAATGGCAAATTTTACAGTGTTTGAGGTGTTCTAATACACAACATTGCTACTTCAGTGGTATTCTTAATTGATAACAATTGAAAGCAAGATATTTCAATTAAGAGCCCCTATAATTAATTGAATTACTTAACTACAAAACCTCCCTATAAATAAGTGATAACCTCCTGAAATTAGAGCACTTAAAACACAGATTCATAATATAAGTATACCGAATTTAATGGGCAAAACTATGACTAACCTATTCATTAAATAACATCAAATATTAGCATCGTCCTTCATCGGTGTGGAAAATGTTTCGAAAGGGGTATTCTCTCTAATTTTAATGCAACTTTCAGGAAATAGCCATAGGCTTCAGCAATTTCCACTACCATGGTAGATTTTAAGTTCCAAATAAAATTAACTTTTTTAAATTTTAGCCCAATCCTTACAAAGTTGTTAAGCTCTGGAGCATTCCAGATGTTGCTTTCAGTGACAAAATGCAAATTCAATGGAAGCAATAGAGACTACATTGAAAAAAAGTTAATTATATTTGAAATATGTCTCAATAGCTTATGTAAATATGGCATTGATAATGATAAACTACCAAGTGAATTTTAATATTAGAATACTATTTTAATGAACATTTAGAAATGATCTCTTGGCTTTCCTAATCTCAGCCCATATCAGCTTAAAAATTCTTCTGCTTTTGTTCTTCCTACAAAACGTGTTGCGTGAGTTATGGAATTAAACTTACTCAATTTATAAACCATGTTTGTTAACTTATTCAAATGAATTTGGCAATGTACAGTGGTACCACATTTATTCTCAGCAGCCATGCCTCCCCACCCCCCCAGTTTATTCATTTCCTAAAGGAAATTGCAAGTTAATAGAAAAAGCAGCACTGGAACTGCCTCACATCCTATAGTTATTAATTAAGTAAAGTCTGGTTCAGTAACTCTGGAAACTAAAAATACAGAGTTAAACAAAGCCCAGCGCTTCTTGAAATGAAGTTTCAACTTCAGCAGCCATTCTACAAAATTTATGCATTAAGATCTATATCTTCCCCTTTGAGGAGTTTTTCACAAAATCTCGGCGTAAAAAAATAACAGCTCTTGACCATTTCTTCTGAAGGGCTTATGTATAAAACACAATACAGAACCATCAAAATAAGTTATGTTACTGTCGTATAGAAGCCGCTAGCTATATAAGTCTCCTTTATTCCTGTATGCAGATTATTACCCTGCAATTAATAAAACAAGAAGGTGCACTACATGCTTTACTGATAGTATATAGTAGTTAGTAAAGCTTAAAATGCACTTATGTGAGAAACTTCTAAATGTTCCTGATATCTGTAGATCTTACAGGATAATTTATAGTTGCAGTTGGTGTTGAATGTTAAGTGAGTAGGTAGCATGCTGGGAAAAAGGCACATAAACTCAGGTTATAACAAGTCTATTCCTTTATAGTGAACCTTTTCTTAAAAGTGAACAGGTTATTATTAAAATGATTTTTTGAATCGAGGACAATAGCAGGTTCAACAACTATGACAAATATTTTTTAAATTCTCAACGGAATTAAATATCTAAAAAACTTATTGCAAGTTTAAAAGTTGGAAACAACTGATGCTATAAATATGAGATGAAGCAGGAAATACTGATGAATTTAATCTATGAACATGTACGTTACAGAGAAGAGTTGAAAGCAAATCAGTTTGTATCCTGTGGAGGAATTGGGTCCCCTCTTCCTTCAGGCCTCTAACTGAAAAACAATGAGAAGGAAAGAGAAATGCCCCAGTAGCCTGGATTTTATGACACATCAAATGAAACTGCTTATTCTAGATGGACTGGCATTCACCTTTGATTAAGTAGTAAATATTTAGTTTGTTTTCCTCTCACAGCTGTTTTTTATACTCTAAACAAAATAGTTGTGTCCCATGAGAGAAGTTTGTTCAACGTTAAACAGTGAGTGCTGTTTGCTACGGCCCATCTTCAGAGGCTGAGCTGTGCCCTCAGCATCACAGCTTGCACCTTGAGCAGGCAAAAAGAGGCGAAAAGAGAACATTCCTCACGGGAACGGAGAGGAACAAAATTCCTGGCGAGGGAGTGCAAGGCAGATGCAAGGCAAACCCCCTGCATCTACCCCTGAAGTCACAGAAGCTGCCTGGGCAGCACTCGCGCTTCTCCTGTTCAAAAAGAGCTGCCAGGTTGCACTTCCCACCTTCAGCTAGAGGGGTTTTGGGGCTTTTTTTTTTTTTTTTTTAAACAAAGTAAGCAGAACCCCGTCTCCAACCTCGTCTCTAGCTATTAGCACCTCCATCTGCCAATTTCTGCAATAACCAAGTACGTGCGCTTTGGCAGGCTAACTCCTGCAGAAACGCAGTCCGTGCCGCTGCCAACCTTACAGGCAGGAGCACACATGGGACTGAACTAATGACACCAGAGCAGAGTTTATAGCAAGAAAGAAAAAAACAGGATTAAAGGATCACTCATAACAATAAAGCACAGAAGTTACACGACAGCCAGCATCAAGATTTCCTTAGCTATTAGCTTAAATGGAAGAAAACCCCAAACTCTAAGCTATTAGGTACGAAACTGAAGCAACTAAAAGTACCGTATTATTAGCAAGTTTTCTTGTAAACGTTTAAAACCTATACCATCAACTCGGCTACACCTAATTTGTGTGTTTATGAAAAGAGATGATTAATGAATGACTGCTTTTCAAATTTGCTGTTGCTTTTCTTGTATTGGGAGTTTTAGTCCCCCCTTTTCCTTCCCCTCAACAGATACAAACAAAAATGTTGCATATCAGCAAATCATCCCATAATTCATATGGTCACCTATGGTAACAGAGCACAGCAATTATGAGGCCTTTTTGCTTGTTTTCTTTTATGAAAAAGCTCTTATAATGAGCAGCTGATATACTGAATACCTCAAATAGTATGGAAGTGAGGCCATTAACCCAAATTAATTTCATTTTTTTTTCATTCCTTGCAGACACGTCTGCTCATCTGCACCTGAGCTCCAGTTCCCTTCTCCTCTGGCCAAACATATTCAGCACCTAAGGTCCTTAGGATACATTTAACAATCCTTTTAATGACAGTGCTGAAATTCTAGTTCGAAGGCTAAAGGACATATCCCTATCCACAATGTGTCTTGTGCCATACCACGTGTGCTGGTGGTTCTTTACTGTAAAAAGTACTGTAAATTATTTCATACAAAAAACCCCATACACTTAAGATATAAGGTTTAGAGCACAGTATCTCCTTTAAAATTCCACGTGCACTAACCGCTCAGCTCTGGGGCTGGGAATTGGCGTTACCTTCTCACCTCTGCCTCGCAGCACGCTGCCCTGATGGGTTTCCCAACACAACTATTCGTGCGGTCATAGCCTGAGAGCTGGACTGCTGCAATGACCTACCTTAAAAATAACCCAGGAAAATAAAAGCAGGTTGAGGGGTTTTTTTTAGAGTAGGATGACTTCCCTGATTCATTTAACAGAGTGGTTGTTCAAGCAGTTTGGGGGGGGACAAGCAAAAGCGTAGAGGTTAAGGGTGTAGGAGATAGGGGCCTGATGCAGAGAACTGAAAATATAAGCCAGTACTGCCACTAACTAGCTGAGAACATCCAACTATATATTCCTTTGCCACCATGCCTCTTTGCTCACAGGAGCTAGTTTCTTTCAAATTGACCATTTACGTTAGGTATACTAGTCAAACTTAGACTTTTCATTTACAACCTGTATTTAACCTGAAGATTGCCATTTATTTCTTCAGACTAAAAGAAGCCTTGTTTGCTTGAAAGCTGGCCTGATTTTCCTTCAAGAAATATATTAGTTAGTTTAATAAAATACATGGCTTTTCTGGGAAATCTTTATTTTCCTACAGAGTACGAGATTAACAGGCTGGTGAGTGAGATTTTATGTAAGCAAGATATATTTCTCTAACCTCCTAACCATCATCTCAGTTTTCTCTGGAAGACTAGGTCTGTTGCAGGAAAAATGACCACTATTTCCCTCCCAGGGAGAGGATTTTTTTTTTTTTTTATATCAGCTCTTTATCTTCCTTGATCTAAAAAAACCCTCAACTTTACCAATGAAGAAAGCCAGAACACAGAAATAATTCCTCTCACCACTTGCTCACAGAAAGGTATAAAGCACAATGCTTCCAGAGCTCTGTGGCATTGCCTCACTTTTCTGCAATTAGAAACAGGTTCCTAGGTACTCCCGTTTTGGCAGAGATCGCATAATGCAGACACATTTAAGTAGGGAAATAAATTAGGCACAGCCTGCCATAATAACCTCCAGTTATGAGTGAAATAATAACTGTAAGTTTTTATTGGCCTGGAACATGCTAGGACAGAAAATGTAGAAATGGAAAGCTATCACTTTCCGTGAAGTTTCCGAAATCATAAAATCTTCCATAATGTAATCTCATTTAAGTTTGCTTATTTTTTGAGACATTTTAAGAAATCAGGTTTCCCCACAAGCTAGTGAAGTATTCAAATTTTTTCAATTTTTTTTTTTTTTTTAGATTTTTCAAAAAAATGAAAGGGTAAAGTCTATTCCTCCCCTTAATAATTCAGGAATCTATGTACATGACTCCGAAAAGAAGAAATGCCTAATTCTTCCTTCTTTGATGAGAGAAAACCATATTTTAAGTAATTTTCCCCTGCCCCCAATCTTGTTTTTCTTATCTATTTTAAAGAGGGGAAATTAAAAGAAATCAAACAGCTAGACCAGATTAATAAAAAAAAATTAATCAAAATGATGGGAAGTTCATGTTCTCAGATCCTTCTGTTTATACTATCTATATATTATATGTATGTATATAATATGATATGGGGTGTATTTCTACCTGCGCTTCCTAGATCATGAAAGAGAAAGGATAAAATTGTTATTCGGCATCAAGATTTTGTGTTGATAAACATTTTTGTGACTCACCATTTCTCCAGTTCCCAGAGACTTTGACAACCAGTATCTGCTGCGTAATACAACTATTTTTGCCAAGGGAGCAAAGTGTTGCAGTTTGACACTGGACAAATTGTAATCAAGAGTCCATAGAAAGAAATATATTTTCAATCTGTGTATAAATCAGTGGGTTGCTCTGTTTTACTGGAGTCACGCAGAGGAAAACAAGATTATGAAGGGAAAGCCCATGTCTACTGGCAGGTAAACCTCTCAGTGCAGGGACAGATGTTCATCAAGGATATTCAGATATTAAAGTGACTGCAACAAAGTTCCAACCAATGAACACGAGTGGCAGAAATGAGATGGTGCTTAGAAGGAATGAAGGAAAAAGGATTATCCATCACATAGGAAATAAGAGGTAGATGGGAGCTGGGGGAAACTGCTCTGGGAGAGCTATGCTGTATGGCAGGAAAAAGTCTTGGTAGGAGCTACTCTCATTGATGGAGGCAAGTTTTGTCACAGTGATGGTTAACAAAGAAGTAGCTCGGACACTAGGCTACCAAATTTCCCAAAAGAAGCAATGCGGTAAGTAGAATAAGGCTAAAAATAGCTGCCGAGGAGATAAACCCAGGTGAGTAGTCTTTTTCTACCAACAGAAAAAACAGTAAAATCAAAACATTCAGGCCTTAACTTGCTTATTACGACATCTAAAATATGTCCCAAGGGGTTAATACACTTCCTCTCAGAAAGTGTATTAAAGAAAAAGAAAAGGAAGATGGAACAATAAATTAATTAATATAGATATGATACAAAATTACTTAAAATAGCTGCTGATGTACTTGCGTTACTGACTGTTGCCGTCCTAAAAGACTAATTAAAAGGAGAAAGAGAACATACTACTGAAATTTTGCATTTCCTACAAGGTCTCTACTAAAAATTATTACTATAATCCAGGTAAGATTGCCCTTCTTAAGGCTTTTTTTGGACAGTTCATTATTTAATGACAGTATTTGGACCAGTATTGTTTAACTCTATCCTTCAGACAAAATGATGTGCCACCTAAAAATATTAACATAAATTTCACTGTAAGAGGATTAAAATCAAAGTAGTTCTATCCAAATTAATTTAGGTAAGTACACTAGATAAATAAATCAGCACCCTTCAACTCTCAGAAAGCACTTCAAGCAATTTCAAGTCATTAAAAATACTTTTAGTTCTAACATTTTGGCTCTTAGAACTGTCTTAATGGTTATATGACAGTATGTTCTACTACTGGCTGTATGGCTTTTATTACATGCCCCGATCTATTTGATGATCATGGCAGCTTTCTAGAGAACTACAAAGAAAAGCTGAAATAATGAATTATTTTTCAGACAAGTCTAATAAAAGTGTTAATCAAAAATACCATAAATGTCAGAAGCTCTCATAAATCCTAGATTTTATCTATTCCTCTTTCTAAACATTCACCCAATGGAAGAACAATCCTAAGGGGGG
>NW_009647731.1:7618521-7650472 GCF_000708025.1 Charadrius vociferus | reverse complement strand
GGGGGGGGGGAAGAAAGCGAGCAAGACAAGAAAGAGAACAAAAGCACTTCACTTGCATTTACAAAATCTCACCAATTTATTTATCTAATCTCATTTACTGATTTATGAACTAGTATTACTCTCCTATGACTTAATTTCTGACAGCTTATAAACATCTCATATAGATGAATACGATTATGCTTGATTTCTGGTTAGATTATAAGGCGTTCCCATATGACAAGATATAGTCAAGTATTTCCCCCTTATGCTACTATTATGAAATATTAGTGGGTTTAATATACTTCTATCAGAGTAAGAATCACTCCCCAACCCATTTTCCAGTGACTTGCACATCACTGATTCTGAGACAACAAATAGAAGATGTTTCAGAGTACAACTTGAAATGTATCTAGCCCATTTACAATGGTAATTTTCCTTTTTTTTGGGTGACATTTTTCAAGACTAAATGTGATTTGACCCTCTTTCCATCAACTTCTAAATCCTCCTTGAAAAAAAATCCTCATTGGTAAGTGAGGACAATATAACTATATATAACATCGTAGATTTGTTAGCAAGAATTCCTTTTGCATTTTTATGAAGTTCCAAGAATATTACGTTGGAAGGTGAAATTATAGAGCTGTCAGTTATGTCTGTTGGATCCTGTACTGATGTTAGTACGATGCTATGAAGTTTCAGGAATTCTTTGTGGGGTTTCCATAGAGCTGTGCAAATGCTTTGTTCTACCTATGGTGCAAATACCTCCTAATTTGCTTCACTTTCTAACTGAAAGCACTGAATTAAATTTAAAAAAAAAAAAAAAAAAAAGGTAAAACTTGTTAGACGCATAACGCACTGGCAAAAAGATGGAGCTTTGTAACAGAAACCAGAAAGGCTTCCAGATCCCTTCATAACAGTGGTGCAGTAGACAGCCATTTTCAGTCACAATATATATTTTGCTCTACCATCAACATACACACATAAATACTTATAGGAACACCTAGAAAAAAATCAGTTGCCAATTGACTTCAGCATGCATTAGCTACTGTTTCTCTTACAGCATACTCCTCATGCAAACACAGACTATATATATATACAGAGAAATATTTTACACCTTACAGAGATGCCACAGAATTCTTCAATAACCTTCGTACCTAGAGGAGAGTCCAGTTAATTTAAATGTATGATTCTTGGTGAGAAAAGTGAAATCTAGACAAAAAGTTCCATGGAGTACTTTTAGGAGTACCAATGTGACACTTCTGAGAGCACTGCTCTAATATGAGAGCATCAAAAGATATATACAGTCCCTACGTTTGAAAACTGTGATAATGAATGCTTCTCTACAGTTCCCTGTTTTATAGAATAACCAATGGCAGAAATTGTCACCATATGCTTGATGTTTCATCAAACATCCAACTCAGCTCATTTTATATACTTGAGCTTTTTCAAAATGTGTGAATCTCTTAAATTTATTTTTAATCATGATTAATTCCTTTCCCTCTACATTTTGCACTTAATATAATAAACCAAATAAAGTTTACTGCTAAACTTTGCACGAACCCAGGAAAATAAAGTTGAATTATTTTTTTTTGTCCCCAGCCTTTTTCATTAGTTTAGGTTTAATGTTTAAACACGTGACCCTGATAAGGACAATTTGCTAGCTAGTCATTGAAAAGAAACATAACATCTACTGAACTTCACTTTTTTCCAAATTTTGTTGAAGCATCAGTATGGAAGAACAGGGTCTGAAAATTCAAGGGATAATGACATTTGAATGCATTACTTTCTTAAGTAAGGAAGTCTGTATTCATTACCTGAATAGTTGCATCCATACTTCACTAAGATTTGATGGATTTAGAGCAACAGGATCAATACGTGAGAAGAAATTTATACATGAAGGAGCCATTTCAAACAAAACTCTGTGTCTGGATTAGTGGCAATTTTGAGCATGATGTTTTTCCCAACATATGTCCAACTGCATGTTTTTCTGAAGAACTATGACTAACCAGAAAAGCAGCTTGCTTTCGTAGATCTAAGTCTGGGCTCCTGTCATTTGGGAGATGAAATGCTGTGCTTTTGGTCGGCACGACCTACGTTAACGGGGACTTTTCAACTCGAGCTTCACCTCCTGTATCTGCTACAGCAGCAGTTCTAACGGGATATGATCCTTTCAAACTGAGATTTATTTCACTTCGTTCTAATTAACCCGATCACTATCTAGCCATACACATCTGTTAACATGAGACACCAAAAAAAGGTTTCTATCGTCATCTGCAGAAAATGCCATGACACTGTCTAAACATAGCACGCTGCCAAAGATCTAAAATGTCAGAGGAATATGGTGACTCAGACTATCAGACTAAAAGAGAGTGACATGAGTTAGGAAAAGGAGATTAATGAACATTGCAGAGTTACTGAATTCTGCTTAGATTATCAGACAGAACCCACCATTTCAGTTTGAATAATAGAACACACATAGATAATGGACAAGTTCACACATATTGATTGCAGCATTAGCCCAAAAAGCTAAACATACACTTAAACCCATAAATCATTAGCAAGATGCAATATTGACCAAATTACTAGGTAGCAAAGTTCAGTTTCCACTTCCAATGAAACGAGCAAACTGAGTGGGTTTTTTCATCAGTGTCAAACCTGGAGAAGGAACACACAAAAGTGTGTTAGAATATTACTTGTAATTTTGCATGAACTTTTCCAAAAGCCTTGCAGGAAAGAACAGGGTAAGCTTCTCTACCAATTTAACTGATCTTAGAAGAAAAATAAAGACAGCAGTATCTTAAGGTTATTACTAATTATTTTAAATCTCAGGAGGTGCAGCACAAGAATTAGAAGCAGCCCAACATAATCACTTTGTAACTTTAAATACGAATGGAGCAATTTTATATATAGAATCTTATAAAGCAAAAGAATACTGGAGGAACAGAAGAACTAAAGGAGGGAATTTGGTTTTTACTTAAAATGAGTCAGTAGTTTGCTCTGATGCCAGCTTATTTTGTTTCAGCAGATCTCTACCGAAAGCAGAGGGAGATATTCCACACTGTTGAGTTCAATATCACGCGATTGGATCAATCTCAGGAAATTTTGCTGAGAAAAAAAAAATCTCTGTTCTGCCACTTAATTGTCCTCTGACCCTCATCAAGTAACTTCACCTCTGTGTGTTTCTATTTCCTTGCTCACTTCTATTCAACTATAAAGAAAACATTTTAGGGTAAAGACTTCTTACCACAAGCCTGGACTTTGTGTAGCCCGGTGGGAATTCTGATTTCACTTGGGACAGCAATGTGTATAATAACAACCCAAATAAAGCATAACAGGAGTTCACAGACTTATGCAGCTACAACGGTATGAAAGAGCAGCCAGAGAAAAAAAAAGTAATAAATTAATCTGATTTTAAAAATCAAATGATAAAATTTGGATAGTGCTGTGAGTAGTGCTGAATAAATGCACTTTGCTGAAAACCTTATTTATTATTTGATTATTCCTATAAGCAGACATGCCAGTTCTTAATGAACGCCTCTGTCCAAGATGACACAGGATAACTTGACTTTTTTTTTTTTTTTTTTTTTTTAAATCCTAGGGACATTAGCTTCACCAATATCGTCCCAGATGGAGGTCTGGTGCAGATGTCTGCTTGTATGCAGAGATCATTGATCACTGAAATCTGAGCTTGATATTAAAGACTTTGAGGATGAATCTTTCTTTTTGAGTGAGAAAATAAGTTCTCTTTCAGAAACAGAAAAAAACCCCAAACCTTGAATTTATTATGGCCCTAATCCTCATTAGAATTTACTCCCACTGACTGCCCTTTGATAATAAAAAGCTTCACTGACACTCTACAGAGAGTTCAGGCTAATGAGTGCAATATTTTACCTGAAAATTTAGGAAAATTTTACTTACAATTTCTAGTTTTGTAAGCCCAGATTCCCAGCAAGATCAGAATTACAGGATTCTGTCTTGGACCTCTTGCGATTCAGAAAATCTACAAGGTCTACTGTTCCAACCAGCAACATTTCTAACTCATCACTCCTTATTTTACTCATCCTGTCTTTAAATCTGGCAGAGATCAGGCTGCTGTGAAGGGGCTGCCATGAGATCATGCAAAATGTACCAGTGAAGCTTAATGTGTGCAATGACAGAGGTACAGGAAATAACTAATTTCTCATTTTCTGCCTCTTCCTCTCTTTCCTGTCAAAATTCTAATTATATGAAAAAATTGCATTTCACTGACATTGTGTAAAGTAGTCATAACTGTTACCCAATATAAGTGTTTGACTCTGGCTCCCAAATAATAATGTTAATGAGATAACGCAGAGCAGAGGGAGTGTGGGCTGCCAAGCCTGTGCAGCAAGCTAGAGCAAAATTTCTAATGCAAATGATTTCCTCCTGGACACAACTGCATTTGATTTGAAGATTTCTTAGCAGCTTCACTTTCAGGCTATATCATCCAACACGCTACTTATGGCATCAGCGTTTTGCACAAACTTGCTCTTTCTGCCAATAAAAGCCTCTCTTTGAAATGTCATTACAAGAACTAATCCTATTTGCACCTATGACTGTAAAACTCTGCCTCGTGACAGAAATACACAGAGAGACTCAAACAGACAAAATACTGAGGTCTAGGGAGGCCGGCACTGAACTGGATGGGATCTCTGAAAGGAAATTCATACTGCAAGGAAAAAAACTAACTCATGTTAGAAGTTAGACCCATATCAACAGGCTGCTTCATATGTTTTTGCAACACAGAATTGCTCCAGACTCCCTATTTTCAACCATAATTTTCCACCTACGTCCTTCACCTGTCTCAAACTGCAGTACTTATATTATTGGTCTTGGGAAGTTATTCTACCATATCGCACCATCATATCGAACGCGCACCTTTCCTCCTCAAAAAAAAAAAAAAAGTGATTTGCCCTTTTAATGTCTTTGGATTTAACTGTAGCATCATTCTGTTTTTTTTTCACTGAGGAAAAGAACTAAAGCATATCTTATTGGACAAAACTAAGTTCGCATCAGACCTCAATTTCTGAAACAAAAAAAACAAACAAAAGAATTATATTGCCTCCCATTCTACTTTAATCATATCCACACCAAATGCCTTAAAGTTAACTCATTTAGGAAAAAAGATCTGTAGTAATTGCACACTCAGATGGGCTCTTTGTAATTCTGTCTCTAACAGCACCTGGAGGTCCCCTGACTCCAAGAATTCCGTTCAGGCATCAGGGACAGGATTAAGGGATGCAGTCCTGATGGTGAAAACACAAAACTGAACAGAATCAGGTGCTTGCCATCCTTTTCAGTTGCTTTATATGTGCAGGGTCAAAAGAACAAACTACAAGTTGCACACTATTTGCATTCCTTAATGAACTGCTGGAGGCAATTGGGACACTGTAATGATGAAGACAACCTAAACAGAACATAATTAAAAAACTTTTTTGTTTGTATTTTTTTAATACTGCAGTTAACCCCAGAGACACAGAAAACAGACCTGTTCAGAAAACGCTTTTACAATGACCTTTTCATCCTCAAAGATGCATACTCTATGTCAGGCAATCTTTGTAAGTATCTGTGTTCTCTCTTCTGACTTACAATTAATTTGCTTTCTTTCCAGGTAGGTTAATATATTAATAAGAGGCCTTATGATGTTTTATACCCTGTTCTTCCTCTTGCTATCTGCTCCATTTCAACTTTCAGTAATCACAGGAAATTTGCAACCACTGTCCCCGGGGACTCTTCTATCAAACTTTTCATTACATAGACAGGAGCTGCACCCCTGCAGTTATGGTAATGTTCAGCATTAAAAGCAGAAATTACATTTTTTTCTTACACATGAATAAAAAACCAAATAATTACACGATTAATATCACAGTGCTTTTCCTTCTAATAAGGTTTAATTTTCCCAGAATTTGGATAGAAAGACACTGATTGCTTTGGAGTTAAAACGAATTACAGTTGGGTCCTTTAACTAAAAAAGCAAACAAAAAAAACCCCCACACCTAACAATCACCATCCCCCCACCCCAAGCAAAAATCCCCACCAAAACTAGGATTTGGTTTTGAATGAGCTTAACAAAACAAATTCCACCCGCTCCATATAATTTAAACTCTTCAAGTCTTGTGCTTATTTCTCTTTTGAATAGTGTTTTCTGAAAGTAACAGTGATTTCCACACACAAGTCTTTACAACTAATTTTTTTTTTTCTTCAGTATTGCCAAATAATAATGTTCTGTTTCAGAATTTCCATGGGGAGCCACTCTGGACAAATAGTTATCATCTTACTGCTCTCCCTGGAAAGGAAACAAGATGCTGCCTACAAGTGGCCACTTCAAGAAAGACTTCCATCTCCCACAGATCTCAGTGAAGACGTTTCTTCCTCTCCTCAAAGCACAAGAAACCACCACAGCTAAGGGCAATACAAGAAAAATCGAAGGCGATGGCCTTTCTAAAGGAGGACAATTCCTCATAAGCTTTCCAGACAGGCAAGATTTTTATATTTTAGCCTTTCCTGACATATTTCTGACTCCTGTTTAGGAGTGATGTGACTGCCGAGCACAGGAAGCATTCCTGATTTGTTTTTTTCCTGAACTTGACAATAGAAGGAATTAAAACACAGGATTGTTTAGGACGCAACTGGTGAAAAAGGGGACGTCACATTTGAAATATTCTGTAAGGCACTAAGGAAACAAATCAATGTTTTGCATGTAGATATTTTCGGTTTGCAGTAAGAATGTAATACACAAAACATGGAACTATTTTCCTCTGAAGTTATTGACAATAATTCTGTATCAGCTTTTATTTTTAGCAAAGATGACCTCAGAGAACCTTAATCTTTTTTTTTCTGTAGCTCTATAGTGTAAGCCAAGACAATT
Source organism: Charadrius vociferus (assembly GCF_000708025.1). Classification (NCBI taxonomy): domain Eukaryota; kingdom Metazoa; phylum Chordata; class Aves; order Charadriiformes; family Charadriidae; genus Charadrius; species Charadrius vociferus. Next base: position 7,643,610 of record NW_009647731.1, on the reverse strand, counting down.
GAACCCTTTTAGTAGTAACGCTGGGCGCTCAGAGAGGAACTCTCAAGTACTATTATCCCTGATACCATCAAACACACTATAATTTGTGCTGTGTATAGCAGTTTTGAAATGTGTCATGGAGATGGAGTGATTCATACTTTTTATTTTTCTTGACAATAGATGTTAATATTTTCTGGTATATAGAGTGTCAGCTTTTTGACAACTTACATTGGATTTTGGGTTTGGGTTTTTTTTTTGTGTTATCTGAAAACTAAATTGTATGACTTGGTACAAAATAAAGCCTATCACTTGACTACCACTTGGTGGATACTTTCACAAAGTAAATATCTTGTGAAGAGGCAATAAAATCTTGGGGGAGGGAGAGTGAAAGAGAAAAATGGGGAAAAATTAGGATCATGAAAACATTGGATCTCAATGTGAACAACAAATTTTGAAGATTTGGGGGGGGGGATTTACTAATTTGTTATCATTAAAAACTCTTCTACTTGTTTTCAGAGATATTCACATGTATGAAAATCCTGCTATGCAAGTAAACTTCAGAGTGCTCTTGAAGGCCCCATGCAAAGCCACCAGATAATAGTGACTCTACTTTAAAAAAAAAACAAAAAAAGAAAATCCACAATATTAAAGTCTAAATTCTGCTCTTTTAGAAATTACATTTTACCCTTCTTGCTTGGAAGCAGCAGTATGGAATAACTCAGGTGCTATGCTCTGAAGCATATAGCTTTTTTGAAGAGCAACAGAAAGACAAGAGTTCATAAAAAGGAGGAAGTATCGAAATGCCACATTTCTAATAATGAGGAGGCTGCACGGGTTGTAACGAAGCTCAACACACAAAGAAGAATTACAGACTTATTTCAGAACTGCAGCCCTGCCTCATACAGCCTCAAGGAATTTGATTTCAAAGCTGCCTGTGACATGCTATGCACATGCTGGACAACAGAAGAAAGGGACAATGAGACTGGCAGAACTACCATGTTTGGTACTGGTGTCAAGATCATCTTATGGTTTATGTTTTGCCTACAGAAAGTATCTAGGAGCAAATCACCTCCTTCAGGCTCTCAAAAAACTGTTACTGTGGTGAAGGAAAATCATTCCCTAACTCCCAAAGGAAAATTATCCTCTGCAGATCCTTTTTACTGTCTTCCCTCTCTTTCTTTTCTCCCGCATCACGTAGCAATAGCAGTTAATGAAAGCATAATAGCTCCACCTATCAGATGTGGCAATATCAGACATTTATCAAAAAAAGTTGATAATGTGACCACATTTACAGTAAGACTTTCACAGTGAATTAATATACAAGGTAAAAAAGGGACCCAACTTCCTCAGGAAGGAAGAGATGTAGTAGGAGAAAAGAACGATTGTTACAAACAAAATCACCTGGTAATTTCTGTGGTAACTCCTATCTAACAACTGAGGCTGTAGAGTGAAGGTAAAGAGATGAGGGTTAAGTAATAGCACTGTTTGGAAGACCAGCCCACACATATTCATTCAACAAGGTCAAAATCATGAGATAAGGCTAAAGGAAAGGCCTACAACATACCTAAGATTGATACTTGCTATATTCTAGGGGATTTTTTGTTATACTTGAGGCGATTTTGCCCCTGAAGTCTAGACTTCCCCAAAAGACAAAATTGGGTTGAGCACTTCAGAAATTTTCCAGTTCTAGTTGTCTGTGCACAAGTAAGATACAGGAAAAAAAGCATGATTAGTAAGTTCTGGGAGATCATTGATCATCACATAGCTCCAGGAGTGAAAAAGAAATACTACACAGAGCAGAAAAATCCTCTAGACCATCTCTGAAAGTGCAGAAAACAACTGGAAATTTGTGTACTTAAAGTGTGTCCTTGTGCCTGGAAGATATGAGGGTGCCTGTGAAAAACACAACAATTTGAAAATAGCCTAATTTCTGACAATAGTGGGCTCTGTAGTACTTGAAGATTTTATTAACCATGTCCACTAATGAGAACTCTGAAGAATAAGATGCTACAATGGGAAGACTATGATGGTACATAAACATTCATAAGACATCTAAGTCTGCAAAATTAATTCTGTAATTTGGGCAATTTACAAAACAATCCCCAGAATTGCCACAGGGAGTTGTTTTGTCCAGCATTAAGCTAATGCAGGGTCCAATGTTGTAATGTGTTCGCAATCCAGCAGCGGTGAAGATGATGCTGTGACTAAATCCTGTAACAGGTTTCATGTGATAACAGAGTTCTACCTAGTGGAAATCCTGTGAACATATCTAGTCAAAATCCAGGTAATTTAGCCTTTTTTTGAGCAGGGTTGCCACTGCTGTAACCTCACAAGAAGCATGTCCCAGACATCAGCCTAGGGAGCACCCTCAACTCCATGGCCTGGCCATGGGACAGCAGCAAGTGGAAATGGGCCAGAGGGAGTGCAGGCAAGGAGCAGCCTGATTCAGCTGAGAGGAAACTAAGGTTTTGCACCATGCTCCATGCACGTATGCTACTCTATCTTACAATCTCCTTTGTCTATCATTGAATAAAACAAAAAAAAAACCAACCCAACAAAATAGTCCCAGAAGCAAAAATTCTGACCCTTTGCTTGCCAGCAGAGATTAGTGCCCTAACTTCTAGTCTGCCAGGAGGTTTTCTGCTGCTTCTGACCACTGGCACTACAGCACCCCAGCATCAAATGATAGACTATATCATACTCATATAACATATATATTGACACGATAGCTGTGGCCTTCTCCTGACACTTAGGGTTCAACCCTTCAGACTGAAAAGGGCCTAGAACCCCCAAGTCTTTCTGTGTAAATGTTTTAACCATCGAAGAAGAAAATCCACAGTAACATCATCGCTGTGAACATATAGTTCTGACCTGTGAAGCTAAAAGCTGTCGCAATTTTTTTTCTAACAGTATCCTGCGTACACAAAAGCATCCGTCTGCCTCAACAGGCATTTTTGAGATTGTTATAGGTAACCTTGTGTCTGCACAAAGTTAACTATAACATTTGTCATACGCGTTCTCTGATGCCAGCAGCATGAAGTTCAGTTGCTTTAGACTCTATTTTAATAATTTTCTCCAAGTGCCACTTCTGTAGCAAAAGTCTAATCTTACTTTTCTACAATAACTACTACTATTTGTGGTATTATGGTACCCATATCTGACTCAGCCTACATAAAAAAAAAGGGCAGAACTCCCTCATTCAATAATTCTTGCATCAGGCTTAGCTGCTTGCTCTTGAGGCAGCTCTTCTTTTAGAAAGATATGCAGTTTTGATCAAAGATTTCCACTAATGGAAAATCTATCATATTCCCTGAATGATGCATTCCAATAATAAAATACTTTGGCTTCTGAAAATGTGCATCATCTTTCCTGATCAAATTCTCTGACTTTCAGGCTCAGCCTCAGGATCTTGTTATGTTGTGTCTTCATGATAAATGAATCCCCAATACCAAGCATCTACTCTGTGTGGAGGAGATACGTCACCCCTTACACTTTTATTTGACAATGAAAAGCAAACAGAAGTGAAAAGAAAGCCCCCATATGAATGAGTTTAAGGCCAGCTCAATGTTTTTATCAAAAGATGATTTTAAGTCTCATCTTAAATACAAAATAGATTTCCACCTCCAAATCAAGAGTCAGGCACAGAGGTTCAGATTTAATGGAAGACAAAAGGGAGATTCACTCTCCACAAAGGAAAAAAAAAAAAAAAGTTGTTTCCCATGTCCTTTGTAGAGTAGGGTAGACGGTTGGACTCGATGATCCCAAGGGTCTCATCCAACCTAGACAATTCTATGATTCTATACACACAACATTTTCCCCACTGAGGAGCAATGAGGATTTGCCAATACAGAAGTACTACTGATCCTTAACGCAGGGTGAAAAAATTGTGTAAGAGGAATTCCTGGCAAACAGAAGAAAAAGCAAACATCTTGTGGTCTAATCCTGACTCTGCTATTCACCCCTTGGGAGAAGCAACAGATCTTCAGTAGTGCACCAGCACCAGAAGAATGAAGCACTATGCTGGACTGAAAGCCACATACCTAACCAGAAAAGTTTTTTGGTTTAGATCTTCAGCAAAGTGTCTAGAACTATCACATGGAAAACAAAATGGCTCTGTAATAACAGCAAATACTCCCTTGCTGACCCAGAAATCGATGTAGCCCCAGTCTTAGGGAGGGCTGCACAACCACACAAAACCACCATCTGACATGGAAGCAGCACGTAAAATCAGAAATGTTGGTCAATTTTAATGGTGGCCAAAGGAAAAATTAAGTCACACAGTTATTCCAAGTTAACCCATGACTGACTTGATCTGCTTTTGGGCATGATCATTATAAAAACATTGTTTTAGTCAAGCCAAAACTGCCTTTTGGCTTTTTGTCTCCTATTGGAGAAACACCCCTGGCCTCTTTGCCATACACACTACTCAATAGCAAAGCATTGGAAAATGTTTCTTTTATTAGGGCAGTAACAAAACAGCATCGGTACATTAATAATCAATAGTAAACAATGGAGTTTAACTGTCCAGCATCTAGATCTCTGAAGTTCCAGCCATAGCTTTCTTTACGTATACACACATTCCAATGTCTCAATGCATATTTACTAGTTGGTAGCACGTTATAGCAACATCTTGCACACACAAACACATACATATGTATCTAAATATGAATTACTTTATATTAATCAGCCCAGCATAGAGATCCTGCAGTAACTGACACTTTCCATAGCCATGCATAATTTTTATGATCAGTTAAGGCCAAATAAGAGGGAGGAGAGGAAGAGACACAGGGAGATGGGAACAGAAGAGACAAGCAAGCAAAATCAATGATTGAAGATAAGCTATTGTCTCCCAGTTCTTCAGGTCAAAAGCTAAGGGTTTTTAAGAGACAGTGTCCATACAATCATTTAGAAAAGTCTACTTCTTGGAAAAAAACAGCCTCTAGAACTTGTTTCTAAGGGTGGGAGGGCAAGAAGAAATAGCTGATGAAGAAAAACTTTCTTAAGAACTTGCCGATGGCATTTAGGAGAAGTAAACTAATATGTCAGCATCTGATAAGGCTAGGCTCACCTAAGCTACCCTGGTGGAGGATGCCTTTTTTGATTAAATAGTTTCTGTTCAGATATGTCCTTTGAGAAGTCTGTTTGGTGACTACATATGCTGGTGGCCACATTTTAGAACAGAGATACTGTAAATTGTTGAATGCTACCAGACCTACTAAGCAAGTCCAGTTGGCGCAAAAGGTACTATGGTGTGGGAGTTGGTACAAAAACAGAATTACAGAACTCTACCCAGGATAGTAAAAAAAATAAAATAAAAAAAAATAAATCACTAAGCCTCTCTCCACATGGATTGATTGCAGGAGAGACAAAGGCAAGGTAAGCCCTTTAACTTTGGTACAGCATTTCTCTGTATGTAGTCATTGGTTTTTGACACATTAGCAGAATTACTCAGGTCACTAACATGTTAGGTAATGTGTCTGTATACAGACATGCTTTGAAGGTCAACCTTAGCAAACACTGTTACATGAAATCTGTGGTTTGACTCATATTCTAAGATATTAAACAGAATCAGTCTAGCAGAGCTGCATTTTATTATAAAGTGAAGATAAGGACACTTCAAGAAGTGAAATAGTTAAATGTATAATCAAGTTTCAAGTATATTGAATGTTTATTACAGAAACTTACAAAGTCACTAGATGTCTTCCGATTGACTTAACATAGTTCAATATAAGAAATCCATTCGAATGCCCAGGTAGCCACAGTTGACCATATTGTGAATGTCAGTTCATTGACTCAGTTAGTGAACTCTTGCCATTATAAACTTAAGCAAGTCATTAACCATGAAGAAAAGAAAAGATTATTACTTAACTACCTGTTCAGCTGCAGCTACAAGCATGATATTATAATCTGACAAACCAAGCATAATAAATATTTTCTGCGTTTACCTTTTTAGCTACACGTGATATACATAAATCCCAGAGGTGCTAATTTCACTACAGAAACTATGCAATTAAAATTTGCTAATATAATTTGCAAATAGAAAGCAGAAAAAAAATAATCAAGATGTGGGAGAGGTTTTTGGGGAGCCATAGGAGACCAGCAAGGGGTACAAGCATGTGACATTCCACAGTAATGAGGAAGGCTGGCTGCGTGCCAGTGTCAACCACTGTAACTGCACCCTGCAAGAATTCGGCTGCAAATCTTTGTTTCCTTTATGTCTTTCATCTTTGCAATTCTCAAGGCAAAAGGCAAAGACAAAGTCTTTCAGCTGGAGTTCTTTCATCCAAGAACATTCTTCATCCAAGGCCAAAGGTTCACCATATCCTAAAAGGCCTTTGGATCTGCATGTTCAGTCATCTTCATCCAAATGTATTTCTTTGGGAGCATTATTCAGTCCTTGTGGTTGATCCTAAAAGAACACCAATAAAAACTATCTTCATTCCTTCAAATACAATCTTCAATGGCTTTTATCTCTAGGACCACTGCACAACACTATTGCGTCAAAGGTGGAAGATGGTAAATGAATCGGAGATATTTCAATTAAAACCACAGCACATTGAAACACTTCTACCATTTTTGGATTTGGTCGATTCTTTAGATAATGGTTTCCAAGATGAAATAGAATTTCTGGAATCCCACATATATGAACACAATATTTTTTCCATTGTGCTGACAGCAGTTTAAAAAAACCTCTACCTATTAGCTTTCCCTGGACAATATTTCTAAAGTGATAAAAATTGTCATATAAGACCCTACCTGTATACTACAGTACTACAAAGTATTTTGTACGTAAAACTCTAGAATATAAGGGGGCCCTGTATCCACTTAAACTGCTTTACTGGAGTAGGGAGAAACAGAATTTCCTCTGTGAGGAAACAAGACCATTATTTAATGGTGCATGATAATGCCATAGAACAGTTTATAACACAAAGTAAAAAACTCCCGCAATTGCAACTTGTGATTGCCTAAAAATAAAAAGTGTCAGCTAATCTTGGTTTCAAAACCAATCCCATTCTCTAACCTGCCCATCAGTACTCCACATCATCTAGCTTAACTTTCCTCTATTTCTTTTACATATATATATTATTTATATATATATATATGAAGTTTTCCAACCCTTTGTTTGCCTTTTTTTTTTCCTCCCCTTAGCTACCTATTCACCTCTTCCTTTCTTCCTTCTGTCCAAATATCTTCTTTTCCTCAGATAGCCTCTCCCTACTACCCTTTTCAGTTCCACAAGCCCACTAATGATTTTAGTCTTTGCTTTTCTTCCTCTGCATAATTCACAACTCTGTTGTGGTCTCCAGAGTCTCTCTACTAGTTCTGGGTCTCCTGCCCCTTTTCAGCCTGTTGCCCCATAGTCACCCATAGTTCTTTGCTTTTATTATTTTGTATTCTTCACATCCCTCTTTCACCTAAAACCACAGTAACTTACAAAAAAAAAAAATGATTTAAGTTACCAAGCCTCTGCTATTGCACCATCCTGGCCAACAACTGGGTCACAAACTTTGTAGAATAAGGGGCCAATCCTGCCTTGTTCTAGCAGTATGACAAGACTAAATTGGAGGAGAGTTGATCTTCAGCACAATTAAAACAAACAAACAAAAAATAATCAACAAACAAATAGAAAACCTTCTCTTTGCAAACAGTGCTGTCAATTCTCATTATTTTAATACTTGAAATAATTGTTTGTTACGACAAATTCTGAAGGAATTCCATAAAAAACCTCTCTCAAAAGATTTCAAATTTTGATGGTTACCAGAAAAGCATGAAACACTCTGCTGTCTTAACTTAGTGAATCACAAGTGCGAAAGAGTATAATTCAACCCTAATATTTTAAGGGCTTACGATTTTTAAGCTAGCTGTATAACTGTTAGTATTCTGACTCACAGGGACAGACATAAGCCTGATCCAAATAGAAGAGCAGACTGTGTAACAACAGTCCAATACGTGATTTTGAACTATCCCAAGTTAAAACTACATACTGTATGGCCAGAATATTAAAGGAAAGGAAGAAAAAAAAAGAAAGCTAATCTCAAGCAGTCACCACACGAATGCCATTAAAATGTCACTCATTACAATACAGTTGTAAAAACAGGCAGCGATGCTGTCTCCGTAACTGCTATTCAATTTTGGATGGAAATGACCAGAAGTGACAAGTGTTTGGTAGTTTGCAGATTTCAAACCAGTAGAAAAGGGAGGAAAAGCTCAAATGGAGGAAAAGCTCAAAAAACTCCTCATCAGTTGGAGAGATTTGTTCCTATCAAAAGTAATTTCTTGATCTCAAATTAGAAGCTGTTTCCCCCGTAATGGGAAATGGACAGGTCAGATAAAGGATACTAATGAGGATTACTTTTTCCTTGCATGGAATGTAATCAATACCCCTCCTCAATTATCTCAAAGCAATATGATGGGGAAGGAAAAGGGGTGAGATGGTTTTTTGAGTGGTTTTTTTTTTTTTTTTTTTTACTCCACTCAGTCTCCACAAAACTTTTAATTGCTGTGGTTTTTATTTTTTTGAATTAATACAGGTAAATTGCCCTTGGTATTCTTGTATGTTCTTATCTCGTTTTTTCAATGTAAGAGTGGAAAAGATTAAAATTTTGACTAGAAACTTTGACATCCATCTTCTAACATAAATTATACCCCCCATGACTATGCTATATTTGCATAACAGAGGTAATTACTTAGAGGAAATATTTCTCCATCAATTCTGTGCTAAGGTGAATTTAAAGACACTGAAAGATTCAGAAATCAAATCCTTTACAATATTAACTTCTTGAAAGATGTTAACAAGACATATTAGCTCAAACAGAAGCTTCCTATTGACTCTCTATTCTGCCTTCAAGGCCTGACCAACACAGATCTCAGACTTTAAATCTGATAAAACTCAGATGGGATTTGGTTTGTAAAAAACAACTCCTCTAGGCTTCAAAGTTTATTAATTCTTTAGTGTCCTCTGTTTTTTAGCTTTTTATGTGTGAACTAGATTTCTGTGCACCAGAGTCAATAAACAAATTTTAGCTGAAAGGGGATAGTGATACAAGGTACCATGTATCTTCTTGTAAAAGCAAATATCATAAGGTTATTTTAACATCGAGACAAATGTAAAAGAGAAATTAAGGTAGATTGTGTCAGCTGCAGCCAGGAGGAAGACTGAAGGCAAAGTGAGCAAGAGTTCTGTCAGGTCAACACATTTCAGGCCTATCACATCTTGGACCTAGTATACTATGCAATTAAGGATTATTTACTGGATGCTCAGGCCTTCCCAAATTTATTCATAAACAGGTCTAAGCTATTGCTTTCTGTCCTGACACCTGACAGTAAGCAGTCCTTAGCTTTCCCCTGCCGACTCCTTCTGAAAAATGAAGTACAAAAAAAAAAATAAAAAAAATCATGTACCAACAGCAAGCTTGCTGCTGGTTCAGTGTTTTCCCCACAGCAGTGAAATACCATGAAGTGCTTGGAAGCACTCACAAACAATTTTCTCAGTGTTCAGTTCTCAGCACTGAAGCTAGCTGTGGGTCAAGTCAATGCTAAGACAAATCCAAGCTTTACAGCTGTTGAAATACTTAAGCCATACCAGATTTTAAAGTGATGTCATAGCAATGCAGTTATTACTTGCCTGCCACAGGATCTGCTGATGGCAGTTGAAGTTCTTATTCATCAAGGGGCCCAAATAATTGAAACAATCCATCTGCTCTATGTACTCTCTCTCTGCCTATACTGCGATTACTTACTGCCTTGTGATATTTGCCAGTGATGTCATACTTAATCAAGCAATTGGTGGCCTGTTAGATCTCCCGAGAACTGCACTGCACTCCTGTGCTGGAGCATAGGTATCTAAAATAATCCACCTGTTCCAAGCTTTCCCTTTGCAAAACCTGATGGGACATGATATTTGGCAGCGACTGTCATAACTGATCAAGCAATTGCCAGACTCGCACGTATTTCCTGAAAGCTGCTGCTGTTTTTCATCATGAATTCCAGATAATTGAAATAATTGACCTGCTCCAGGGCCCTGCTTTGACTCTAGCATTTTCTGCAACGGGACATTTGCCTATTGTCATATTTGTTTAAGAGCTGCAGTGGGAAGCAGCTTTGATTACTTTTTCACAGGATGTCATAGCACCACAAAGGAAAGTGACATTATTTGCACAGTTTGTATTACTGAACCGCCAGACATTACTCTGCTCCCCGTACTCATACCATGACTCACAAGTGCACGTGCTATGCTATATCCATCTAAGTGTTAGAAAAGTATAGGAAGAGGAAATGAGGGAAAGCATGCAAGCTAGAGTTTTGCAACCAGGCTGAGAGTGGGAATCCTATTACTGCTCCCATATGATGAGCACCAAGTAATTTAAAGACACTAGTGCGCTGTTAGGTTAAATGGACTTCTATTAAGACTACTTTCAGTAGTTAAGGAGCCTACAAGTATTTTACAGAGGACCAGGTACCCTGACTTAGGCTTTTCACTACTTATTATGTAGTCAAAGGACAGTCTTGCCTGTTGATTGATATAAAGATTTTCAGAATGGTCCGATTAACTGTACTAGCCATAAAAAGCTTTTATGTGTTCATCTGCTATTGTGAGAATAGGGGTATAGATCTTACTTCTAGTCAGATTATATTGCTCAGTTTTATTTGAGAAGGACAAAAATACCACATTCACTCACTAGATCACATCCCACTCCTGAATTTACTGTATTCCTCTCAAGGATGGATGTTCAGTTGCGTTCATTACTCTGCTTAGCATCTGAGCAGGTCACAGACTGACTGACAGTGACTGTAGGACTGTAGCATATCTACAATAATCTTGCAAGTGCCAGTCAGAGATTTCCAGCACTTTCATTAAGATCTAACATTTCTGCAGCTGTACTTTTTTTAAGGGGTTCAATATTTTGCCCTGCACAGAGTACAGCATATAGAATTATTTTTAAAAGACCTTTGATACCATAGCATCCACCTCTAATAACACCCAACTTTCCTGAAGTCCAAGCTTTTCTTTATCTGTAGCTTTTCTTTTCAGCTCTTTATCTTCAAACAGATAACACTGAAATGACTAAAGAGAAATCCTGTTTTTCAAGAGAGAAAAGGGAGAAAGCTGCCAAATCTTATACAGATGTAAAGCAAGAAATAATAACAACATGAGAGTTACAATTACCTACCCACTTAAAAAAAGTTTTGATTTTTTTTTTCTTTTAATTTGGACGAAAATGAAACCAACTTGGAAAGTCAAAGTGATCTCTTAAGAATAAGAGAGTTTACAAGTAAACTATGTGATAAGAGAAATACATTTTCCTTATCTTACATCAAGCTTTTTAGAAAAGAAAGTGCTAAGTATCTCCTGATTAGAAAGGTTTGATGCATATTAGTGTGAAGATAAAGTCAAATCTTGACATCCATAAGAGATTTGTTTCCATCAAAAACGAGAGTCAGTACTTGCATATAGGGACAGATAGATCTGTTGTCCAGAAAGCAGCTAAGGATTGATCCCTACTGCTCCTGACCTTCAGTGGTCCTTTCTAACCTTCAGGTCCTAGCAGCATCACAACACAGGCAGTCCAAGCACTATAGCATTACTTGCATGTTTTCCTTATTGAGAAATATCTTAAGAAGAACTATACTAGTGGTAAAGTTTAAATTTCAACTTTATAAAGGGAAGATTTAGGTACTTGATTTAGGACTCTAGTGAGTGTTTGTCAATCAATGCTTACTTGAGGAAAACAGACGACAGAAAGGACACTCTTGTATGTGTGCACACAACTGCGCGGTGGGGGAAGTCAACATTTTGATGAAATAGCTTTTTTTTTGTTTACATACATAGGTGATGATTGAATGTAGAGAATTCAAAAGAGTGACTTTACAGATAATTGGCCCTGACTAACAAAAGAAAACAACACTGCAGCTTTTTGTCAGCAGTAGGATGCAATTATGCATCATTAATTACACTGGCATGTCAATGAAAGGTCAGACAACACAATATAAAGGCGGAAGAAAGTAGTCCTATACCCTGACAGTGTTGTTAGAAAATGCTAGTGCTTACATCGCAATCTTGAGGAGGGGGGAAATAATTCTTCATTTAAATCGGGTGAAAATCTGCAGTCTGATCTGACTTAAAACCAAGAACGTGAAATAAAACAAGGTGATGGGAATAGAGAAGGTGTTGCAGACTTTAACATAACCACCTACCCTTTCAACCTGGCCAGACAGGTCAGTTCATGAATAGGTATATATAACACCAGACAGCAACACTTTCACTTAGTAGGGGGTCAGTAACAGCTTGCCAGCAGTAGTACAACTCCAAGCAGAAGACCTAGCTTTCCTTATCACTGCGTAAGCTTTTATTAAGATAATCCACTGCTCTCAGTATGATTTTCATTTAATGCCTGTCCCAGTCACCAGTCTGATTGCTCCCAGTGCCAACTCTTCCAGAGGCAGATTTGCAATTTGTGATGCTGTGCTCCACTGCAAATAAAGCCATGCTTTATTTGTATTTTCCTATTTGACCCACCATTAAGAAAAAAGGAAATTTCAGCTTTGTTAGCAGTGAATAGTGTTTTGTTCTTTTTTTTTCCTTAAGAGGTCACTTTTAGCTAGATTCTTCCCTGTCCACTGCATTGCTTCCCCTCCCCATTGCTTTATTTGCACAGACTAATTTACCAGTGAATGATAAATAGGAGCAAGTTTATAGCTTTGTAAGTGTATTTCAAATGCCCTAGTAAATAAAAGACACAATAACTTACATGATGTAATCTCTGCATGCAATATATACTGCTTTTCCTGATTCTTTCAATTTTTCTTAATTGATTGGAGAGATATATACATCCTTGAAGGCCAAAAGCTTCTGAAGTAAAAAGCACACAGTGTTCTAATGTTTATCGCTCATGGAGTCAACATGCCCCTTTGCCAGGATCAGAGGCTTGCAAAGATGTTCCAGTACCGCTGCTTCCTTTTCCAAAGCAGGAGTGAGACTTGGCAACAGGTATAGATGGGGGAAGTTGTGCCAATGAACATCTCAGGGATGCACCTTCTCATTGGCGGGTTGGAATCAGGTTAGGAGATCTACTGGAAAGGGAATATCATGGTCTAAGTTGACAACATTTGCTTCCTCAAGGTCAGGCTACTCATTCCACAAGGGAAAGTTTGGGGTCTTTGGGGGAGCGGGGTGTCCTCCAAAAAAATCCAAAACAGTTTACCCTTATCTCCTCATAGTCAGATATATTCCCTTTCCCTGCCAAAAGGAACACACAATTCAGCTAAATATTGAAGCGATTAGAGTGTTGACAAAGAACAGAAATGGATTGGGGAAAAAAACATTTTCATTTTTCTTTCCAGCTCAGTCGAGAAATCTTGTTTTCAGCAGTTCCATTTCACGCAAAAACCTCCCTTGAGATACTAAATTCAAAGTCTGAAACTGCCTCCCTTCCTCATGTTATTTTATCTTTTCACATAATTACAGAGAAATTGCTAATGGTCACACTGAACACTTAAATTGGATTTATCAATAGTGCAAATCAAACATTCACAGCAAGTTAAGTTATGCAGGATACATATTTCAATACAGCACCATATCACCACAGTTGGTAACTTAAAGGCAAGCATTTAATTGCATGAAAATTTTGGAGAGAGGATGAGGGACGTGGTGTAATGAGACGGTCTTTGAACAAACTTAGTGGGATAAGCATTGATAAAAATATCAAAGACATAATGTTGAAAGTGATATTAAGCCCGAATAAGGAAACTCCTAATTCCTGGATTTTAACTTGGTGCAAACTGTAAGCAGAAGCGAACTTTAAAGCTAGGTTAACCTCTCTTTCACTTTGCATTTCTTTTTACAATGAAGTTGTGGGGCTTTTTAAACCTGTGGTTTTGCCTAACAGCTCTTCTAATGGCTAATGCAACTTTCTTTTCAAGTCTCTCCAAGCTCCTAGAGAACAACTCAGATACTATTCACTGTACCCAGCCTTCTGCTTAGGCAGCAAATGCTACTCTTAGACAATGGTTATCTTGAGTAGCTATAGCATCATTAACTTGTCTCAAATGCCCCATTTTTAAAGATTGTTCTTGTTAGGAACAATTTTGGAAGAGTACAGAAGAGCTGAAAAGGGCTGAGTGTTTTAGATTAGGCTATTATAGTAAAATTGAGCATCCCAATCAAGTTCTCTGGTATCTAAACTGATTTATTGCATCCTAGCTCTTCTGTGTTAAAAGAGGTCTGACAAGAAGTACGCATCAGAAATTTTGTAGTGGTGTTTCACATTAGGCCTCCTCCATTCCCACAGGTCAGATTTCAATTTAGATTACACTATTTACTAGAAAAATAAAAAATCCTCTACCTCAATATCATATGAATATATCAGTGAGATGTGTCTAGCACCTCTCATGCTCAATCTAGTAGACAGTAATTAGTAGACAGAGGAGGTGATTTTGAGAGAATCCTTGTTTCTGAGGGAAGCTAGCAACAACAAAAAGATGTTTGGAGGATTCCTTCTAAGAGCGCACAACTACCATACCAACTCCTGTTCAGACACATAGCTGGAGCCCCAGTCTTCCCTCCAGCTTCTTCTCCTGCCATTTCTACAAGAAGAAAGCAGGTATTTGGATGATTTCAGTGTACCTTACACCTCCCTGAAACAATGACTCCTAAAATGAAAATTATCTTACTTGCCTAGTAACTGAATACAGTACAAGGATTATTTAGTGACCAAATAAACAAGGTCCCTCACACATCTCAAACCCTTATAACCTTTGAAACAGGTTTCAAAAAATATTCGCTCAGTACAAACTGCTAAAGAGAACCGAAGGTAATCAGAATCATACTCAAGTATTACTCAGGGACCTAAATACTAAGATATAATCTTCTTGATTGCCACCTGGACAGGCACAGTGTTAGTTTTCAATCATGAAGTTGTGTCAAAAGTAGCAAGTTCTACTTCTTTCTGTAAACAAAGGTGCCATGTTTTAACAGGGAAAGCCTTATGTCTCTCCATACTAACATAGGTTAAGGTGCAAAATTACAGTTCCACAGCCTTCATGCCACCAGGAAATTTAAGCAGATGTCTTCAGTGTCAATCCATGTCATGTTTTTAGGATAAGGCTCTTTATCACACAAATATAGCATCCATTTCCTTAAAAAAAAAAAAAAGTGAAAAGGAGATGGGATCAGAGCTTCCTGATATACAGCCTAGTTGCCAGAAGATTCACAGAAGTCGGAGATGCAGATTCAGCTGCCTCTGAGAAGACTTAAAGTTTATCACCCTAAAAGTTGTCAATATCAACGAGATAATGACCTCATCGGAGCCATCTATGGTGTTTTTTTTTTTTTTCCCCCCACAACAAGAGGAATTTAAGTTGAACACATTGACTTCAGGCAAGTCATTGCTTACCACATTGTAAGGCCCAGAGCAATCTGCCTGACACCCAGCTTTGTCCATGACTTGCTCTGCTAGCCGGGCGCCCACTGAGTCCTCTTCAAATACCAGCAGGCACAAAACCCAGCAGTGCAGCACACACCTCTAGGCTCCTAGATGCTCTGCTCCATTGACTCATTGGAACAGTGGGTAAGGAGAAGAGCTTGAACACCACCACCCTGATTAGTCCTGTTCTCCTCCTCCCCTGTTTATTTCTGCATGGGTTTCCCAACTGGAAGAATGAATTGTTTTCACCATAGAAGTACTCGCAGTGACTTTTCTTTTTAGAAGGGGGATGTCCATTATTTTAAACTTTCTCTTTGGACTATTTATTATTGTGTTGATGCAATTAGTTACCACCTCATTCATTTTTAGCCATGGTAATGTGTTATTTTTCATACAACTGCTCAGATTTCCAAGAGGTGAAGATAAAGTGTTCTGGTATACCCTGTGTGTTGAAAATTTGATAAGTAAAAAGGAACTTTTTTTTTGACAGCAGTGGTCAAGCACGTAGCCTTGATCTTACTGACAAAAGGAAGGAGCTACTGGAAATCAAGTTTGATTGTGCACAGAGAAAGGAAAAAAAAACCAAAACATTTGATTCATTAGATTAATTTGCTTCTGATGCTTTTTGCCATCATTGGCTTTAGGTGTCAGAGCATCCAGACAGACCCAGTTCTACCCCCCTGTGATTGTGATCTATGGAAGACCCACAATCATTTCTTCTTTCATGTTTTTAGCTTCAAGGTAATTCTTAAGGGGAAAAAAAAATAATCCAAAAGAGAGTGACAATGAGAACCCTCAAGAACAAGATAGACAAACATGGAAGAAAATCAGAGAATTCATTCTTTTAGAATACAGCTGTTGCTGCTGGCTCAGTCCATGCCAAAGGTATCCTACCACAGCAGTCTTTGAAAATATACCCATGAAGGGATTAGCTTTGGTCATATAATTCAATATTTTATCTTAACTCTGGGCAAAAGGAAAAAGAGCTCAGTCCAAAAACTTTTAATATCTTTACAAAGCAATAATTACACTTCCTTGATAAACTAATGTATTAATGGAAGTCTAATTCATCCTTATTCTAAGAAAACTGTCACTTGTCAAACATGATCCAAGCTACAGAATGACTGGCAGGTTATATTTTACCAAACTATGCAAGAAAAGGAAGATATAGAAGTTTTTGAAAGGACAGACAAAATACAATCTAAATTTACATTTCAAAACACTTGCCTGAGCATATGTGTTGGCAAGCAAGTATGTTGGTATTATCAGATTACTTTACACCTTGTATATTCTACTTCCAGAGTTACCAGTATTTATTCAAATACAGGTGATCAGGGCCATTCTCCTAATTTGTAATAGGAATGCTGTGCTTCAGCAGCAAACAGTGTTAGAGCAAAGTAGGGCTCTGGGCCAGGACTCATGTTTATTGAGGCAAGAGATCATTTAATGGAATTTAAGGTTTTAATACTACATAATTAAATTTATGTCAACACAAATCAAAATACATAGTGTAGGTTCTGTTACTATAGTCAGAGACAGGCGAGCTGATCCTTGCTCCCCAGGAAAGCCCTTCTGACTTAAAAAACGCTCCAAACTGATGAATCTTGGCATTCTCTGCACAGTCACCGTAGTCAGTGGAGTTCACATATTTAGAGCACCTCTCCAGAATGACCTGGCAGTAGGATGGCATTACCTCTTTGCAATTTTGACTTTTAAGAAAGCCTTATTTAAATGTGAAGGAAGATGCAAATACTTTTAGATGGCCTTAGAAGAATATGATTTGATGGTGCTTTTATTCATAATATTTTTGATGATTACTAGCTCAAGACTTTTCAGAAGTAGCTAGGTCTTTCCATGTGCGCCCAAGCAGCTTTCAGGAGGGAATGCAAGACTAAACAGTTTTGAAATACTGCATAATGGTAAGTATAATAGAATTTGAATTTGATGTATAGTTTGCAATTTAGCATACATAAATTTTGGTTTTGCTAGTAATTCAGAAAGCTTTAACACTTATTTAATTAGTCTAAGTTTGGTAATTCAGCCAATGAAAACTAAAATGTTTAAGTTATATAATTAAAAACAATGTTAACGGTTAATTTTCTGAATGATGGAGCAACATAAAACCAAACTTGAGTAACATTATGATTAATTAATTGATTAGCTAGTTCCTGTTGAGAAAGTATATTCAATAAGAGTCTGTCAATACAAATTGCTATCAATTGGTACTTTATGAAGTGCCAAGAATAATGGGTTCAGGTGCATATTAGAACTAGTTGTCATGAATGCCAATTTACAGCAGAAAAATGGATTGTTTATCACCTAATTTAATTTCAGACAGCTAACTTACTTATAATAACTCATTTCAGCATTGAATTTTCAAGAACTTCAGTGTTGTTAAAAGCAGCAGCTTGTTCTAATAAGTTTGCAAATTTGAATTCTTCTGTAAATAATTTAAAGCAGCCTATAAGTCAATTTTGCCATTGATTACTCAGAAAATATTTAGCATGTGTGTTCAACATCCAAACACCTCCATTCCTCTCACTGGCAGCATGTTTCATTACAAATTCTTCCTTACTACAGCAGTATTAGACTTCACAAACATTGAGAAAGATGCCGTGTCCAATGTTGCTCCCAGCCAACTCAGCAAAAATACCTTGTGGGGTCTCTTGAGTCATGCAGGCTAGCAAATATACCACACATGGAGGCATTTACTGCACTTTGAAAAACAATGCAAAACATCAGTTTCTTCATGGCTCCTAGTAAGTTGTCAGCTAGAGACTGTTTAACACTTATGAAAAGACCGCACCACTCCAGATTTCAAAAATCCACTGAACTTCAGTTAGCACTACCCAAGTATAAATATGCAGTTACTTTATAATAATAAACTAAGCTGACATAAATATTTAAGAGTTTATTAATCAGCAGAAAGGTTTATATCTAGGAAGCATGCCAATCTATGTCTACAATCATAATATGTGTTCTTTCAAAAGTTGGCCATTTCTGGAAATCTGTATCCTATGAGCCTTTTTCTTTACTTTGCAAACAAGGCATTGAAACCAATCCTGTTCCAACATGCTTGCAATAGGTACCTGACAAAGCCCACCAACTTCTACTCCTATCCACCAAACATGAGCGAGCATAAAGCTTACTGCCAGTTTCACCGACTTCCTCACACTGGTATGCAGCACGTTCGTTCGTTCACGCAGATCACTCTACTTCAGAATAACTATTGTATTAATATTCTCCTGTAATCTGCAACTCCAAGAAAGAGCAACCATAGCTGCAAACAAGCACCAATAAAGTAAAGGCTTTCAAAAACCTTTTCAACTTTCCTTTAGTAACATGAATTGATTTAATAAAATAAAAAAAAAAAAAAAGAGTTCAACAGCAGTCTTTGAAATGCCACCTCAAAAATAGGTCAGATTCTTACTTCCTAGCTTCTTTTTCATAGCATGAAAGGCTGTGTGTTTTACCTCATGACTTTTCTCCTTATGGGAGCTCCCATGGATCATTTCTGTCAGCAAAAAGGAATCCATTGACTAAGCCTACCCTAGAGCTAACAGACTGAGCTTCCATTGGGAAAACACTGATACAGATACAGTATTATTGAACACAGATATTGACCAACCTAGTTAAAAATATAACAGCACATAACCAGCACTAGACTAGCATGGCTGTTTATTAGACTTCACACAAAACTTTTTCATAATTGAGGAAGTATTTTAGCTTTAGCTTCAAGTCAGACTAATAGAAGAACATTTTACTTCGACTCAAAAATTCTTGTTTTCTACAAGTCTCATTTTTCCCTCCCCGAGAACATTTAACTGGATTTTCTGAGATCCATTTACTCTTACTGTTCTAGGAACAGCTTAGGATGACCAAATTCAGGAAGTCACTCTGTTCTTTCCATGACCGTTTTGGAACACCCTAAACTGTTGTCAGAGCACAGCAGAGCAAGGACAGATTACAGAAGCCCATTTTGGAAGACCATTGCAGAATAGGTATGGCTTAGCACTTTAACACTGCAGACATACAACTGAAACCTTTAAAAATCCAATTCAAAAATCCAGTCAGATAGAGAGTTATTTAGACCATGTTCAAAGAGCCTTTGGTAATAACAGAAATAACCCTTTGCCCGGAGGATTACTTTTGAACCTGATTGTTTCAGTGTTTTACTATATCGATCCACAGCTATACCGACACAAATGAAGAGGCAATCAGAGATGGGAACTTCTTAATCTAGTTTCCTTGCCAAAGCTAACACCTCCTGCACCTATGCTGTCAGGAATCAAATGATTATTCCCAACACTGCCAGCAAGTGTTTGATTCCTGAAAGGTGGGGAGGGATATGGCATTTGAATTTTTCCCCAAGGGAAGGGAAATATTCTCAATTAAGAGGTTATATATTTATTATAACCACACTTAGAAGGTTCAAAAAAAAACTATCTATATTCACTGAATCAAGATAACAGTGTAGTAGACTTAAAGTACTCCCCACTCCACCTCCAGTATGTCAAAGACTTCGTAAAAAACCCTAAATGCTTCAGGTTTGAAAATAAGTTGTTTGGAAGAACTTTTCTGTAAAGAAATGTGGCCATACTTCATTAGTTTGAAGTCTGTATCACATCTTAAAACCTTGCAAAAATAGAACTACATGAATCTGCAACTACATCAGAACAAAAAAGGGTAGTATTCCAAAGGTTGCAAGGCACTACCGTTCAACTGAAAAAAACATGCTTACTTTCGGTTCAACACCACAATGGACTGATCCAAGTTACAGTATACTTTAAAATACATGCACGTGATAATAAGTTGTATTTGTGATGAAGTCTCAACTAGTATTTCTGTTGGCATCCTATGACAACTGATATTTGACTCCATACAATCCATTACTTTTATCATTACATGGTAATAAAGCCTTTCTAATAAAGCTTTCAGATAGCAAATAACATTGATCTGTAATAAATTGTTATTTACCATTGATAGACACCATGCAGCAAGAAAACTTCAAGGAAGATGTATGCATCACAGCACAGCTGAATGCAAGGTCCTATCTAGACACAGGATGTTATTTACCCCTAAAGGGGGAACTGAGAAACAGTAACAGATGAGTGCTGTGATGCTTTTTTATACAGCACGTGTTAAAAGTGCTTGGCTCCAGTCCAAGTCCAAAAAAGGAAGGAAAAAAGATGGAGAACTATATTGCATTCAGAGAAGACCTCCAGAACAACCTATGGTCTGGGAAACATGCTTTGCAATGTGAAGAACTCGTTTTGCTTTACTGAACAACTTTTAAAAGACTATTAAATCAAAATCTACAAGTACCAATAAAAGTACAAGACTTTGAGATCACTTCGATAGATGAAGGCACAACAAACTTAAGTGACTCTTAAATTTATCACAGCTCAAGTTGATGCATTGTTTTAATTATACAAATAAAAACAGGTGAAAGTACTAACCATTAGAACAGCGTAGATCCAGGTCAGCTATGACTTGACTCAAGATGCGTGGAATTTAGGTACTTATTCCTATGATGCTTATTTCCTCCTACCCCCATAAAAAGTCTCTGTGTTACTTTAATAGCACTTAAGTCCAAAACCAAATAAATTCCTGTTGGTACACAGAGAAACTTTCTGCATTCAAAATTTACTGCAGTCTAAACAGAATTAATGGTTTCAATATTTGTGTCTTACATAAACACATGCAGGAATACCAAAGTAAATATTCCTCTGTTGATGTTTCCTACAGAACAATGAAAAATTCAGGATTAATTGGGCCAGAACAAAGTACAATTTTGTAACCTAATGCTATTGTTACTAGGGAGAGACAAAGTTTTTGATTCTACGTCAAAGGGCAACTCATGAACTACAGATTGCATCTGTACAATTGGATTAAAGGCTTGGACACCACTTGGTGCAGAGATTAGAAAACCCATAGCAAACATCATCTGTCTCCCAGGACAGCAGTCTAGGGTCACAGGTCATTTTCCCACCAAGCTTGTTGAGATCAAGAACCCTTTTCTCTACAGTGGCAGAGTCATAGCTATGACAGTGACAAGAGCAGCCCACAGCCTTACATTCAGGTCATACAGATGACTCTTGGACTCTGTTGGCTGATGACAGCCTGTAGCACCCCTCTCTTATTATTTTCAATGACTGAGACACTGAACTCCTGTACAGAGTATAAATGCAACAGCACTCCCTCTGTTTTTGAAAGCAGAAGCACGAGCACCTAACTCCAGGAGATCATTTTTAGATGTGAATCCTGACGTGACACAAGAAGCTTTCTATAGCCTGTTTAAGGTATTTCTGAAGAGGCGTCCTTTTTCAGTATTCTCTTTTGGCTCTGCTCCATACATGGCTCTGGATTCAGCTCTGAGTCAGGCATCTAAAAATGGATTACTACAGCAACAGGCATTACAATAGCAAAATCTTTTGGGAGAAATTTATCCCAACACTTTTAAATTGACAACACATTTCTGAATGAGTTCTAGTTAAGCCTTGTATTTTTAGGAAAAGCTGTCATAATTACTGGGTTACATTTTATGGCTTCTGCTATGCTGAAAGGCATACCTAGATTGAAGATAGAAAGGGCCAATATAAATACTGTCATTTATGAGTAGGTCACCGGATAGGAGGGGAAAAAACCCTGGACTTGCTTCCAATTGTCTTTGTCAGTTTTCCTGTGTGTAAAGTGGGATGGATATCTACTGATATATAAGGAGCATTTTTATACCTAAAGATGAAAATAAACATAATTTACTAATAGAGTGTTTCAAATAGCTACAAGGCTACTGAAATATTGAATTAGTACAACATTTGCTTTCCCTCAAAGGTTCTTATCTGCACTGTACAGAATTTACTACTTAAATAATGCATAACTACAAATCAGCAAAAGGACATTCACACTTCAGGGACCCCAACTCCATACCCCACAAATACCACTTAGATTATAAAAATGACTCTTGGATAACACTGGCATAACCTCACTTTGTTAATTGTGACACTTCAAAACAAGATAACCTGGAGCCTTGCCAGCATTTCAAAACCATTTTGGGATGCACCATTAGTATAGTAATAACTCAGCTTCATTTTAAAAGTAAGGAAACAAGAATATGAGGAAGGAAATATCAGTACTGTTGATTTTCTCTGAGCATGCCGAAACATCAACAGAACATTTCAGATAGAGTTCACACAATAGGAATATTTGTTCCACTACAAAGAATACCTTTCATTCATTTGAAATCCCTTCTTTTAATTTTGGTCTGTGCTCACATCATGTGACACACATATTTGTACTACTATCTGAATCCATTGCCTTATAAATACATAAGGCTCCATTGCAAGTACTGTTAAAAAAAAAAGCTATGCATCTTTTCAAATACAGTGGCTGTTTAAACAGTATTGTAATTTAGAAAACACTAAATTTCATGCATTCATTTTATAAGGAACCTTTAATCCTAGAAAAAGTTATATAGATTATGCAAACACATTTAAAGTTTTTTCCCCTTTTTTTTCTTCTCCTTTTTAAAAGAAGCTACTTGTTTTTTTTCCCTCAGAATCAGTAATAAGGTCTTATCAGGAATTCAGATTATAAATATTCTTTGCATTCTGAAATCTCTTATTCTCCTCCCTTTATTCTATGCAAGGGTGAAATTCCTAGTAAACAATTGTCAGAGAACCACACGAGAAGATCATAGGCATGACTGACTGGTTTCAGTAAGATGCTATTGAACATAGCCTAGTATGCGTTAATTCTGCTTTTTAATTATGAGTTTCTAGAAGTTGAACACAGAAATATATACCAAGGGTTACATTTTCACACCAAAAATCAAACAGGGTAGTACTATAGCTTTCTTAGGAATAAGCCTAGATTGTGCATCCTAACATCAGAGAGGATGCCTCAGTCCTGAACAAAGCCTCACAAACTGGTTTCAGTCCATCTTCAAGCTGATGGCCCTTTGTAGCAGCAGACTGCACGCGTACCACACCTCACTTCTGTGCACACACAATCTGCTCCACACCCTTCTTACCACCATCCCCCTCCAAAATGCACCACCTTTCTCACTCCCCTGAGTTACATGCATTTTGTGATCGCACAGGACTGCTTTGCATAAAGGGTATGTACATTTATGTTCCCATCTTCTGTCGCTCTGCAATAGCTGTATAGATCTGTTACTTATTGCAGCATCTTCCACAGTGGGGACAGAATTTGGCTTAGGTCACAGCTTTCACTCACCCCATCCCTCACCATTTCACAACTTTCCACCCTTTTATTAGCAGTGGGTAAATGGAATACATTTTATTTACCAGCTACTCAATCTATTCACTGGCTTTAGAGACTGGGACAAAATACCTTATGGTATTAATTAGCTATTGAACCTCAAACCACTAATTTTGAAAGCGAAAGATTTGGACCTCCACTCAGTGTGGGAAGCCTTATTCTCATTGCACAGATTGTTTCCGAGGTGCCCATATCACAAAGTCAGTGACACATACTAGGCTTTGCAAGCAGTAAATAATTTTTAGATACTTGAGAACAACTGTTTTATTCATAGCCTTTTTAAAAAGACAAAGCTGGTAATGTTTATGTCACTGTAGAAATGACCAGAGGGGAACCAAACTGCCATTCCCTTATTAGGAGTGGGGAAGACAACATGACAAGCAGGACATGTAGGATTTCTTTAAATCCCACGAGTATTCCCCAAGTACTTATCAAAGTAAATACTAATGCTGACTGCTCTCTAAAGCAATCAATTTTCAAGAGTTTCCCCTGCCTTATAACTTACTTCACAAGCAACACTTTAATAGTATATTCTGTGACAGAAGAGCTTATAAGGGAGTGCAACGTGATATTTCATTTGGCCTTACATCTCTGGTAATGGGCACTGTATGAAAGATGAACTTTCTTATCTGTGATGTATTATCTTTTGCTTGAAATATGGCTAATTAATGTCATTTGTTAGAGATGAGAAAATTGAGTATCATTTCTTGTGTCACACCGATTTCAAGTCGCTTATGATTGCATGGAATTAGTGACAGTGAATTCCTGAATACAAATTTTAGAAGATTCACTATGTATCTCTTAATAATTAATACACTGCCTTCACCAAAATTTCCAACTGAGGAAAAGGGTACCAATACTACTGCTTAATAAATTCATTATCACGTTCATTGTAGATTAAACTATCCATAGATATAGAACAGTGATCTGCATTAGTAACATCAGATCATATACAGAAGACAGTTTCTCAATTTGTAGCTTAAATAATTTGTTACTTTTACTTTGTTAAGTATTTGCATGCAATGCTAAAGATTCACTTTCCAAGATAACCACCTCTCCATTTTCAAAAGTTGTTTTGTATCACGCATTCAGAAGTTTGCTTCCAAGATACAGATACAACAATCACACAAGTAATTCTGTTTGTAAATTCTATCATAGTGCAACTGACTATAAAATTGATCCTGCCAAATTTTATGAATACACTTAACTGCAGCTGCCTACTTAAGTCAGATAGACTATTTTTGGAAGTGCAGTTCTGCACATGAATTTGTTTGAAAGAGTAGGACCCACATGACATTATTCACAACTACAAGTTAATATATAGCAATTACTATCATTAAATATGACTTATCTGTTGGAACAGTTTAAAAAGAAGAGCTGCCAGTTACATGAGAACAAACACAAA
>NW_009647731.1:7596472-7618480 GCF_000708025.1 Charadrius vociferus | reverse complement strand
GGGCTCAGAGTCCATGACCACCTCCATTGTGAAAGCAATTAGAGCATCCTTTTAACACACTGACTCTTTTGCTCATATACCTCAGTGACCTAACATGCTTAGGAAAAAGGTATTTGGAATGACTCACTCTACTTTACCGGAAAGTACACAATTCTGTTATCTCTGGTTGACAACCAGAGCCAGTAATAAGATACAGTTTATGCCATTCAGATGTTTGTATGTGTCAGTTACATTTGTTAACATACCTGTTAACCTAAAATACATAGTCTAGGCACATAAGCACTGAAGTGAGTCAATAAATCACTGAAAGATGACACCTTTATGAAGTGGCAGGGATTTTTTAATTAGTCAGATGAACACACCTATTCCAAAAATGAGGTACTGGCTATTTAAGGGAAACTTTATTATGATTAAGAAGAGTGGCCAGCCTATTTTGTGAAGGTGTAAAAAAATAAAATACATACTAGGGAGAAAAGTTACATCTGCCTGGACTACCTAATAGGCTTCAAAGGGGACACTGGCAAAAAAGTACTAACATGTACTAAAGAGAGAAGATTTTTAATAGTGGGATCTCTTAAAGTGCAGCTGTCACACACAAGTAAGAAAACTATGATTGACATGTTACCAAGAAAAAGAAGAAAAACCAAGCAAACAAAATCAGACATAGAGAGAAAAACATCTTTCTCATTTACTCTTAGTAATAGGTACTTGAAACCTATTTTTTTCTTCTGTTTCTTCTTTGAAGAACTAAAATAGCATTGCCAATCTATACAGCATAGAAAACAGCTTTAGTACAGTTCACCTTAACCAAATTCCAGCCAAGGCACCCTGCATTAAACAAGAAAGAAAAAAGACTTTTCTTTCCACAGCTCACCAAGTTCCCAGGCTGCTTCCTGTGGTCAACCGTTGCTCTTCACACAAAGCTCTTCCAACATCTCTCAGCACAGCTCTACCACCTTTTCAGAAGAACCTGCAAATTTGCTATTTATTTGGAGCTAGGCTTTTACAGCTGCTGTTTCTAATTGGTCAAAGCTGAGGATAGGTGAAAGCCTGTGAGTGGGACCTCCATTAACCCTTTCTGGTTTGTTACTCTGTGGACTGTGCCTAGTTTACCACTAACCCTCTAAAAAAACCCGCAAAAAAATGAATTCATCTCATCATACACAGGCCACAAACTCCTAACTGCATTTTCTAACTGCATGTGTACTGCCAATATTTAAACTCAATCTTTAAAAAACATTGCACATAGTATACAAAGGTACACATTGTAACTACCAAAAATGTAAAAGTTGGGAAAAAATTCTGGAATTTACGGGGTGGCATAAGAAGAAAAATTCAAAAAATATGTCTCACCAAGAAATATCAGCAGAAAAGCAGACATTGACCACTCTTACATGCTGCTACAGAGGGAAGTGCTTCTACAGCAGTTCTTTGATTATATTAATGTTAAAGCTGCTCTAGTTTATGCAGGAACTTAATATCCAACTTTATTCCATGCGTACACAAAAAAGTCACACAATTCTGAGCAATGCAGACCTTGTTTTTGCTGATGATTTTCAAGTGGTTAAGTTAGTAAAGAATACACCCAGACAGTGTGCTCACAGCCCAGAAGGCCAATCACATCCTGGGCTGCATCAAAAGAAGCACAGTCAGCAGGTCAAGGGAGGTGATTCTGCCCCTCTACTCCACTCTGCTGAGACCCCTCCTGCAGTACTGCCTCCAACTCTGGAGCCTCCAACATAAGAAGGAAAATCTGGGGAAATTCAGACTGGTCATGCTAACCTGCTTCCCTGGGAAGACTATGAAGGAAATCCCCCTAAAAGCTCTGTCCTGGCACATGAAGGACAAGAATTTCATTAGGAGCAGCCAGCATGGATTTATGAAAGACAAAGTTTGCCACACCAACCTGGTTACTTTCAGTGATGGTAAGACTGACTCAGTAGAAGACAGCAGTGGATGGCATTAACCTCGACATTAGGAAGACTCTCAAACAATTTTCTATGGTATCTTTGCAAACAAAACGG
Organism: Charadrius vociferus; assembly: GCF_000708025.1. NCBI lineage: Eukaryota > Metazoa > Chordata > Aves > Charadriiformes > Charadriidae > Charadrius > Charadrius vociferus. The sequence goes on along the minus strand of NW_009647731.1, from coordinate 7,616,456 downwards.
TGAGGTATAGGTGGCCCAGGAGTTACAAGGAAAGCCTAACAGTACAGAATTTGTTCAGTCTTAAGAGGAGAAGGCTAAGGTGGGATCTCATTGCCGTCTCCAACTATGCCATGCTTTTCTCACAGGGGTATGACAATAAGCAGCAGAAAGAAGTTGCAAGAAGGTAGACTCTGATGAGAAATTAAGAAAAGGGTTTTCACAATGAGGGCAGTCAAACATTTGAACAGGGGCTAGTGAGTCTGTGGAACCATCATTCTTCGAAATATTCAAACCCCCATCGGACAGGGACCTAAGCAACCTGGTCAAAGTTGGTCTGACTTTGCTCAGGGGTTTGGCTCATCCACAGTGTCTTTGACTGACAGACAACTACAAGAGGTTCCTTCCAACCTAAATCATTCTATGATTCCATTGTGCATGATGAATGCTGTTTCTACAGATTAGATTAACTGCCTAATTCAGTAAGTAAAAATATTGAATTTCAGCTTAACATGAACTATCCTAACGAGGATCAGTTCCTCGGCCCTATTGCAGTAAAGTCTCCAAAACAGCCGATGAGAAGGCGAGGTGTCTAGCACTGTAAATACTCAGCTAACAAATGGCTGCATTCATCTGCCAGAAGTGCTCGCCATTTTACTATCTTAGTGACCACAATGCTGAAACAGAATGATGCTTGGAGAAGATCTGCATGCTGATGAAGACGAGCTAGCTAAAGTTAAAATGGGCAAGGCAGAGGTGAGCAGGGGAAAGCATTCGTAAGACCCTACAATTACAGAGAAGATATACCAAACAATGATCAATATAACCCATTCTATAGAAGAGCCTTTGAATTTCTAATTCAGTCCCAGCTCTCATTAAGCAGCATTTCTAAATAATGCTTTCTGTTCTTCCCAGTTGATTTAAAGTTGTTGCCCCACATTCTGGAAGATAATGAGCTGATTGTACCATTTTCACCTCTAAGGGTGACTACAGTTCTATGATATACTTGGACATTTTAAGCCCTTTGAAAAACTATCTGAAACAGGGTAATAGAGTATACCTCAGTAGCAAAGGCTATTACAGAGGTTACTGTAAAAACATCAGATCTACGCTTTGCTTTCTGTACTGGCTTTTTAAAGAATATAAATTCAAGGTTTCAGACCTTATCCTCAAGACACTGAGTGGCTAAGACGGCACATCTAAAACACCGCCTAAAGGTATGTGATCAAACCTTTTTTTTTTTTTCCACATCTTGCACAATGGAACTTTTTGGAACAAAACCAATTCCAGGTATCACAGGAGATGTAAGTTCCTTAGGATTAGGTCAATAATGTTACTAAAATATTACTTGGTCTGCAACTTTCACAATCTTCCCTATCATTTACCCCAAATCCTAAACAAGTTTCTCTGACTTGTCCTCTCTCACATAAATGCAAGACAAAATATATTGATCAAACAAAACAAAACATGGCATCACGCACTCCCACACTAAATGCATTGGGATTATGCCATTTCCTGCTGCAAATATCAATGGTTATATGCAGCACATATGCAAATTGCAGCACTATGTCTAGGCTTTGGGAAATATGGTTTGGCTTGCATGCAAATTTTATCAACATATTACTCAGCAAAGAGGTCACATTAGGGGAGATACAGAAGGAGGTTTGTGCCATTTTATCATTGTGTATTTTGTGCATTTTATGGATGTATCACTGTTGCTCCCAAAGCGTCAACACATCTTCTTGTATCTTGCTTTCCTTCAGTGTCCTATTGTTTGTGTGTCCCTTCCAGTACTCCTCTTACTTGCTTTTCACCTTAAGCTGTTACATCTTCATATAATTGAAAGTAAAACAAAGTCACTAATAAGACAGACATCTGGGTTAGACAAGCTTATTTAAAATTTTCTTTAGCTATTTATTTTGCAAAGTAGTGGTAAACTGGTTATAAAATATTGCTAGATCCTAATCACACTGTGCTTTGCCCTCACTTCAATGGATATTGTCTGCAGAATTTTCCTACTAGAACAGAAACAGATGATGTAACTATTTTGGAGAAAAAGAAAATTAAATATTTAGATTGTAGTACTACTTCTAGCACTTATTATACTGGGAAGTGAGAAAAATAAGGGTGGTTTTTTTTTTCAATTTTTAAAAAATACATTTCTGCAATTACTCTGCATTTAACCATAAATCCATTAGAGTAGTTGTAGTGTTTCACTAGTCAAGTTTTAACGGTGCTCAAGTAGATATATGTTGTGCTGGATTTGGACCTGGTGCAACTCTACCTTTCTTGAGTTCAGCAAGTGAGTGATGGGAGAATGTAACTCAAATAACATTCATGATTAAGCCCAGAAGCTACACAGGAGTACATGACAACAAGTTTTGGAGATTTTTTAATGCATATTCAATTTATGATGTTTGGCTGGCTCTGTTTATAACAAAATGGTAATATATTTTCTTTCTTTTAATATGATTTTAAAATATTCTTCATGCAAAAACATGAAATATGTACTTTACAGCCTGCATATTCCCAGAGGAAAATGATCTAACTGGATCTCATTGCCAGTCCCATCACCGCCTCTTGGTCTATTTACCGGCGATCTTAAAGAGTGTCCTATGCTTGTGTGTTTTGTGTTGCAAAACACAAATTATATTTGTGAGTCACTGGATAACGCTTTCCTTTTCTGTACATAAACTGATATTTAAGTGTGTTCAGAAGGGTACATTTGATTTCTTCTGATGCCTACAATTTGAAAAATTTTTCAATATAAAATAAACTCCTTGTCTACTTTTCCAAAAGCCCAGTGGCTTTTCCTTTAATAACCATTAAGTTGTTTGTAGAACAGAATAACTTTATTTATTAACTCCAGCTGATTCAATATTTATACATCTTTTTCAAAGGCCTAAACAGTTGAGACAAGAAGCTGACAGCAAGTGTCTTTTTAAACTTCCCAGTTTCTTACTGAAATCTGGATAATAAAGATAAGAAAAAGGTCATTTTGTCAAGGACATAGTATAAGGAAAAGCACTGGGAAAAGCAAAATTCTACTCTGAATAAAATTCCAATAACGTGAATATATACCAAAGATGAAAAAAGGAAAATTTTATTTCATACATATCTGTTAAAAACTTTACTGCTTCACACTAATGAACAATAATGTTTTACAGTCTTTGTTATAGGAAGCTCTAATAGATTTGTAAAGTACAGTATATTTATAACTGGGAGCAATCACCTATCACAAATACTGCTTCCTTTTTAAAGGAGTTCCTCTTGTAGAGATGGCCCGGAGAACAAACTTACTGATGTTCCCAATTTCCCTGCAGTCTGACTGCCTTTGTAACTTCTGCTTTACTGCAGCTTCTACTTTACTGCAGTACACCACTCATAATCTTTTGATTTCCAAAAGAAATTCTACAAGAGGAAGGGTCCTTCAGGACCATTAAAGAATCATACCATTGGGCCCTGCATCCTGATTGAGCCCACTCATTTTTCAAATTCTAGTGTTATGGCATTTTCTATAATAAAAACATTGTTGACTATTACTGAAACTAACACCTTATGCAGTGTTTCTACTTCTGCTTTGCTAAAGCCAGTGAATGGAATCCATTCCTTATAACTTACATACCCAGCCTCCTCACAGATTCTTTCAAATTTTGGGTTCCTCGCAACAAAGAAGTGATCTAGTCTGCCTGTAATTACTACCACACCTTTCTGAACAATCAGTGTGAAAAAAGGAAACTGCTTCTCACAATACGCAAAAGGAATGATAGGCTGCCTCCTCTTCCACCGAGAACACAGGGAACAAGGAGGAATGCTACGCAGCATGCTTAGATTCAATTCCCCCAGCTCTGATGATGGGCATGATGACAGCAGTACCCACATTTGCCTTTTGTATGGTAGAGCAGATGTCAGAACAGTGATCCTGATCCAGGTAAGGAGAGAGCTGAGCTTCAGGCTCTACGCAGTCCAGAAGGCTCATGGTCTACCTAAACAGGAACACGCTCCATCTTTTTTCTTGCAATTGAGCCACCATGCAATCAGAAATTCAAGAGCCATGATGCCCAAAGCGCAGCAGGCAGAACCAAAGTGAGACACCGAGGTGGAAAGAGCATACCCTGTAGCTCTGGATCCTGACCACAGGGAACGTCTTACATCTGCCCCCTTCCAGAGGAGCGTCCAGCTCACCCGAGCATCAGATTCCCTCTAATCTGTTCTTTTGCCACCTGATTAATCCACTCTTGAAGCTGTAAAAATATGAGTGTACTCCCACAGGATGCCTGGGGCTATGTAGGTATAGTCCTCTTCATGTTCAGTGCTTTCCTACCTCGTGGACAAATGCTGTACTCACTATATTATCATGCAAGGTTGCCATCTTCTTAGTTTAGTTGTAGTCCTGAGCAGACATAATATTTCAGTCTTTCCTGTGGACTCAGGCAAAACTTAGCTAATAACTCTCTGAAAGCAGAGTCTGTAGACCAAGTAGAAAATCACCTGCTGGGTTGAAAAGTCTTGGAAAGCAAGCAAATCGGATGGCTCTCGGAAGCTTAGGTGAGGTTTAGGCATCTGCTGCCCAGGGCAGGTGCATTGCCTTCTATGCAATGAATTCACATTCACTTCAGACTCAAATTTAGTTTGATAGAAGTTATAGAAAGATAAAACTTCAGTGAAAACTGGCATAACCTATTACATTATCCAACAATACATGCAGGTTGTCAAGTTCTGTGAAGAAAAGCAAAGGCACTGCACTTTTGTCTCCTGTCTGCTGCAGTTTCAATATATATTATTGTTGGCAGGAAGAACTGGAACTCAAGTACAGACCTAGGAAATGGCATGCAGGTAAAGTCTCTGAAGTAAAGCTAAGGACTACAATTTGCCAAATATCAAACAACACTCTACAGCAGCCAGTTCCACCTGGAAACATGAGAAAAAGCTGATGAAAGACTATAGTTCCTGTATGTATTTCTTCTTCTTCTCCTTTCCTTTTAAAGAGAGAAATGTCCTACTTTAAAGATGAGAAATAACTTTTGATCTAAACCCAAAAGAAATACCAAGAAAATATATATAACTAGAAATAGCAGCCTGTCAGAGAATGGCATGTGCAAATCGGGTGTACAGAAAGGCCCAGTCAATCAAACCGAGAAAAATTTCAATCTATGTGCTTTTTAGTTATCCCAACAACATAATTATTTCCATGCTTTGGTATGTTCAGTTTAAACAATTCTGGAAAAATCTCATTGTCATGGATTTACTATCCAAAAGCAAGATTCCCATAAGCAAGCCTTGTTCAAAGACAATATTAGAGGTACGTATATATTTTGTTTTGCATTCACTGAATTTTGTATCTATCTACTTTATGAAATAAGACGTCGGAAAGATTGTATCCATTAATTTTAATGAACATAGGACATGTACAGTGTCATTATTCATAACATTTACAGACACATCTAAACACTTCTGCCTGAAAACAATCAGAATATTTATTTTGATACTTTCAATTTGCAACTATGTGCAATACGATAATAATAATTTCTATTCACAGCATGCCAATACCGCTGAAACACCTACATTTATCTAGTCAGCCAAAATTCCTGCTAATTGTTCCAATTGAGCATGAAATTTGTTGGCAATTTTGTTCAAGACAAATCATATATTTCTATCCAAACAATTTCTATAGTCGTTTGATTATGCAGAACATGTGCCAAATAAATGTTGTGAAGTGGAAAGAAACATTTTTGTTAAAAAAAAATGAACAAAATCAGGTTTTCAGAACTAATTGTGAATTCACAGATACTACAACTCATAAGCTAATAAGCAGAGGCTTTACTCTCTTTTTAGTATAAAATATTAGGACATCAACCTGCATGTAGAAAAATCTCCTATATATCATGTTTAAGGCATTCTTACAATGTCTGTTTACCCATGAGGGTAAATTAACTGAACAGAAATATGCAAGCAAACAACAGAATGTAGGGATTAAAAATGCGTTTTCTGTAAATTTAGACCCTGGATACATTCCAGAACCAATACAGAATTTTTGAAAACTTTCTTTAAATTAAGGACTCTGTCCAAACAGCAACAAGTTTTGAGGTGTTAGTACACATTTTAGCAATAAACACACACAAAAAAATTTGGACTTTTTGAAAAAAAGATATCGCTTCTCCCAGGCAGTATTTCTCAGGCTATTTTTAGATTTCTCATATACTGAAAGAGAAAACTATTACTTAGAAATCTTAAAATATTAACTTGATTTTGTGCAAGGTATTGAACATCTATACACTTTGCATTGAGCAGAGTTAGTATACACAACACACAGAAAAAAAATCATAGCTGTGTCCAGTATGCACGAGCAACTAGACTAAGTATTTGTTCTGAATCACAGGCTCAGAACATTCACACATTGCTAGACATAAATTTAAAGAGAAGCAACAAAAATATTACGCAAATGTAAAGATATTTAATTGGGCAGAGCTACACTGTTTTATATGACCACTGAACGAGGAATTAAATAGTGTGAAATCTAAAATTCTTACTTCATGAAAAACAGTTCATTACGTGAGGAAGGAGTTATTGCAGGTACCAAAGAATTCTGCTTTCAGGTAAATGCTTTTCTCTAAAGGATGAACTACCAAATCTGAATTTTGCGTATGATGTAACATGCATCACACATGGTATCACAAAAGGATACCCAAGGTGAATCAATCATTTGCAAAGAAGAAAAAAATAGATTTGAAGGTAGGATTTATAATAAAGTGACTCCACAGTTTAGGAGAAAGTCTTCCAGATGAACAGGACTGAAGGAGTGGGCAGAGAAGAATGCAGTGAGCCATCAAGGTCAAAGTGTAGCACAAGATAATGGAGTTCTTGAGGCAGTGGACAGCAAATTTAGCATGATCTTTGAGTAATACAGAAAAACAGAAAATGTGGTCCAATATAGATTCTTCTCTTCAGTGTCAGGAGTATCCTCTGACTACATTTCTCTGACATCTAGTAGTGTAGGAAGCATGGATTTTGAAAGACTATAAAAATGGTAATGCACCAGTTAGGATAAAAATAATTGCATCATGAATACAGGCTTAAAGGAGAATATTGAAGCTATTCCAGAATGGATTGGACATCATATTAAGTAGACCTACAGTCAGGGAGAGACAGAGGGTCAGAGATGACTTAACAGTTCGATCTTGCAAGAAAACTGAGGACATAAATCAATGAAAATAACAGCAAAAGTGAAGAAAAGGGTCAGAAATACTCAGTAACAGAAAACTAATAGTGTAATGAAGGTAATTAAGGTGTTCAAACAACAGAAATGGAAAATTTTCAGAGAGTATCAAAAGGAAGAGCTAGGTGGCAATCAGAATAATAATAAAGACAGCCGAAAGGAGAGAAGCTAATGGAGCTATGGGTACCTGAGAAATGTTTGGCTAAGCGGTTCTAAAAACCTTCCAATAAAAGAAATTCCATCACCTCCCAGGCAATTGCTTCCAATGATTCAGCTTTATTATGAGAAGTTTTTCCTGATATCCAGCCTAAACGTCCTCTACTACAATTTAAGTCCATTACACCTTCGCTGCCTACAGTGCGTGCAAAGAAAAGACTGTTGCCCTCCTGATTGCTACTAACCTTTTGCATATTTGAAGGTTATTATTTTGACTCCTTTCCTTTCAATAGTCTACTCCAATTTCCTTGACTTTTCCTTGTAGTTATATTTTCTAAGTCTCTGATTGCTCACATTGTTCTCATCTAGATTCTCTCTCCTCTGGTCCTCCTTGAGCTGCAGTGCCACAGACCAGACACAGTACTTAGTGAAGCCCTTTTCAGTGCCAAGGAGAGCTTGGCTTACAGACAAACGGACAGTACAGATAATCCAAACTTGCAATTAGCAAGCGGTAAAAAAATACCAACTTTGCTAGGAGAGAAAAATATTCATTAGGAAAATGACAATTAAACTCAGAGATGAGAGTTCTAAAACACCAGCTCCTCACATGCACATCCAAAGCCTTCTAAGGGGCAGGTTACAAAAAAATAACACAACCTTAATTTCTGAATGACATTGAAAAGAACGAATGGGGTAGGTGTCTTTAAACTATGACTCTGCTCCCTTGAGTCCAGCTACAGCTTTTGCAGTCCCTGGAATCCTTCAGAACAACCTGCAGCTTGTTCTATGTAACTGTGGCTGAACTGGCTCAGAGGCTGTGTCCTATGCTTGGCATTACACCTTCCTCAGCACTAACCATGACAGAGATAGAAACATGGATTAGCCAGTGAAACTATCCTTCCACATCCAGGAGAATGTCTAGTTTTCCCACAAAATTGTGTGGGATAATGCCTAGTTATCCCACTGCAACAATAAAGAATAATCAGATTTGATCATATTTTAAACAAAGTTTATAATAAATAATTAATAAAATATATTAATACTTTCTTTAAAGTTCCCAGAGTTAGCTCCCCTATAAGCTTGCATGAGCAACACCTGCAACTTTGTAAATTATATAGTGTGACTTTTAAGTAAGCAAGAAGTGCAACTATAATGGTCTTTGATAGCTGCTGTTGCCAAATATACATTGACTTTATGGTAACTGGAAACAGGATGACCATTCTAGGGACAATTTCATCATTATCTGAAATAAATTGTTATTTTATTACAATGTGAATGAAGTTATCGTCTGACGCTGAGACTAAAATTAGGAACTGAGAATATCAAGGGGCAATCTGATGACCTGTAACAAAGAGTTGGGAAGAGTCTGTTCCATAATATTAGACATTATGTCATCAAAATAATGCAGGAGTAATGCTGATGAAGCATACAGTGGTTTCATTTTGTACAAAATAATGGAGCATTCTTAGGTTGCAGTTTCAAAAATTACTTACTGTATTATTCAAATTAAACAAGAAGACGAACCCAACTTAACTGGATTTATTTGTAAAGCAAGCTAAAAGGTCCTGACATCTTCTTGGCAGGAGACACCAGCAGCACAGCTTATTAGTATAACTTCAATTACCTAAACTTCACAGACCTCTGATACAGGATTTCAATGTGTTTTAATAAGTCACTCTGATTTCCAAGAGCCATTCTTGGTATAATGATAGCTACCGGTGTCGGTGCATACCTTACAATTCTTAGACTCAGATAAATGAGAAACAGTGGCCGATCTTTGCTTCCTAGTTATCAGGAGTGCCTGAAATTCAAAACTTATTTAATGTGCCGTAAATATTACTTACTGCTTGCTAGAGGAACAAAGCTAGATCTTATTTGAAATTTGAAATTCTTGAGATCATCTTACCTTGTCAGAAGTAGAGAACAATCTAACATCTGTGACAATTCTACAGGAAATACAGTAACTTGATGGAAAAATGACTGAAAGATTTACTGCATGTTTTTCTGCAGAAATAATTATTAATGAACATGGATTTGAAGAAAAAAAAAGATATTCAGGTAATACTGTAAAGATATCAAATGGATGATCATGGAGCAAATCTGTACTTGATTCTTATGCAGGCAATAACACATCTGTCTTTAATCCAGCAGATGCAGCACAGTAGATGCTGCTGTCCAGAGACTTCGCATGACCACACGTTAGAGTTTACGGTAGTGCCCACCTTATATTACAGGCCTAAAGAAAGAATCTGTCCCTGTTTCCAAAATAAAAATCATGGGCTCTGAATAAGAAGTTAGGCAAAGCAGGACAGAAGAAACACTTTTATTACTTTTCACTTAACATACAGATTAATGATTGTCCGCAGCACAGTGGAAGTGAATTTTGAAGAGTGATTTATATTTTGGGGAAAAAATGTTGCCTAAAGGAATCTTAGAATATAAAGATAGCCTAAATGATTTAGCTTTTGGGACATACTAAGGAGCAAAAAGCAACCAGGTCTGGAAATGGCTTAGATGTCTAGAAAAAAGAAATGAAAAGAATAAAAAATGTTTTAACACTGAGGCCATTGAGTGTCTAGAAGTGTTGTATCTATTGATCTATGATGCTACTTTAATTTTTTATGATTCTAGTATTGAAAAAATTATGGTGGTATCACAAAATATCACAATGGTCTCAAACTCTCTGGACAATGTGCTTCTGGTGTTTTCTTACTCTGCTCCTTAACAGCCCGTGCTATGTGAAACTGCTGGCGGGGGGACCTTAGGAATTCTTTCTCTTCTTTTCCCTGCCCCTGGGACACCGGTCACTTTGTTGTAGCCCCCCCCCCCCTTGACTGTTCCCCTCTTGGTATCCAGAGGTTCACTGCCTTCCAGTTCTCCCTTCCTCTCCTCCACCGGAGTAACTTCAGGCTGCTCTTATTCTCCCCAAGAGGGAGGAGGAAGAGTGAGGGTTGGCCTTCCTCCAGTCTCACCTTCCCTTGTAAGAGCTCATGCAGATTTCGTCGCTTCTACTTAGGGAAATGGCAATTGTAATGGCAGCAGACGAAGATGTAGATTAGGGCTGGCATGGGTTAAATAGGATAACTGCGCACAAGATTAGTATCATGAATATCATGCCACAACAGGAGTAGATATTACTTCATAGATTTAAAATTAGGACACTACCATGTTACCAATATCATTAGCAAGATAGTGGCTGATGTGATATCAAGAAGCAAGGAGGGCAAGGGAAAAACTAAGTTTGATTTCTTCTGTGTTAAGTTTAAGCTGACAATACGATATTTAATAGTTGATATAAGGCCAACATGACAGAATGGATGACAGGATGAGACTTGTTAATGTCATGTTGTGAATCAGTTACACAGAAAGGCAGCCTGAAGAGGTAAAGATTGATGATTAACATGGTTTAAATTGGGAAGAGCAAAGGCTATTGCCAGTGCCTGAAAACCCACTCAGACAGCAGGAAACAGGAGGAATATGATGCAGATCAAAGTATTTTGAAGGAGTTAATATCGAGATATTGTCATTTCGTTGGCAAAACAGTAAGAAAGATAGACTGGCTGGTAAAGACTCCAAAGCAGAAAGAGAGCCCAAAATAACAGAGGTTCAACTCTCTTCTGTAGTGTTTTGGGGATTTTATTTTAATCTGTTGCAAATTGCTGCTAACTGAAAATAGACCCAAATATTATCAGTTGTATTCACAGAATCACAGAATCTTCAGAGTTGGAAGGGACCTCTAGAGATCATCTAGTCCAACTCCCCTGCTAAAGCAGGATTGCCCAGAGCACATTACTCAGGACTGCATCCAGGCGGGTTTTGAAAATCTCCAGAGAAGGGGACTCCACAACCTCCCTGGGCAGCCTGTGCCACTGCTCTGTCACCCCAACTGTAAAGAAGTTTGTGCATGTGTAATGTAAGTATCTAAACTAGTCGATCATTTTAAGTACAGTATCCATACCCTAATTTTTTTAGATATGCTTTCCAAACGCTGGACAAAAAATGCCTTACTACTGCAACCTAAAACTCTACAGCAAAGCAGTTGCTCTGGATATTTACAAATAAATGCAAGTAATAAAACAAAAGCTAACCAAATGGCATACTGGAATTACCATGTAGATAGTCATATGAATATTGACACGTATCAGCCCATCAGTACTAATATAGAACGCCAGCTGTACAAAACCACCATCATGTGAGCCAGATGACATAAACGAACAGCAGTCTTACTATGCAGTTGAATGGGAGACTTGCAGCAATATTTGGAACAGTTCAGTGACATTACACTTTGCCCAAAGGACCCATGGATCAAGACAATGTCATTGGAAGTGCCAGAGTTATTAAGTCTCAAGAAAAGTATAGGGCGAGGGGATGCAACACACCACCATTAAAATTGGAACCCCTGGCGTATCAGTGCAAGATCTTTGCAATGTCCGTGGAACATTTTGAAGAGAGTTAGTGCATATTGCTCATTTTAACCTATTTTTCTCTAACTTTAAAAGATCACAGTGGGCATCAGAAATCACAGAATTATTAAAATAATTTAAAGATTCTAACAACACAACAAAATGAAGTTACAGATACTTCATGCTATTCTATTGTTTAAGCATTGGATCCTGGAAATACATGTGTGATCCCAATCCCCTTCAGTCCAAAAGAGAGCTGAGACTGAAGAACAGAATGGCAACTACAACTTTTAGTGTCCTTTCACAAATTGAGGATAGACCTGGAATAGAAGCTTAATATAGCTCTTTCTTACAGAATGCACATCAAAGGACAATCAATAGCCTGAATCACATTCATTTAATCCTTAGCACAATGCTTTGTTTTGATATAGATCAGTATATTGTAATTCCAAGAAAACTTTGAATGGACTTCATTCTGTATATAACTACGTATCAATTAGGAAAAAACACTATGGATACTGAATACTAAACAATTACTAGAAAATGCTAGGCAAGGAAGAAAAAGCTAATAAAAACTGTAGAATATAATTAAAATATTTTAGTATCTACCTCTTTTAGTGCTAAATAAAAGATATGAGAGAAGAAAATGTGGCAATTAACTTGTGATGTTTAATTCTATATTTTAATTAAATAAACAGTATGTACAGAATTAGAGTTTGGATCCCTCAGCTCCAACTCATTGCCTCCCTCTGAAAAGACAACAGAGAAAATCTTCCCAGATATCGGCATAGAAACAATGAAATCACATTCAAAAAACTTAAATTTTAACTACAGTGTAATGCGTCCTTAGCCTAGGGAGCTGGAGAGGTCTTCTGTTCCAAGATAAAAGGAGACAGACAAATGGTGATATTGGTGAAGAATGTGGGGGTTCTTGTATTTGGTCAGAAAATAACAGAGCTTCTTCAAAGAGATATGGCATTTTTATGCATTACCTATTCCAAGTATTTAAATTACGTCAGGAAGAATAATTGTGATTGCGTCCTATACAGTAGCAGGACAGAGCGCCTCAATTTGGTAAGTACTCAAGAGCCGATTCTTTTTCTTACTGCTATGAATCTGTTTTTCACGTTGCTCACTTCTCCATGAACCTTAGAGATTTGATAGAGTGTATTTAATCTTCCATTGAAAGAGGCTATTGAGAAAAGTAAGAGAAGCTTTGAATTTAAGAGGAATTGGCAGCAATGAAAAGTACAGTCTTGGAAGATTTCAGAGCTATCACACCTCATTCCCAGGTCGCACCATAAATAAGATAAAGTAATAACTGTAAACACAATATTGTAAATTAAAGTAAAGGAATAGAGGATTACAATCTACCAAAAGCCCAACCTAGATTAGATATTCATTATTATCCACATACTGTAATTCTCCCTCTATTTTCAGGTGAAACTTCCAGAATCCATTTCATGCATTATTACACTATTCCAATATCACATTGCCTTGCATATTATTATTTCTTTCCCAATGTACTGCAATTACAATAAAAGAATGCAGTAATGTAGCCATTATCTACAAACGAAAATATGCAGTATATTCTGTATTCTTTAAACCTGTACATATAAAACACAACACTGAAATTCGACTTGCAGCTGGTTTATTTATTTATTTGTCTGTTTCTTTGCTGTAATCTCTGTTAATTAAGATAGATCTTAACTAGGGGGCACTGTGTACTCGAAGGACCGAGCATGAGGTTTGCTCCCTCCTTAAGGCCTGCATCTTGCTGTTCCTTCAGCTCACATCCATCAGGAAAGGACTGCCAGGTGAGCCGGCTGTCACTCCAGCCCAGGCTAATAGATTCTCCAGTGGCTTTTGTTACAGCTCATGTCATGCTATTAAAACTCTGCGCCTTGAAAATGGCATAACATATGTAGCTGAGACTTGTCAGCTCCAGGTAATCAGACACTGCTTGGTTTCAGAAGCAGATGCAGATGAGACTAGCAATATAAATATGCAAATCACAACGGTCCCTTGTCAGCACCACTGTTCCTACCTCTAATGGCCCTCGTAGAAAGTCTGTTTGCTCAGCTCCTACTTCCAGTGCTACATCGACAGAAGCAAAGGGGCGGCTGGCCATCTGCTGTCGCTCCCGCATAAGTTGCTGATGGGGAAAAAATGATGTTTTAACAAAACATTAAAAAATGCACCACATATTAGTCTGCCCGACTATACCTCCCATTAAAACATAAGAATGCAAATAGCATGCAAATAGTAATATTTGTAATATTAAAGGCAGAAAGTTATACTAAATTATCACCATCTATATTTACTTGAGAACTGAGCCCAGAGGGCTTATGTTGTCTACAAATGGTCTTTCAGCTTGAACTCTGATGAAATCTCCAAATGAAAGCTTCCCTAACTGACTAAATAACTTTGCTATTTGTGCAAGTTGCAAGCAAATACGGGAAATGGTTGGTAAAAATAGTGGAAGTCTAATTCCACTGATAACGCATGCATTAGAACACCTGCCAAGAACAAGTCCACTCGGCCTTCAAATTTTTACACTTCGCTACTAAGCCAGATGGAGTTAATAGTGTCAGGACTCATAATTTTTTGCAGTGACTTCTATATAGAGAATAATGTGTCAATACTGGGAAGCCTACATCAGTGTATTTGAATACGATCAGCTATGCTCACAGAGCTTGTATAATCCCTTCCAATCATACCAGTGTGCACAGAAGTCCCAAGCAAAACCACAAAGCTAACTCATATTTCTTCCTCCATCTGTAATTATAATGCTTATTAAACTATGATGAATAAAAATGATGACCAGCACTAGATATTACAGATCTTACTTCACTGGTTCAGTGCAACTAATAAAAGCATTATTAAATATTTAAAGTGAATGAGTCATGCAATTAAAGTCGTGTGCTCCTTCAACTGAACAGGATGTCACAGCATCTTGAAGAGACAAAATGCTTGCAAAAATGTTGTATTAGAAAAGATATAGTTCCAGTTTCTTATCATTTTTCTCCCTATTATTTCTCTGGAAAGCTTAAAACTTTAGAAACTTGCATGTAAATGACACTAGCACTGTGGCATACTGTTCATAAAAGCCTTTGAAACAATAAAAGGTATGCAAGCAAATATTTGCTAGCAGCTTAGTAATAAACACTCTTGATTTAAGGTCTGTTACAAAGCAACAAGATCCTTTTGTAATACTTCTCATGCATTTTTCCTTGACTTGCATTTTAAGATAGTCTATAGAAATCTAAAGAAGCACTGGTAACGTTAACATCAAAACAGTAGAGTAGTCTCCTAATGCATACACAGCACACTCCTAAGCCCTGAGTTTTATAAACATGCAGTATATTTGTCCGTAAGCACCTGCTCAAATGGGCTCACAGTATATCATACCAAGAGGACAGCTGATGTGTCTTTGGGTGAAACTGCATGTTTTACATCCACAATAAATAGAAGGTTATTTTGAATATCTAGATGGTTAAAAATTAGGTTTTTAACCCTTCATTTAAAAATGAAACTGATCATCTCTGTATACTGATTTACAGCAGCAGTGATTTGCATCAACACAATATATTCAAAGATTTTACAGCCAGAAAGAACTACTATAATGCTCTGGTCTTACCAACAACTTGACAAAGACCACAAAAATTTAAAGCATAAAATACTGAGTTACTACATGCTAAAATTACTATATCTAGCTCCTTTTCTTCCTAAAATAACAAACATTAAAGAAAACAATGTTATTAGAGCAGTCCTGCCATATGGAACTCATTACAGTACAAGTCTACAGAGCTATTGGCAAATGCTTACTTTTTAATGGGAAACCAAACATTGTTTTAAATTAATAGAATTGCTTGGGGAAAGTAGTTAAATGAGCAGAATAACCTATGCTCCAAATGCGCACACAATTGTTTAAAAGATTTACTTAATATAGACTATAAAGGAATGTGTATTTGATCTGCCGTCTGTTTTTTAAGGCTAGCAGTTTTCTTCACCTCCGCTCCTGGTCACACGTTCAGTAAAACCTTGTCATTCACAAGGTAGTCACCGCAATTTTGATACGTTGTCATTTGAGAAGAGTACTAGGAAGATTCTTAATTAGCTCTGTAAACAACAATGAAAACTGTAAAATGTTCGGCTGCCCATGAAGCGCTGCTGAGTTTGGCAGCTGAGCACTCGCACATCAAAGAAACGAGCGCTATTCAAAATACTGCTTCTTTCTGTTCAGTATTTTAAAGCTAACTGTAAGGTGCAGAACAGGAAAAATCAGGCACAATGGGGAGAAATAAAGGAAGAGATGATATTTAAAATCAGTTTTGTGGCTGGAAAAAGTCACTTAACTCCCACTATCTGATACTGTTCATGTATCAAGACTGGGACAAAGGCAAAGTTCCAACTATAGAAAGCCTTGTGGGTTAGATTATCGCATGGCAGGCGGCAATCAGGTGTGCCACCCTGTGCTCCAGTCACACACTGTTTTCATGTAGCCCATACCAGTATGGGGAAATTCCTGTCGTTCAGCTATAGGCCAAGAAAGAGGGAAACTCTCTGAACATGGGTATTAGAAGAAGAGTGAAAAAACTCTTCATTACCTTTTCCTCAGCAGTCAAAGAGTTTAAAAAAAAAACAACAAACCACACAGATTTCATCATAGCTGAGGCAGAATAAACATGGGATTGTGGAAAGCGGAAGTATGCTGGTGTTACTTATATACTCATATCCTCAAAAATTTACTGCATTTAAAAATCATGTGAAAAAAATACGTACTTCTTCAGTATGTATTCTTCATGCAGCTTCTTCATGCAATATTGGAATATTTTATCACACAATTTATAATATTCAGAATTAAGTACATGCCTAAGTATTCACTTAAAACTATGGGAAATTCAAAACATTACTTTCTCAGCACAGGACTGAGAAATTCAATGAGCATTTATCTGACCGAGCAGACAACCGATTCCAAGGTCTACCATAATTTTAAGTCTCATTAAGTGCAAGAGTATTGACAAGATTAATTTTTAGGCATTTCTATTATTTTGCAGCAATTTCAAAGTATTAATTTATATCCTATTAAATAGTTTTACTTGTAAAGTATATAATTATATTTGTCATCAGTGAAGAACAGTAAGATATTAGGATATTATAAATGAGTTCAATTTCTCACTCAAAACCCATATCATTTGAAAACATTTCTTTAAAAAACAACCATCTTGGCATAATTACTCCCTTGTCATGGAAATGTACATTTCAGCTGATTCTCCAGGGACATGTAGATATCTTCACCCATAGATTACATTGTTTTGGCATGCTAGACAAATAAGTACCTTTGAAATAGGACCTGCTTCCCCATCTAGAAGTATATCACCAGAAAGTATTTGCCTGGGTATACAATTCAATTTTACCATTGATCAAAAAAATTCTCCTGGGGGATACTTCTCCTCTGATCAATGCAGTTTGGAGTGAATTTAAATGTTCCATAGCATCTTGTATAATCTTCTATGAGCAAATTTATTTGTTGCAAAGTTCTTATTCGAGTAGAAATGTTTCATTTTATTTCTTTTATTTTGGTCGACAACATCTAGACTTACTTGCAAAATATTTTAATGCCCATATTTTATTCATGTACAATAAAACACTCAATGCAAAATACATATTACAATGATTTAACATTAACAGAATACAACATTTCAGCAATCCCAGGCTGACATGTTTAAAATCTTTTGTATTTTAGGAAGTGTTACCATTTTGCTTCTTTTTCCTATCTAGAAGACTCTTTTTCATTTTTTTTTAAGATTCGGTTTCTCATGGGGAATAGGATACTGTCCTTCTGACTAGCACTGCTTTTTCTGTGCTCTTCTCTTCACCTTCCAGTATAACTGTCCTAGAAAAGCCCTAATTGAAAAAAAAAAAACTTAATAAAATACATAAGATGTTAGGAACTAGGACAGGGGTACTTTCTTTTTGTTACACAGTAACAGACACTCTTGAGGGACTGATTAGGATATTAGGATAACTGAAAAGAATGAGACCATTTTAGTGCCATAATAGGATGAACAGAAAAATCCTTTTGAAGATCTTTCTGTTACGGTTTGGCATCTTTACGGGCTAGTTTAGCCCACTGGCAAGCCAGGTACACGTTGGGGTGTGCCATAAAGCAGCACAGACAAGTGTGTGTGGCCACGTTGATGGGGCAGCTCGGCAGCTAGGCTAGGGATAAGCAGGTGGCAAACACTTGTGAAAATGTTAGGAAGATTCTGACTGCCAGACCAAAAAAGTTTTCCATTTGGCTGTTTAGAGCCAGGCAGTCTCAGTACCCTGTCTCAGAAATGAGGAAGGATACGGCAGTTGAAAGGCAGCCTATCATTTTACCAACAGCAACAACCGCCTTGGTTTTCTAGGTTTTCCTCCTTCACTTATTAGATTTTCTTTTTTGTTGTTGTTTTTCCTAGATCAGATCACTACTAACATTGTACCAGGACATTCATGACTTTGTCAAGATGAGTATTCAAGACTGTGAAGAATGGTAATTCTGCAATCTCTCTGGCAAGTGCTCTCCAGTCCAGTGCTGCGCTACCCTCCCAGTGACAACCATTTTCCAAATGTCTAATCTGAAATTCCTATTCTGCTTATTCATCACCCAGCTCTGACTTGTCTGCAGTTACAACTTGGTCTCCTCCTCTCCTGTTTTTGTGCTGTCAACTGCTGATGTGAATAACACCAAAGGCTACAACAAAAGCGTTAACAATGTCACGCATTAAATCTCAGTTCTATAGGAAAAGTGTTTGCAGTGAGAAAAAATGTCAAAACCTTATGGAGAGTTGCATCGACTAATTTCTGATCGCGTTGCATTTGAAAAACTCAGAGGGTTAAAAAAATTAAAAATATATGTAAACGGACAGCCCTGGAAAACCAGAGAGTCTCTATAAACAGTGCAATTCAGTTGTTCATCACATATTCCTGAGGTTTCTTGTTGCCATATCTAATCAACAGAAGTAACTTAAACAGGTTTAAAAATGACTACACAGACCTGAGTGGACCACAGGCATTTTGGTTAGAAACACAATTTAATTCTCTTCAAAAATCTTAAATTCTCATTCTCAAACTGAATTATACATAGTGATATTTCAATGAAGCTCTGATTATTTGCTGTAATTTGCACAAGACAAAGATTGCCTTCTCTGTAACTTTTCTCATTGCAACTCTTGGTGTTACAAATCTCTTCAAATTAAATTAGCTATTTACATGGCTGGAAAGGAGAGCAATTTCTTATTTCCATGTTGAATAAGGTATTTGACTTAATTTCCAAATCAGCTGATTTCACTGGAAGGGCATATCATAGCCATTAAACTACTCGGTTGGTTTTTAGATGAGCAGATAGAGTGACTTTAAGAGATGGACAAATGCCAGCTTAGGAAACCAAGCAGCAGCAATAACCATACTTAGGACAGTAGTCTGACAATCTGGATTCATTCATTCTCTCCATCAGGAACTTCCTAAATAATCCTGGTCACTCGCTTTCCTTGTGCCTCATTTCCCACCCTGTTAAGTGGAAAGTGCCCTGACACGAGGGCATTGAGGTAGGCAATGGGATATTACAATGATGGATGTAGTATAACATGCTATTTGCACTGCAAAACAGACTGTGTGGAAACTTCCTAATATATCAGGCCCGTTTCCATACCACTTTCTTTTAAAATTGCCTGAAGAAAAAGTGCTTTCAGGTGTCTGCAAAGATCTGCCATGGGAAAAAATGAGAGGAGTTATACTTCTTGTCCTAGCTTCATACTGAATAAAATAAAGGGTTATTTAAACTAGACATAGTCCAGCAAACAACAGCTAAGACATACTTAAAATACAGTGTACACATCCCAAAAAATAACAGTTCCAAAAGGTCAAGTTTTTATGTATCCCTTTTGGAAACCAAATACCAGTCGTCTGTAATTTCCCTTGAACAAATCAAAAATTGGAAAAAAAAGATGAGCCCTGAAAAGGTCATTTTGTTGCTAGATCCAAGGAACAGACATTTAATGTATTGCACATTAGCAAGTAAAGAGCAAAATGTGAATCTACTGTGACTTCAGGTTTTGGACCATTTTGATTCTGGAATACAATTCCCATCTCTAAAACACTCAGAGTATGAAAACCTGCCTATTACAATGGAAATGGCGCCCTGGTTTATGCTTATTTGCCAGTAATTTATGGAGCCTCATGTTAC
>NW_009647731.1:7501785-7596458 GCF_000708025.1 Charadrius vociferus | reverse complement strand
AGATAATTTAGCATAGGAAGATCTGTTGGGTGCTAAGGATCAATAATAAGCTCAAAATTCAATTAACCGCTTTCAAATTCAGAAGTGCTAAACAAGACCTCATCCTATTATCTCCTTCACTCAGATCACTATGAATCCGTGTTGCATGTTGACACCGCTCTGTCACCATAAACATTTTAAAGGTTCATCTAGAGGTAGTTATGTCTTTCTGTAGACCTTGCTAACCCCAGAATTGCACTCTTCTTCCTAATCAAGTGGGTTTAAAAATTCCTTTCAGCAAACTGTTGATTATTTTGCTGTTAGCTAGCAGAACCATTTTCAATTCACAGAAAATTTCTAAAAATACTTATTCTGCAAACTAATTCTGTGTACAGAGAAAAAGAGAACCAGATCCACTAATTATGTATGTTAAAATGTTTCCACATAAGACATTCTACTCTATTTGCCCAAGGACATTTATTTATAAATGAATATATTAAACTATGTGTTAAAACTAATTATTTCTGAATATGAAAGAGAGATTCAAGTATCATATTATGCAAACTACTCTTTGGAACTCTTTCACTTAGAACGGTGTCACATAAATAATGCTTTTCAAAATGTCTTCTAAAGAATTACTCACACTGATAGTGTAGTACTTTAAACATAAGTGCCATCTTTGTAAGTGTAAGAGACACAGTATGAAACTACCTTACATTAACAAAATCTCAGTGCACCGTATCCACATTATTAAGCTACTGCTTTTGAAACGAGGCCTTGTGGATATTATCCATTATTATCACAACTGTTAAAAACTGCTTTAGTTACTTACCTTAGACAACAGATGTCAAGTTGATAATTCCCAGCTCTGAAATAAATTTTTAGGCCATTCCTATGGCAATTCAGTAAAGACAGTAAATACGGTCTAATAAAAGAAACTGGGAATAAGTGGTACCTCATGAGATCATTTTGTCCACCTCTGTGCATTGACCTTACACAAAGGCAGGTCGCACTGTGATTACGACCAGATGTATACATTTCTTAAAAAGGCCCCAGTGATGGAGGTTCCACAGTCACTCCAGAAGTCCAGAGTGCCTCATGATCCCCACACTGGAAAGGTCTTTTCTAAAATTTAAATTAACTCTCTATGCTGACATTTAAGCCAATTGTTTCTTGCCCTGTCTACAGTGAAGGGCATTCCCTGTATACAACAGAGAAAAAAAGCCAAACAAAACTTTTCTCCTTTAAAGTTGTTCTTTATAAATTTGAATTTTCCCTTCAACCTTCTCAACTTCAGACAAACACAGGCTTGTAAGTATTATCTCACCACTCCTGATCCCATTTTCAGTGCTCCCCTCTGTACTCTCCAAGTCCTGGACACTTGTCAAAAAGTAGAGCCTCAAACCTTAAACAGCTTTTTATAATATTATGTTGGTACAACAGAAGCATGGTGACTTATATTCACTTCTGATTGATGATAATTCCACCTAATTATTTGAATATTCTTACCAAGCTCATTGCCCATTTCTCCCCACCCCTTTTTTTGCAGACGGTTACTTCTTTCTCAGTGATGAATCTCATATTTGCCACTTAAAGAATTGTGGAATTGCAGCTTTCCAGCCAATTATTTCAGATTCTCCCATCTTCTTTTGTACAGATTATAATTCTGATTTATAACTAGAACTACTCCAAGAAAACAGTTTTACATTCACTTTTTTCTTTATCTAAAAGGTCTGCTGCTCTATTGCATCAGGAAATCAGTTTGGCTTGACATGATTTGTACTTGAAAAAACAACTTTGAATTCCACTCACATCGTTGCTTTCTTCTAAATTCTTACAGATTATTTAAAAAATTGTTTATTCCAATAATTTCTTAAGAATTAATAATAAATTGGCTGGTGTCTAATTGCCCAGCCCTTCCTTTTTCTCCTTCTTTCCTAAAATAGCAATTACAATCATCCCTATCTTGAACTTCACTTTTCCTAGCTGAAGTCTCAGAGATAACCCTTACAGGCTCTGCAATCTCATGCATGCTTAGCCAATTCTCTAACTATTCTACAACAAATTTAGTCAGATTACCCAACCTGAAAATATTTAGCAAGTATTCTCTAACCCACCTTTCTACAGTACCACTTGATATTGTATCCTTTTTTCACTGTAGGTACTAACAGACTTTTAAAGAGGCCCTAATTAAAGTGCTTTTTAAAACAGACTCTTTCCTAGCACAAAGTCAGAAAGATGGGGTGTACATACTATTACTTTAAAGTGAGGTTCAAGTGTGGGACAAGTCTATTTTAATTTTCAAATAATCTCAATCCATTTTTTAACCTGCAAGACAACAAAAAGGGTAGGCACTGGATTTATTTCCTATGAGAACTGATGTGAAAACATTCCGTCCAAACTATAATGACTGAATCGAAGCTATGCCAACTTAGTAAAAGCAGAAGTTTCTGAAACATAGCTGGACCCTAGACCACATAGTGACTTCAGATGCTCAAAATCTCAAGAATTTTTTTCAGAGGACATTGACTCCAAGGTTTATTTTTATTTTTCTTCACTATTTTCTTTCTACTTTTTTTCCTTTTTAATGAAATTGTAACATATAAAGTAAAAAATTATGAAAGAAGAGAAATAAAAAATACTGAGCAGGAAAACTGGGCTGTACTCCAACAAAGGTGAAGTTTGCTTTTATTATTACCTTTAATGCTTTAAAACCATCTATTATTTGAGATTACTGATACACTGATAAAGCGACAATGTAAACGAAACATTTCAAGTGCAGCATCATTGCCAATTATACAACTATTCTAAAGCGGTACTTAGAAGTTACTTAAGGCACAAATGACATCCCCATTAAGGAAGGTAAACTGGTGATGTACCATGGCTGACTGATGCCTAGAAATGCTTTCAAGCTTTAATTCTTAAAATATTAAGCAAAATAACAGTTATTTTCACTGCCTTGTAAGAGGGGCCAAAAAGAGGTAGGCTTACCAGCAGTCCTGCTGTCTCAGCGTGGCAATGCCCTGACCTACATGGGTCCTCAGTGTGAGGAGCTGAATAGCTTTGCTATTACAAGCTGAAGGGGCATGCCACAGTACCTTGTGCTACGGTGCTGGGTGAGTAAAGCGCTTCTAGACAATCCTTACAAAAGTTCAACCTGTGTTACTTGGTTACCTGCCTCTCTCAATTAAAAAGTGAGACTCATTCTGCCACTGAGAGCCTTTTTATTTCAATCACCTCATCCAGGAGAAACTCTAAACCCCAGTATTTTCCACATCAACATCCCTGTTACGGTTTGAAGAACCCACAACAATTTATTGTCTTTTAGACAATTATTCTATCACTTGATGACCCCTCCCCACCAAGGAATAGCGAAAAAACAAGGAAACCCGAGGGTTGAAATATAAACAGATTTAATAGAATAAGTCTAGACAATTAACATTAATAATACTAAAGAAATAATATTGATCCCGATAGCAATATAAAATATGCAGGGATTATACTCAGCCCATTCTATCAGAGGGAAGCTGTGCACTCCCAGCAGGGGACAGCACATATGGGACACTGCGAGAGCTATGGCTTTGGGGGGAAGGGAAGAGCACAGGGGTCCGGCACTAGGGCAAGATGTTCCCAGGATTGCAGCCATCATAGAAGACAAAGAACTCTTCAGCAAACTTTCTAATTTATATTGAATGTGATGTTCATGGTATGAAATAATCCTGTTGGCCAGCTTGGGTCGAGTGCCCGGGTCTTGCTCCTCCTCATCCCTGCACCTGGCTAGCTTGAAAACACTGAGACCTTGAAATCCACACACCATAGCTGCCTATGAAGGAAATAGTTTCATAAATTCAAACATAAGAGTCTTCTAAAAATGCGGTTTTCCCTGTCATTAGAAGAGACCTTACAGAAAAGTAAAATTACTGAAAGAGAAATTTATCCCGTGTCACTCAAACCAGGACAAACCCAATTATGAATTATTAGTAAAGCCACAGTTTTAAGTTAAAGCCAGGATGAGGAAAAGTGGAAAAAAAAGTCTGGTCACTCAGAATGTACAGAAAATTCTGTCCACCTGGCATTTTCAGCGAGAAGAGGTTTAGCTAATCAACATAAAACTAGGATACCAATCTGAAATCTGGGTGCTCATCCAAAGAAATATTCCAAACTTCACATATTTGCTCACCATACCTAACACATTCAGGTCAGCAAGAATTTGGCATGTGCAGCTAGTGGGAATGGCATGTGGCCACAGCCAACTCATTTTGTGCAGGGGAGCGAAGAGCTCTCAAACAGATGCAGTTATGCTATCTGATCAGAGTAATAATGTGAATTATAGCAGCTCTCCTTTGTTCATGTTCTTTTTAAGTGTGAAACAACTGCTTTAGCAGATGTGAGATGTTACACCTTTTATTGGTGGTTGCTCAAGAATACTTGAACATTAAGTTGATTGCAAGGCCTTCCACTCCTGCTATAGACCTAAGAAAGCAAAGCAACTGACCGTCCCTTACCTTTGAAAAAAAAACCCAAAAAAACCAACACGAAACCAAGGGAGTTTGCTTTGAGTTCAAACAGGAAAATATGAACAACACAAAGCTGCTGAGATAGGGAAGTCTGAAGTTTGTCATATTTTAATGGAGAATTATTTTAACTGCTACCTAGTAAATTACAGCTACTGAAGGGACTAGAACCTGTCTAATCTCCTAAAATATTTAAGCTACGTCAGAATTTCAGAAACAGAGGGCTTCCAAGCATAAAATTCCCTAATCCTACAGTCTAAAATTCAGTTCTGAATTAAGAAGCACAACACTAATTCCAAGAGACCATCTTGGCAATATCTGTAGCAGCAGAAGTCAGGTTGTTATTCTCTTTACCTTGATAATAATTTTGTGCACAATCCAGCTGCAAACAAGGAAATCCAAGTTTCCCAGTAGTGTTCCTACAAGGGGTTGCACTAATCTGTATGTGTACATACTCTACAGATTAGAAAAAAATACCCTGCAGAAGTTAATCCCTCACTGCTGCCACACTGAGACTTTCAATATAAAAGTGACAGAGAGTGTAAATCAAAGTACTCTGGCATTTTGAGCTCCAGTCAGACTGTTTCAAGAGAGAGAAGTGGGACAATTTAGAGTTCATCAATTATATCACATCAAATTAGCCTCCATCACTGGCTTGGCTCGACAGCTTTCATCTATTCTAATTTACAACAGTGAGGACAGCCAAGTACAGGAATGCGGCAATGACACAGTCAGAGGGAAGCACAGCACTTTCGCTTCGCAAGAACAGGAGGCTTTTCCAGACAGCCACCTCAGCTGGGTCAAGATCTCCAGCCACATTTAGTTTCTTTCTTTTGCCTTGAACTGACAACCCTCATCCTCATTTAAGGAAGCAATGTGCTAAACATCTTTTTAGCAGTCCTGCAGTCACTGCTTTTCTACAGACACTGTTCTGTATATGTCTGCCTTACACAGTGATTTACATTTGCAGTTAAATCCTTAAAATAGATGAGTACACTACCAGAATGCCATTGTAACTGTGTGTGGTTAGGACACAGGTTAGCTATTTTAAAGGAAAATCACTATCAGCAAATTGTTAGAATTTGCTTTCCAACTGACAGACTTTAAAGTTGAATTCGCCATGGTTATGTGAAGACATTGACAGTGCAGTAACTCCAATCACAGTGAAACACGGAAAAGCATTGGAGAATCTTACACAGATATCACTTTACAAAATACTTTATACGAAGAATTCATCCCTCTGCTACGGATGTGATCAGAAGCACTGTGCATCATTTAAATCACAGCATAGCGGCTTAGGTGGATTCAAATGGAAAATGGGCCTCGTGCTGGCCCTCTGCCTAATGGTGAATTTGCACAACAGGGATGAAAAGCCAGCTTTACTGTCTCTACCACAATAAATACTAAGAAAGAAACCAAAAGAACACAAAGACTGTTTTCCACATAGCATCCAATTTCCCTCTTCTCCTAAAGAAAACATTTTTTAATACAGGTAAATGAAAATAAGCATTTAAAAATGCACATATTGCAGTGATTACTTCACCAGAATGAGCAAGCTTCCAAAAGTATATTTCCATACTCTTCCATCACAGTTTCTGTGCATATTGGCACTATGTCCAGATCTCTTTTACCTGTTTTTTTCTAATATGGCCCATTTCCAAATTAAATATCTCAAGCTTTAGGCAAGCCAAGGTCATCTTTCCCATTCCTTTACTTCCTCCCCAAGCTTGACTTTGCTGGTAGGATTTTAAGTAGAGAACTACTAAAAGGCTTTTTATGGCAGTCTTAAAGTTGTTTTAAAAACTGTATCAGGTTAAAATGCTTAGGGGCAAGTAAATTACCAGAATTTCTGACTGCTAAGTTTTAGAGAACCTCACATGATTTCATGAGTGATAAATACTAAGTAAAAACTTAGAGGTAGTATTGTCTTTTATCTGGAATCTTAATGGGCTCCTTTTTAGATATGCAGTCTTACACAGTTTGTATAAAGAGCAAAAGAATACAACAAAATGTATTCATACCACTCCTCTTGCAAAACTGAAAATGTAAGGCATTTTTATATTCTTCCACAATATGCCCCTTTCTGCATAGGAATCTTTTACCTGCATTAGAGAGTGCCATAAATTTTTCAAGAATGTGGACTTGTTTTCTGTTATTTGTTCCAGCTGGAGTCATATTGGTTTAAAATGTCAGGGAACCTGCTATGTGTTAATGGATTTTTATATGGGCATCTGCTAAATGCTTTCAAATTTACACCACCATAATGTATGAGACAGCTGGAATTTCATTAATTGAAATTTATTTACCAAGAAAAAAACAACACCACCCTTAATTGGGAGACAAAAGAAAACAAAGATATGATCTACGAGTCAAAGGTGCCACACATCTCAATGATTTTCCTCAATAGACCTATATTTATCACAGTGCATGCAAAGCAAGGACTCACCCTCAGGGGCTTCTTAAAACGAGCATGACAGCTATGATTTGGCTAATTAATTTCCCCTACTTATTTGAAGTTGAAGGAAATATTCTAGTATATAATGCTCAAACCCTTCAGCCTAAGTTTTTGTTTTCTTACTTAGGGCTGTGGTGGTTGCTTGATTATTAACATGGAAGAAGTAATTTATTTATTACATGAACCATTGTTATTTAAGCAGGCATGTTTTAAAGAGCTCTGATGCTTCCCTGCCACACATAAATATAGGTGGAGTACAGAAGTCATTAAAGGTATTACAGGAAAAAAATCTGGATAATGCCTCTATTTCAGCTTCCTTGCATTGGTGAACTGTCCATTGGCGTTCAATATTTTTGACAGTGCTCAAGAAAAAAACAAACTATTCAGATTTGCACTGGGAATTGATTACATTGCTAATAGGTCCCTATGGGCTCAGCTAATGCCATCAGGAGATGAGAAAGAAGTTTTTCCTTACCTGGTTAGATTGAATCATGTAATATAGTGTTTTTTTCGAAGCTTCTAACCACTAGGAAATCTTGTTTTGGTTGCTCAATACAATTATTCATTACGCTATACTTAGAGGAGGAGTGCAGTGTGGAGTACTAATTTGGAAAGCCCAGTTTGAAATCAGAGACTAGAAATCAACACAGGCAGCTTGGCGTTGCTGGGATATGGGTCAGAAAGACTAGCATCACTTGCAGCTCCAAAGAGGTCCTAACAAATAATTTGGTTATATTTGGCAATTGATTTTTCAAACTTATACATGGTCCAAAATGCAAAGAATTATATTGTCCCCACAGGTTATTTCTTTATCATGTTATGAATACTCAAACAAAGTAGGAAAAGTTTTAATATTTTGGGGGTTTGACAATATATATATATTAAGAATCAAGTTACAATTGCCAATATCCATAAATCAAATACAAAAATCTACCCTATATAAGCACTCCAAAATGGCTGTTTAACATTTACTGCTTTGGCAACACAAAAGGTGGGCAAACATAACATTAGCAAATTTAGTTTCATACAAGAATACTCTTGTACCTACAAATCACTGATTGTAAGACTACAGCCTTATTAGAAAAGAGAAATGCATAATTTTTAAAAAGTGTTCGAATATTTCCCTTCCTTTATAATTTATCAGCATTTTGATTCTCTTCCATTTCAGTCCTGATGAATGAATCTTATGATTTCAACAGTAAAGACTGGCTTGCAGTTATATTTCACTGGCCTTTAAGCTAACGTGTATTCATTCCTGTCCTACAGGTAAAAGTCATTTTTGAATTTCTCAATCTTTGACAGAGGGAAATTTTGACCTAATTCTCTGCAGCTTTAAAGGCAAAAGGTGTCAATGATTTTTAAACATGGGTTTTTAAAGGCAAGTGCCATAAAAGGCACGTCAATAAAAATAAATAAAAAATAATAAATAATAAATAAATAAATTTAAATCGTGGTAGATAAAATTATTTTCTTTGAAAATGGAACCAGTCACATCCCATAAATGTAATCTTCCAGTTACTGCACCAACACTTCAGACACATAGTGACTACACCAATTAAAACAATTTGAGAGTGTATCTGTTTTTCTTTATTATATGAGGCGGTACCAGAGTCCTTACATAATAAAATGTATTCTCAGCTGTAATCTCTCTTCCTATGTTGAAAACAAAATAGGTCCCATTGACCTGTTGAGCGCCTAATATTTCTGACAATCATTTTATGTATGCTCCAGCACGGATTTAAAAATATGGTTTATTTTAAAAACTCTGGCTTCTTTGATTGCAAAAGTACAGGTTGTACGGTTTAGTGCTCAACTCGGAAATGAATGGTGTTTGTATCTGACTTAGTCCAGAGGAAAAAAATCATTGGAATTCACAGATGCAAGAGCACAGATTCATATACACTAAACACTCCAGCTACTTAGTGCCTCTTCATTTCTATTCAATGAATCAAAGCTTACTGCAGCTGAGTATCTCAACTTTGTTTTTTTTTAAGTCCCTGCATTCTAACCACATTATGTACACAGCACAGATCAGGTCCCTCCCTAATCATGTCCTGCCCAATTTTCAGAAGATGAAACATACAACATATAATGGGAACTACACTGATAGTAAGAGTTGGTGTCACTCAGACTGACAAGGCCCGAGATACGCTAAACCAGAATCATGTACACAAGAAATAAAGTTAGTGATGAAGAGCAGAATCAAGGAAAATGCTTAGCACAAGCTGAAAAAATGTCACATTTATTTTTCTCAGATATTTATTTCCTATGTCATCAATGTGATAAAAAAATATGATGGCATTCCCCATCTGATCAATGGAAAATACCCATTTTTTAGTTTTCAGTTAATGATACATTCTGATTTGTTTTTCTGATGAATTTTAAGTCCTGTTTCTGCAAATATTTTTGCATTCAATCACATATAGACAACATGGAGACCTGTAGATATTATTTTACAATTTGATTCACCTTGAGTATTAATGTAACAAAATATTTAACTAGTTAGAGGGATTTGCATAAAGGAACACCCTTCAGTATTTAGAAATAAATAAACCACTGTTAAATCTCATGGAACAAAAATGTTGCCTTTATATTTTCACCCACTACCTATATTATGTATCTTAATAGTTTTTATTTGGTATCATTACAAAACTAAAAATTCTTTATATCCTTCTTAATGTAGGAACTTATTATTATATACAGTTATTTAAGTGGCCGCACCAGCACCTGTAATAATTATACCAGCATTTACTGCAACTGCAAGTAGGAAGGAATGGCAGGATATTGGCATTATTTTTTCCCACAGTGTAAAATGGGTTGTTTCAAACACTGAGTTAGGTCTAACATATTTAACATTACTTTTTTTTAGTAAATCAAAGTAAGCCTTACACAGAATGAATGCAAACAATTTACATACATAGAGATATCCCAAATGTTATGTATTCTGTTTCATTCCAATGCATATGAGGCTTTCACTGCTGAGTGAACAAGGACTTTGTAATACAGCTGGAAAGTCAACTGAAGAATCATGTTGGCTACAGTCTGCTAGACAAGCCAAGATACCTGTAAGCCCGTTTCTTCTGGAAAAAGAAGTATCAAATCACTCAGCAATACACTACAGAGAGCGAAGATGGGGGAAAGCTAGAGCTAAACCATATAACAAGTCCTTAGGTGATGCACGATGGTGGGTGGTAATGTCAAGCTCTCCAGCCAGCTAGTGTGTGATAGATAGAAATGCACTCTTTTGGACTGAGGGAATCGATCACGCTTGCTCTACACAGTACAGAACCACAGCATCTGAACTGCAGGAAGAGATTGCACCTGGATGTAACCCAGGTTTGGAGCTGGACACAGATGATGGAGAACAGCACTTCATGCTACCTGGAATTACAGCTTCCAGAAGGTATGGCAGCCTTCTGAACATTTCAGAGATCAATGTTCACCTGACCTGAAACATAATCATTCAGTCTTTCATACACTCATTGGAAACTTTCCCTGAAGTATCTCTCTTCTCACACAAAGCTGACTATTAGATAAAATAATATTTTTGAAAAGAAAAATACGCTATTTAGCCTTAGTAACAAATAATGAGAAACATTTAGCATAGGGAGCACTGCCATCATTTCCAGAATTTTTCTCACCCTACACACATTTTGAACTCATTCAGAAATGTTTCTGATCCTAACGTACATCATAGAATAACACAAACTGTTATGCACAAAATAAACAAAACTGAACCGTGTGGAGTAAGACACAGCCAAGATGAGAGGTGACACCCAATCTACTGAATTTACTCTGAGATTTTTTTGCTAATCTTGTGTTTCCAGACAATGTTTTGGCCCTTTTTCATACAAAGTGCTGATTGGCAGCTGTGACTCGGCTGTACAAAACAACTCTCATATTTTCCTCTCCTGGGGCACTTCTCCTCCAGAAGCAAACTCATTTAACGTCACCTCAGCTGCCACTGGCAAACTCACCAGCAGTGCAGAAGAATCATGCTGGGATGTGATGAGATCTAGCACCCCCTGAGCACATCATTTATTTTTGTGATGAAGTAAAAATAGAGGCTGGACCTACAGTTTACTATATGTGAAAAGGACACCTAACGCCACTTCACCTGGACATAAATTACGTTTACTTTTCAAAGAGTAAACCTCGATGCAAAACCTTACTGTGTGCCATGCGTTCTGTGGTGTCAGCTGCATTTCTCAAAGAAAAGTTCCTTGTTTAAAAGAAATGCCATCAGCAACGGTCCTGTATGTCTATGTGGCTCAATACAGAATGTTTTTTTAACGATTCCATACAATTTCTAATAAAAGGTTCAATTTTTAGCTGTAATTGCATACCAAGTTGACACAAACACCTCAAACAACTGGGGATTACTTGTGGGCATATTGCTATTTCTGCGAAATATATACAAGGCTTTGATGCAAAGGTTTGCAGACACCAGCCAGACTTAGGATATGTGAAAGTCTCCTTAAATACCTGCCTGTTTTCCACAGAGGTGGTTTGGGAGAATTGTGTTTTAACTTGGTACTGCAGACAATCGTGTGCTGTTAGTCTAAAACTACCAGTGCATATCACGGAGCTTGGCTACTGCGTTTCTTAATGTAAAATGACATGGAACATTATTTGCCACATCAGGAAAAGCTGAAACTATGCCCTAAGGCAAAACATCCTGAGTCATAATTATTCAATTATGATGTTTAAGATCATCCACCGTTGTGTAAGCACTGTGCAAAGGAGGCATAATGAAGTGGGTTACGCCAGGTCTGACATTTCACCCTCCTTTCTGCTCATGCTGACTTTGGGGATTTAACTCAGTTCTGTTACACAGCTCTGTGTAGCTTATTATTATTTCCATTTTAAAAGTAAACCAGAACATGTCTGAATCTGTTATGGAAGTGTTTCATGCTATATTAAAAAAAATATAATCACAATCTGTCCAAAAGAAACACACATATACTTAAAATACTTAAAAATATTTAAAATCTAGGGAACTACAGAAATAGAACAATTATTCTTTCATTATTATTGTCAATAAAACCAGCACATACTGATCTGTACAAGACTGTCCATTTTCTTATTATAATGCACTACTCTGAATAAGATGATTGGGGAATGCTACCGTGAAAGAGATTATAACCACATGAATGTTTGCGCAAAACAAAAGCAGTAAGAAATAAAAATCGAACGGAAAATGTTTACAAGAGTCTTTGTCAGCTGACCAGCTCTCTTGTAGCTGCTTTAAAATGTACTTACAGAATTCCTAAACAGCAACAGAGCTTTCAGCTAATCAGCCTTCCAAAAGAGACGTTGGGCGGGAGCATTCTCCACCCCGCCGGGGCAAGATCCCGGCTCAGCTCTGCCGCCTGTGTGCAGCACTGCAGCCGTGGGGAGCTCAGGGGGTGCAGGCGCCATCCCTCCTCTCCCCTCCACAACCTGTCCCGTCCCTCCTTTCCTACTTTTCATGGAGGTGATTCTGCCCCTCTACTCCACTCTGCTGAGACCCCTCCTGCAGTACTGCCTCCAGCTCTGGAGCCCCCGACATAAGAAGGACATGGACCTGTTGGAGCAGGTCCAGAGGAGGACCACAAAGATGGTCAGAGGGCTGGAGCACCTCTGCTGTTAGGACGGGCTGAGAGAGTTGGGGTTGGAGAAGAAAAGGCTCCAGGGAGACCTTATAGCCCCTTTGAGTACCTAAAGGGGCTAGAGGAAAGATGGGGAGGGACTTTTGATCAGGGAGTGATAAAGAACAATAGGACAGGAGCAAGAGGATGGGGGGTAATGGTTTTAAACTGAAAGAGGGGAGATTTAGATTAGATATTGGGAAGAAATTCTTTACTCTGAGGGTGGTGAGACACTGGCCCAGGTTGCCCAGGGAAGTTGTGCATGCCCCATCCCTGGAGGTGTTCAAGGCCAGATTGGATGGGACTTTGAGCAACCTGGTCTCGTGGAAGGTCTCCCTGCCCAGGACAGTGGGGTTGGAACTAGATGATCTTTAAGGTCCCTTCAAACTTAAACCATTTTATGATTCTATGGTAATACAGTAACTCGGTTTTCTGCCATGATACCCCTTCCTTTTCTCTTCTCCCTCAGACAGGGCAGATTTGGGATGGTTTTGCTCTTCCTCAGAAATAGCAGAAGTTGCTCAGGGCAGGCTTTCTTTGCCCTGCTTCCCTGGAGACCACTTGTTCTGAGTTTTGACAGACAAGGATGCCTGTGAGGAACACCCCTTTCTTCACTTCTTCACACCTCCTCCTCCTCCCTGATGGCCTCCCACAGCCATGGTGCAGAGGCAGCGTTTGTGGTGGTAAGCTCTTTGGGTTGGTTCACCAACTATTCCCTCAATTTAGGAACAGAGACAACAAACGAGCATCCTTTGACCCCACTTACGAGCTGCCTGTTGGACCATGCTGGCAAGTGTACTCAGAGAGAAAAAATCAACAAAACAAAACAAAAAGTGGGTGATTTAGTCACCGACATAAGAACGGCTTGACTAGCAAAAAGAGAAAAGCTAAAACTTACCATTCTTCTCCTGCGACTATTGTGAGAAAAAAAAAGAATTATAAAAAAGAATAAATCCATAATAATCTTTTCCTCCTCATGGATAATGCTCAAGTAGGAAATAAATCAACAAATACACTGCAAATATACAGCTGATTTCTGGAATGACAAGCTTTTCCCAGGATCCATACACAGGCCATACCACAGCAGTAAATATTGCTCAATGCCTACAGATATGCACACAGAGCAGTAACTCTCCAAAGCAAATAGTATTTTAGAAAATTTAATCTGGTTTCTTCTTAGCTGTGGGGCAAAAATTATGTGGATTTTAATAGAATGCTGAGATAAATTAAGACTACAATAAATATATTACAGGTAGATATCTCTTATTAAATTAGTACATAAAGTGTGAAGCCAAAAAAGGGGCTAAAAAGCAATTTAGCTGAAGAACAAAGATTTCAGGTATTAATTTATCGCCACAGATATGAGCCTACAACTAGCACAACCACAGAGCATTTCCTATGCAAACAGGCAAGACAAGCCAGTCTTATTTTCCCAGGACATGTTCAATAAAAGGCAAACATAATATCATGGGATGAGTAAAAATCTACTCACCAATTTTCATACTGTAATGTTTTAAAAAACTACAAACATTTAAAATCGAGCACTTCTGGTACAGAGAAACCAGCTGGGACATGTTCTTAAATGTGACACAACACTTGCCTCCAACATTATCCTGTGGAACATTTATTCAGGTCCGTGGCTTTTGATAACAGCTCAGCATACTGCTGCTGTTCTCCAATTTATTCTTCCAGTTTTTGATCTGCCTGCTGATTATCTCTGAGCCAGTGGTTCAGAATCTTAGTTTTTTCCATCCTGCATCTTACCATCAGCAAATTCCTTAAAGGAGAGAGGTCTCAGTGGATGAGCCCACCTTCTAACAGCATCCTACATGTTTTTAGCAAGACCAAAGCTGCTACAGCAACACAACAAATGAAGGTTGTTATGCCAGAATTCACTGTTTGCAGGGGTGGAAACATGACTTTGGTTTTATATACAAGCAAGAAATACGAATCTTCGAATTTCCACTAATGCTTTTAGCCGCAGAATTTAACACACTGCATGTGTACTTATCAAGGGACTGTGCTACACGGAGTATTAATACACAAAAGAGAGGCAATCAAATTGAATGCCTTCTGATTTTGGCACGTGTTGTGCAAAAGCGGGGGACTGGTTAAAACCCTGACTTTGAGAAAAAGATTAATTTGCATCTGCCTTCACTTTGGGAATGTGCATGAACTCCGCCATGAAGAAGGTGTGGAACACCCCCCTGTTAATGAGGAATAACTTGAAAAGAAGGGAGAAATACTGGAATTACATTGACATCGTGGTGTTGTGTAAAGAACTTAGATGGCAGTAACATGGATGGTATGCCCTTGTACCATCCATTTTGTGGGACAATCAGTATTTAATTGGACAGACCTGCAGACTGCAGAGTAATTTGTGTGAAAAGTAGCAATTCTAAAGAATTCAGACCGATAAAGGACAAATAACGATCCACAGAGGCATTCCTCACTCACATCTTTGTAAACAAATAAATTTTTAAAAGGTGAATATGTGTAAAATTATCATAAAAATCAGCATCAGGGCCTCCTTATTTTGAAAAGCCAGAGTACTGATGCAATGGCAGGCACCAGAAAAGGGAGTAGACTGGAACTCCAATAATAGGTCAGTACTTTTTTTATTTTGGCAAAGCCAAATGATTAAAATTTCTGTTGATCTCCACTGTATATTATAATTTGTTCTTTTTCATTAGCTTTGCCTCAGCAGCAGTAGCAGAATGGGAAGCAACGTGTGAAGGCAAATTTCAAGAAAGAGAAACGCAATGCTTCTAATAAAATGAAAGTAACTACCATTTCACCTAACACGTCTGTTAAAAGAGGCAAAGCCCCTCGTCATGGATGTTGAGTGCATATAATCTATCCACTTTAAAGTTGAATTTAATTGTATTATTATTTTTTATATACAGTATACTGCATAAAAGCCATGAGCCAAGAATTCTCTGCATTAACTGCTGTGCAAACAAAAGAAAGGAGAAGTTTAGGGTCCAGGGAGTTTATATTATAATTTGTTAATTTTTGATGAAAAGTAAAAGATAATCTGAGTGAGGCATTCAGGCATTCAAAACCAGAAAGCATTTAGCTATATAATGCATCTCCTATTACAATTCTCAGTCTGTGTTCAGAAAACACCATTACCAGACACACTGAACATTGCTATAAACTGACAGTAAAGAGGATAAAATTCTCTTTAGGTATAAATGCCTGAACTACTACTAATGTCAATGGAATCGTGCCTATTGAAAAGATAATTTCGATTCACTACCAAAAAAAAAGGTGGCAGCAGAAAAAAAATACAGCCAAACAAGCAAAAACCACACACATGAAGAACAGACTGTAAATTACTAATATCCATTAAAAGAATGTTTTTTTCTATAACCTCAAAACTAATTTTGCTTCAAAATAAAATAGAAGTAGTAATCACAGTTACTGCTCAACTGCTATTTTCTGGACGCAAAGTCTCACTGGAGGTTCTGGGTTGGTAAAAAAAAGAAATCTGGTGGTGCTTACTGTACTTTTCTATCTGTAGTGAACACTGTGAAGCTGTAAGAAAAACGTGCTCAGAGCTAAGGAGGTATGATTTTATGTCCTCTGTGAAACTGAGGAAACGCAAATAAAGGTATGTGATTACTATAAATTAATAAAGTACTTCTTCCCACATACAATATATGCTCATGTATGCTTACTATAAAGATTTAGAACAACTGAAAATGTTTTAAGCTGCAAATCAGAACATTATTTAAGAGTAGAAAGACTGAGTCATGTCCCTTTGCCCTCCCAAGATCTTTATCTGCTGTCTTTAAAGGATATCTCTAAATTCAAAACACGATAATCTATCCACATATCAGTATTTTCCTAAGTTACTAAGCACATAACCAGGTAAAATATAATGCCACAAGTTCTATATCCTGACACAATACATTTATGTCATTTCTTGAGAACACTGATAACATAAGGTAGACGTTATTATACATTAAATTTAGCACTTGATAGTACCATTACCCAATTGTATTTATTGTAATGACAGCGCTAAACAAGTAATCATCACTATTGGATTTTAAGTATAATACTAGACTTGAACTCTCTTATAAGTCAATAATCAGATTCCCAAATTAATAACTATCACAGGAAGGGAACTGCAACCGCTACAGAAACCTTGTGCCTAGTGAGATTGTCAAAATTTCAAAATCTGATGAAATATTTTTGAAACTGAATTTGAGTTTTAAGAGTAACTCTTAAACTTTAATTTAATTAAATGA
Source organism: Charadrius vociferus (assembly GCF_000708025.1). NCBI lineage: Eukaryota > Metazoa > Chordata > Aves > Charadriiformes > Charadriidae > Charadrius > Charadrius vociferus. Next base: position 7,579,624 of record NW_009647731.1, on the reverse strand, counting down.
AAACATTGCTGGTCTGGTTCTGCTCTGTCATGGTGAATAGCAATATTTCTTTAAACTGACTAAAATGTATTCATGTGATTAATTGTAAGAGGTAGTCAATTGCTTACATGGTCATTATTCCTATTACGTAATTTCATTTGAGCAAAAGAGGAAAACATTGTCTTTTCAAGAATTACAAAAGTAACAGAAATTTTTAAAACTATGGAAGATAGAATTGGATTTAGTTCAAAAAATATTATTTTAATAATAAAGCAACCATTCTTTCAGCAAGTGCATACAATAGTTTTGAAATTCATCTTTAAAATTACTTTAAGATTTAATAATTATATGTAAGTGAAAATGAACGTGTAGTGTGATAATGCCACCACTGGGTGATATCATCTGAGTATATTATTCAGCAGAGCAGAGAAATATCAAGAAATAATTGGCCTGAAAACTCTCATTTTAATTGCTCTGCACAGCCCTGGAAAGCAAGTTTGATGCCTCTAATATCAAGGAACATATCCAATTCTGAAAATGAAGCAAAATGGATCAGGCTGGTCATAAAGAAATCATAAGCACTGAGCCAGGGTATGCTAAACCACCCTCCAAACAAATAGGAACAATTTTACTATACCAAATGACAACAAAAGAAACAGCTCACATAGGCTCATTTAGCATTAAAAGAATATTTAGACTCATGAACTAGCTCTGGGGAAGTTGTTCAAGGTTGGAATTCAAGGCTGGAGTAAACCAGGACAGCCGTGAGACCTGGGGGAAGCAGCTGGTGGTGAGAAATACCAGAAGAGACTGGAGGCTTTTAGTCTCTGCAGAGAATGATCAGTATTCTGTCCTCTTCTAAGCCACAGGAGTGACTACGGATAACTGAATGTGTTCCTACATGTATAGATGCATCTTTCCTAGTATCCGCTTCTTTCCCACATTTTCACAGAATCACAGAATGGTCAGGGTTGGAAGGGACCTTCAGAGATCATCTAGTCCAACCCCCCTGCCAAAGCAGTCTCACCTACAGCAGGTTGGACAAGATTGCGTCCATGTGGGTTTTGAACATCTTCAGAGAAGGAGACTCCACCACCTCTCTGGGCAGTCTCTTCCAGTGCTCTGGCACTGTCAAAATAAAGAAGCTTTTCCTCATGTTGAGATGGAATTTCCTGTGTCCCAGTTTGTGCCTGCTGCCCCTCGTCCTGTCACTGGGCACAACTGAAAAGAATCTGGCCCCATCCTCTTGGTACCCGCCCTTTAGATATTGATAAGCATTGATGAGATCCTCTCTCAGTCTTCTCTTCTCCAGACTAAAAAGACCCGGGTCTCTCAGCCTTTTCTTATAAGAGAGATGATCCAGTCCTCTGATCATGTTTGTAGCCCTCCGCTGGACTCTCTCCAGCAGTTACCTGTCTTTCTTGAACCGGGGGGGCCGGAACTGGACACAGTATTCTAGATGTGGCCTGATCATAGCAGAGTAGAGGGGCAGGATGACCTCCCTTGACCTCCTGGCCACACTCTTTTTAATGCATGCCATTATAGGATAGGATACCACCGGCCTTCTTGGCCACAAGGGCACATTGTTGGCTCATGGTCAACTTACCCACCAGGATTCCCAGGTCCCTTTCTGCAGAGCTGCTTCCCAGCAGGTTGACCCCTAACCTGTACTGGTGTATGGGGTTATTCCTCCCCAGCTGCAGGACTCTTGCCCTTGTTGAACTTCATTAGGTTCCTCTCTGCCCAACACTCTGCCCTGTCCAGGTCTCGCTGAACAACAGCACAGCCTTCCGGTGTTTTCCCCCATCTCCAAACAACTTTCCACCTTAGAAAACCCCCTACAGTAATAAGATGCAAAGTCAATTTACATATGCACAGGCTTTATTTTATGTTCTTGAGAACATCCTGTGAACTTTCTTTTTTTCAGCTGTAATTTTGTAGATACCATTACTCCTCACCTCCCCCAGGATCAGACTGATTTAAAAATACACCACAACGCCACTTCAGAGTGATCAAGTTTTAAAATTTTTTGTATTAGTTCTATCAAACTTCTCATAAAATGTCTAGTCTGTGGAAGAAAGGTACTTGGCCAATTTTCAGAAGCTTAGTATCTCTGGGGTAATAAAGAGATGTTTAAGTCAATCAGTTCTATAATGGAGAACTAGCATCAATGAGAACTTCAAGAGTGACTCTTGTCTCTTCATGATAAATACCAGATCTGTCTAGAGACATAATTTTATTTCATTATATGTTGTTTGCCATGTCAGAATAAAAGTGTTAGCTGCAAAATAGTAAATCTGGGACTGAGTGATTAATAAATGTGCTTTAGGTTTCACTGTGTGAAAAGTATTGTTGCAATTGTTTTTTCATCTCAGAGTGCCTGTTATGTGAAAGCTTGTTTTGTGTGTCTAGAACCTCTTATACAAAATGCATTTTTAACTACCATCGTTGATCATAAAGGGAAAGATTTTTTTTGAAAGAGGGAGAAATAAAAAGATACATTATGCAAACAACCTTGAGATTTCTTTTTCTTAATACAAAAGACACCGATGTTTCTTTGCTCATTCACTGGATTCTACAACGTGGCATAAAGTTGATTTAAGAAACTTAATTTTAGACTGTTAACCATTTTACATTCTAAATTAAGGGACCAGTATTTTTCAGTCCTACTGGATAAAATATATTGGGTTTAGTGACTTGGAAAAATAAAGGGAAAAGTGGATCCTGCCAGGATGAACAAATTACACTGGCATGAAAAAAGGCCAGAACAATGCAGTTGACACCAGATTAACATCTGGGGTTAACTGCCAAAAACAATGCAATGCTTATTAGTATCCGACTGAAAAGCTCATCCTCTGTCCTGGACCACATTATTCATTTGCTTAAGCCAAACAAGCTCTTCATCTGCTTCTGTCTTGCCTTATGTTCTCATTTCCCTGGAATAGTATGGTAATGAAGGTCCTTCTAACAGATGTTCCTTTAGACTCATTAACTTCCGAATCTTGTTTTTCATTTTATCGACCAAAAGTTAGTTTATTAGAACAAACAATTATGGGAAAATAGAAAATCACAAAAAGCTTTCATCATGATAGTTAACTCAAAATACCGATACCGAGTGAATGTACACAGATGCTAATAATTATGATACTTAGAGATTGTCTTAAGTAACGAGGGAGTTCCCCACATCTCAAGAGACAAGGATATCCTGTGTGACTTCAAGCAAAACATCATAAATCATTCCTTAGCAAAGATTCAAATAGCAACTGTCCTGGTTATTGACAATAACTAAAGGCACAAAGCACTTTGATCCTACTTGCCTGAGGGAAACTTATTTAGTGAGCTAAAATAACACTGTATTACTACATAAATAGTACTTTAACAACCAGATTCAAGGAAAACATTAAAGTCTTGATGATTTCATGAAAAATGCATGTAATAAAGCCTTAAGAAGAAACACAACCATACACTGAATTTACTTTATGATACATAGAACACGATAAATGGCAGACCTTATTTAATATATATAAAATTGTTTTAATCTTTCACTTCTACAGCAGAACAATTAATTTATATTTAGCTGTTGAATTACTATACGAAATTCTGATAGAGGGACGGTACATCTATCTAAAAAAAAACCCCACAACATACCTTAAAGATATGTCACTACTCTTCATTACCATGTACACACTGTAAACAGTTCAGTGTTGACAAAAATCCTGACAGTCTTCTGATGTTTTAATATAATAAATGAGTTTTAAGGAAATGTAAAATGACTTCCCTAGCATGAAGACTTTTAAAATCACATTTGTACTCCTATTAAATCTCAGAGTAAAAAAATTTTACATGATCTTATTTGAAGACTGATAGCAACGTGAAGCCAATACCTACATAAAAAAAAAGAAAAAGTATATTTTCTGACTAAGCTGTGCACTAGATTTTTAAAAAGTTATTACTTAAAAAACCCCACAGCTTTAAAATGTAACATACCAACAGGTGCAATGCAGCTACAAAAGTAATATCTGTAACTTGCTTCAGCTCTTCTAATTACAACCAACATTAGACACAGTTTAAAGGTTCTAGTTTTAAAACCATGTACAGTTAACCAGTAATTCTTGGGATTCTGCTCAATAAGAGATATTGATAAGACAGGAAGAACATTGCCAGGATATATCAACAAAGATAAGCTATAACCTCTGGTAAAACTATTCCATGGACTATTGAATCGATTGGCAGTCTGAAGTTTTAGCTGGAAATACAACATGAAAAAAAACCCCACCACCTTTTCAACACATAATTTGACTAACTTCCTCTTCTACCATGTGCTTTGGTTTTATTTACCATCTGGAATATCCTCTAACTGCATGTACCTGACAGTTTTCTAATATTTTTATATAATAAATGAGTTTTGAGGAAATCCATGCTTAAGTTGAGAAGAAGCCGCAGTATGCACTGCCATGCACCAGTGGGACAGAAGACAATTACATTTCTTTCAGAAGCAAATAGAAGTCTGTTGAACGCCAGAAACAGTTTTACACATATTTGATAAACATGAGTAAAGATGAAAAATGTCATCAGCTTATGGTTTGATTTACGCATTTACATGAGCTAAACATTCTTACTCTGAACAAGGCAGCAGTGTATTATGCCTAATTACTAAGAATCACACGCAGTAGCATTTCTCACTTGAATGAGGTAGAAGGAGATTGTGAGCCAGTTGATTTCCTTTGAAATATACACCCTGATGGTACAAAAATCCAAAATATTTTACTGTCTCAGTTGATCATCAGCTAACTGGTAAGATCATTTGCTAGAGTTAAGACAAGCAAAACAAATGAGTACTCTGTCCTAGGGCCAAGTCATACTCTCTCAAGAGATCAAGTTCATGGAATTACAAAAATGTTATGCCTGCCAACGACACTGCTGTATGTGAACAGTGCTAAGAAAGACTGAAATAACCCATTCTTCCACCACTCCTGCAAATTATTTGACAGATGCATTGACTACCCAAATGTGTATTTGCTTATATACAGCTGTCAAATATTTTTGCAGGGGCAGTATAAGGATGACTTATTTCTAAGTATTTTGCCCCGCCTTCATTTCAATTAAAATTGAACAAGGCATTCACATTTCATAGTTAAGAATAAAATCCTCAAATGCAAAAAAATCAAACAGACCTCACTTTAAGGACATTCTCGTACTATTAAGTTAATTTCCCTTAGACTAACATATAGGAATTACTTACAGTCGTTTTCTCCTAGAATCATCGCAAACAATGCTTTGCTTTCTTTGGGAGCTGACGGGCATGTGAACAAAGAGCTAGGGAATCAAATTCTCTATAGTATGTGGAAAGAAGAGAATCAATTAAGCTTTTACTTAACAAAAGTATTCACCAATTCTATGTATATGCTTGCTATAATTAATCCCTAGTTTTCAAAGATGTACTGCTGCTTCCATTCTAAAATCCTCATTCCCTTCCATGTGCTTTATGGACATTCGGCATTTTGCAGTGTTGAACCTTCAGGTCCAGCACATCACCTGTGTCTCACGTCATGGTTGTAAATTTTTGAATTTGATTTCTATTTTTCTTTCAAGAAACATAACTGATTATCTTTAGAAATGAATACTTATACCCACACCATATCCACACTCACACACAATATTTTAGAATACATGAGGAAAAAGTAGAGATGAAGTTGTATCAAGAAATAAAGAAAAGGTATTCAAATAAAATCACACAAAATTACTACCAATTTAGTAAAAATAATTGGGTTTTGTGATCCAATGAATATACAGGAGATGTTTTTCTTGGCAGTGCTTCTGGACAATTGTTACAAAATGATGACTGTCTGATTAACAACCCAAACTTTAAGGAATTATTTTGTGGAATTAATAATTTTTTATTATTTTAATGGAAACATACTAGTTGGACTGAAACTCTCCATATAAAATGTCCACAAATGAAAACATACCTAGCAAGGCACTGTGTTGTAAATAACAGTAGCCAGCAGAAGGGTCGCACCTTCAAGTACCATTTACAAGCCCCGGCTTTGTTTCCCCTACGCTAGGTGTCTTGCAGACACAGAAGAATAAAACAAGTGCTGCCTCAAAGAGCTTGCAACACAGGCATAAATCAAAGACAACAGGTGAATATTGTAGGATCAAAAGTAGGTCAGTCACGGTTAGTATACGGACAGTAGGTGGGCAGTCTTACCAGAACTGAGTCATGAAGGCATCAAAGTAAAGTGAAGCTGAAAAATTATATTTAATGTACAACAACAATGTGACTGAGGAGTTGTGCAGAAGAAACTCCTCCTGCTTTTTCTTACAGTAGGATAATTGTAGAAATTATGAAAACATAATAAATGCACATAGACATACGCAATTCTTATTCTACTCAAAACTTTCCATTCTTTGCTTCAACGTAAGCGCCACTGATCTGTCCCCAGTCTTCTACATGCACAGAATAACAATTTAAACCAGCGAGACTAAATACCACTTAGCACGTGTATTGGTATACAAAATGGAGAAGAAAAACAGCTGTCTACATTTTTTCACTTTAGAATCATCTTTTTATGCTGTGTTATGTATAGGGCAAACGTGTGTGTTAAATTTAATTTTTATGGATAAATGTGTAATATCAGCCATCAGGCTGTTAGTTTCACTACCTCAAAAAACCCAAACACACCTCACTGATGGGCCAAAAAAATGTAGGACTTTATTAAAAATCAGACTGTGAAAAATGTCAGAAACTTCCTTTTGAGCAGACTGACTGTTGTAGCAGTAGGTACTGTATTTGGTAAAGTTCCAGAAACTTAGCCCATCTGTATGATTTCTTTTCCTAGTTACAGAGTGCTTAAATAAAAACATACATTCTAGCTTCCAAAACAAAAAGCTAGAGATTTCTCAACTAGTTCATTAAGCTAGAAACCTTGTAGGGGAATTTCTCCAATGCATGATTTAAACGGAAGTCATTTTAATGACAAAAGCAACCTTACAGATCAGATATTTCAAAGACTAATTTTGAACTATTTCTGATATTTGTATAAAACCACAAAGATTTCAGTAATTAATGATTGCTATGCCAAGGGATAAATGATTTCAGATAAAAGTCATTCTATTTATTAAACAAATTTGCATCTTATTAAAAGAAAAAAAAAAGGCTTTTACTGCAGCTCATATTTTCTTGCTGTTCTAAAATTGGTTGGTAAACAGGTGTGGCAGTAATAGGATTAAACTCTGCCTAGTACTTCCTTTGGGCTATCTCTAATCACAGCTAAACCTTACTCCCTACTCATCAACTCATCACGAGGGCAACACATCAATCTCTCAGATTAGCTACATGAGTGTAGGTGTGTAACTTCAGAAAATTAGGATCATACTGTTTGAGGTTGGTACATCATCTTGGCAGAAGCCAAAGTACTACAGTTCTGTCCCTGAGAGAATCACAATCAACGGAGTAATTAACATGAGTATAAGTTAAAGCATATTTCAAGAAGTATATTATCTCACAGTAAGCCATACCAGCAAATAGTACCACATTATGGGACGTGTTGAACTACTATGAGGTGCTACCAAGTCCTTTTATCAAATATTACTGTTACATGTTTTCAATATCTTTTACAAAATTAAGAATGAAAGCAAACATCAAAAGTCATACACATTTCCAAATTAAGTTTAGTAGTTTTATAAAGTAAATATTTTGTAAATATTTAATCAGATAAAACTAATTGTTGACTAATCCTAAAGAAAATGTTAATGACATCATTCAAACCAGGTGGCTGAACAGCAAGACCAGTAGAGAAATTTAGGTGACTGAAAATGAAAGATTTTAATACAAAAGTATACATGAAGAAAATTCCATTAGCTCCAAAGAAGTAATTTCTGATGTACTTTACTGCCTGACCTGATAAATCTGTGCTGTGTCAGTTTTCATTCAACAGTTAATATTTGACTACATGAAATTAAATTGCAGGATGATAACGCACTCACAGATCTTCTTACCATTATATTTGTCTATCTTAAAGCTGTATCTTTCATCGCAGTGAAAGTAAACAATTACTTGTCCACGCTTCAATCTCTATTTTGTATACATTCTTTATAGTGACTATTCCTTCCAAAATGCAGTGTGGATCAGAGCAAAGCAGATCTTCCCCTTTTCTGACAAATTCCATGAGTTGAAGACTCCATGAGCCTATAACAACACCACTCCTGAACATGCAGCTACTCCCAATATTTGTTCAAATATCATGTATGTTACACAAAGCAGGTAGAAATCAGGTGGTAGCTGTTAAAATAAACAGATCAGCTACTATTTAGTTGCTTTGCTATTTGCTACATATATGCGTGATACATTGATGTAAATACAGGTTTGCAGGAACTGGGAATGAAAGTGATAATCCTGACAGTAAGCATGTGATGCAGAGCACACCCTCAACGCAGTAAAGAACTTGTATGGAAGTCTTTAAGTCCACGCAAGTTTAAGTTCTATGCATTTTAAGCCTGAAACTTAATGTTCTGTGATAATATCTTCATCCGATCTTGAACTGGGATCTGTACTTTAAAAGTAAAATAAAACTTAGAAAAAGGTCTCTTTTTAATTGTGGCATTAGCCACCTGCAGCCCAGGTGGATTATGGAAAGAAAGAGCACAAGACTAACTGAAAGAAAAAATAACAACATAATACAACCCGGAAACTTGCGCTCGTTGCTGACTTTGTAAAATGAGATGAGAAATTTGGCCATAATTACGTGAACAGATTTGGGCCTGGTGCTACTGTAACTGAAGCGTATATTTAGAGATATTCTGCTCATTCAAACAGAATATGCTCTAGAGAAAAACGGTTGTGATTTCCAGTTAGGAAATGTTTGTTCCACGTAACTTCATAAAATCACTAAAAATGATAGAACACATTACCTGTATAGTTTTGGATGCTCTTTCCTTTCTATGAGGTGTTGGCGAGAACTACAGAATGTAAATCTGGATGCCTCACAGCTATTCTGCTGCCAGGGCAAAGTGAAACAAAAAAATCTTAAAACCTTTATAAAAAAAAAATTGTAAGACAACAAAGACCCTTCAGAAAACAAAACAAAACAAAAACAAACCACATAAACCCCTCAACAACCAGGTCTGCTACAAATGTTTTCCTGAGGGGATACGCACAAAATATTTAAGAAAGAACAACCTTTTATTTTTATTTAAGAAGTAAAGGAAAATAACTAGCTTTACCTTCATCAGAGGAGATTATGATTTATGTCTTAGAAGACCACTGTTCTTCCACTGAGAACACTCGCTTGCCACAACAAAGATGTTTAAAGTACAGCCAGTGGGATCAGCAGCCTACAAAGATCCATGTAAGTAACAGGACCTAAATCATGTAAGACTATTAAGGATCCACTGCTGCCACTGCATTTCTACAAAAAAAAAACCAATTGAAAAGCCAAGGGACTGCCCAAAGACTCCGTGTCAGACAACATCCTTAACCTGCATGACAGCCACACAGTAGCACTCTGCCTTTGCAGCAATAACCTAGTGCTCTCTGTGACTTCGGGGAGAACAATAAATAAGGTCACTGCAATAATCAAACTAGCAGGTATACAAACTTGGATTAGTGTGGCAAAGCACAAATTCCAGTGTAAAAACTTTTAGATGCCTACATAAATGCATGTCAAAAAACCCCATTCTTGTCCACCAAGCCTATTAGATCTCAGTGAACAAACTTGAACCTTTGGTGAAGCTCCCTACAGATAAGAACGAATCTCAAGTTCCCAAATGAGCAGTGTCTGCTTCTCCTAGTCAGAGCATTAGCCAGCTCATTGTCATCCAAATCCAATTTCACAGACACTCTGTGAAGGCAGAGACAAAGGAGACCTTTCACTGATAAAGTTTAATGAAAATAAATCACAAAGCCCCGGGTCATCAGCACACTGATGACAGTGTAGTCTACACTGTGTGCTCCCCTTTCTGGTGATATCATATTTCGTGTATGATAGGTTCCACTGGCCCCTTGTGAAAAAAACAATCTTTGAAGTGGAAAAAATCCTTTCAAAATTACCCTTAAAATTTCAAAGAGAAATTAAGGATATCTATTTAAAGAAAACAACGTAACCCAGTCTGGACCATGGCCAGATAATAGGAAGAATAAATACTACGGTTCTGTCTAGCGAATGGGTCACTGCTTTAGAACAGCAAGATCTGGATTCATGACCCTGGTCATCTAAGGATGTCTGATATTCAGTTGTACATTAGAAAAAAAAACAGAGTGGAAGAGACTTCATATAATACTGTTCTCCGGATTTTCTAAAACCAGATTGCACCTCAAATTGCAGGGCTCAAAAGTTAACATAGGATTCTAATGAAACATTGCCCAAACCAAGTAGGGTGGAAAAAGTCCTTGATGCCTTTTACAGATCTCATTTGTCAATATAGAACTTGCTTTCTGCATGTTCCCCCCCAGCTTAACTTTTGAGTCATGATCAGCTTGATATTCGTTACAGCCAGGCAACAATATCTTTTTCTCCACTTTTCCAAGACTATAATCCTGCTTTGCAATGTAGCTGCTGCCTCCTCTGGCCACCTTTGACAGTTTCCTGAAGACAACATACTCCATATCCATTGCTTCTCCCATATCCACAGTATCTCTTAACTTCTTACAGGGGATAAACAGTTTAATACCATCATGGGTCCAGTAAGAGTTATGTCTAGAAGGAGGTCAGTACATGAACACTTTTGAGGGCTTCAGTCTTTCCAAATCTATACCTTTCCATCCATAAACTCTGTATAGCAGTACTTTGCAAAGGGTTTTTGAGGTCACAACCATTTAATATTATCAAGTGTTCACATAATATAGTAATGGAAACACATTTTAAAAGTACATGGGCTTTATAGCCAAGCAATATAGACAAGAATATCAAAAAGTGCTGACAGGAAAGTTTCTAAAAGCAACCCTTATACTCAATCAAATATAAACAATGCTATATTCATACCTGAACCAAAGAAGTAAATGTCAGAACATTAGACTATGCTTGGTCATAATTATTTTAAAATGTTCCATAATCCTTGATACTTTTTAAAAAATCAGACATTCATATAAAATGTGAAACTGATTCCTGAAATAGAGCAGTCACCCTACCTACTTCTTCCTCAAGTTCTCGAGAAGCCTGCAGCCCTTGAAGAGGACAATGCTTTTCCACTACTCCCTAAACCCACTGAGTGGGTAGTAAAAGAGACAGAAGGAACATGAATAAATATGAAAGCAAACTCAACAGTCTGCATATTAATTTATACATCTATCATATATATATATAAATGACCAGCTGAAATCGAATTAAATCTTAAGCAAATGGATGACAAGGCTAGCTCATGGCCAAATGGCATATACTTCATTGCCAGTGATAGGAGATAGAAAGTTTTTGTATAAGTATATTAATGATAAAATTCTGCTTTATGAAGAGAACGTTTGGGGTCTCTAGTGCCTATGGATACAGCTTTTAAAGCATAATGTCAAAGGTTCAGATAAGGATCACATGGTCCAATTATCAACTTCCTTATTCATGAATTAATCTATTTATATGATATGTTAAAGGTGGAGTGAAAAGTATGTCTCTTTAAATGCTTAATTACAATACTTGAAGGAATGTTATGTATATTTATATAAAGTGATTATTCATTATTTTATTTATCATCATCAATTTTCTCATAAGTCTTAAAACAAATATAAGTAGCATTAAAAATCCACATAATTCACTTTCAAATTGAGCAGCGAAGCTCTCTTTTTTATTCATGGGAAATGTAATTGTATGATTCCTCATTCTTGTTTAAATGGAAAATTTAGGCTATTCTTTTTTAAAGGAAATTATTTTTAGAAGTGTCAGTACTTAATGCATGCTGACAAACTTTGAAATAACAGTACAGAAGTATTTTATATATGGTATGATATGATTTTAATCAAGTGACTTCCATTGGTATTGGAGATTAATCAGAAATCCCTGATACTGAAGACTAGGAAAGGTTTGGAAATTGAATTTACATCTGCTTTAATATTTCTTCATTTTGTCAATCAGATCTCAGGTTAAATGTAACAGTAAACATTAGAGGAGGGTAATCTTCAAAGTTCATTTCAGTATTACAGATATTAACATTAAAAAGTTTGGGTTTCATTATATATTATGAAAAAACAAAATCCACAGGTGAACTATATTTGGGGTATGTTGCAATTACATGCAATCACATAGCTTTCCCAAAGAAAACCTGAAGTCCTTATGCTATTTGATTAATCCTTACTCCTGTAAATCTCCCAGTCTAGACCACTGCAATCTCAGGATTTCAATTTCTATTGAAAACAAGTCACTACTATAAAAGAATTTATGCTTTCTGTAAGCCACATAATCTGTCAATAAGGGAGGAGTAAAGGTAGAATGACTATTGTGAAAGGTGTGGACTAAGTAACCGAAAACTGAGGGTTTGGGTTTTTTTAATATCAAGCTTCACTATCTGAATTGAATATGACTTCATTTTTCCCAAGTCATCACCATTCTGTTCTTATAGCATCTACATCATCATATTTCCTACAGACATTTGGAAATGTGTTAAGTTCCAGTGTAGCTGTGACAGAAAAACGTGTGGAGAGTCTGCAGTAAGAGGACAGGGGAAAGGCTGTGCTGTTCCATACATAGTTTACTTAAACTAAATAAAGTCAAAGCGCCACACTCGTATGACAGAAGTGATACAGGCCAGAGGGAACAAGAGCTGTCTGCAAATAATCATCTTTATCTGACAACTGGAAACTAAATATTGAGCCAAAATGTCACATGACATACCATCACATTGCAAAATAACTCAAGTTCTTCAATTTCTGTTTAATTGAATTTTCCTCACATATGACAGCTAACTACATCAGGCTTATTCATGTTTATGAATTTACCATAGAACCTTCTTTTAAAAACCATACATATTTCAAATATTCCAACCATTCCAAATATCCCCTTTTATTATAACTATATTAACATACATCCTGAAACACTGTTTGTTGGTTTTAGGTGCCCAGTGATCATTCTGGTTAAGAGAATGCTCATAGTAATGGAAGATGTCAATGTTATATTACTGTCTGAGGAACAAAGAAGAAACATCTTAGTTAACATGGGACTTTCTGCAGGAAATTCTGGCCTCATTTGTCCCACATGGTCTCTGCATAGAAGGAGGGAGGTTGAGACAATTTATTTTGATTATATGCTATAGGTAGTCAGGAACAAAACAGGCCATAAAGAACTGGTGAGTCATTTAAAGCTGATTCGGTGTAAGAACGGGAAATAATGCAGGCACTTGTACCATATAGCTTTGGACATCTAAGGCTGAGTTTCCTTTGTATTCCACAGAAAAAGACAAGCTTCTCTACAGGGCAAGTCAAAACACCTGAATCCAACTCCTGTTGGATGACCTTCCAGAGGACCCTCTCAGTCATCACCAACTATAAAGTTTAAAAAAAAAAACCCTACCAAAAAAACCCCCTGCTAATACAATGACCTCCTACCTTCCCAGTTACTTTTTGAAAATTTTTTGGTTTATATTTGGGCTAGCGTGAGATTTCCTTAACTCTCTCCTCTTTAACCCATTCCAATTCATATATATAACTAAATTATTCTTTGGAGCACAAAAAAAAAAAAGGAATCTAGCATCTCCCTCAGCTGATGAGGACACTAGTCATCACTTCCTGCTATTTGGTCCAATTAATGTTTAACCCCAGTGAGAAACACTAACAGAACAGGCTCAGAGGGTATCATGTTCCAGAAAGTTCTGACTTAGCAACTGGGGCACTCTTTTAAGAAATGAAAAGTTTTATTTCCATCTCTGTGTTCCAGATAAGACAAAGGAATAATTCTAATTGTGGTTTCCCATCTTACACATACATAAGTGCGTTAACAATTAATCAAGGTATATCATTTGGATGAAAGCTCCTCTTCCTCTGGACTGTGCCTGGCATCTAAGTCTAAGAATCTAATCTTTCACTTCCAAGTTTTCTTTGCTTTTATTAAAAGTATGTGTCATATTAAACTTAGCATTTAATTTCCCCCAGTATTTTATAAAAGTGAGAATCCTAGAGAAAAAAATCACTTGGGTTGACCCAAATAAATTTCTTCTCCATTTCTAGGACTGCCAATGAACAACAACAACAAAATTAACCACAAAACTGTAGTTAAGAAGAACTGGAAGGATTAGTTCATCTTACTGAGTTCTGGCTTTGCAAATACTCATAACATAGATTAAAATGCAACCACAGAACAGTGTGAGCGTATTTAATAACTCACAAAATTCTCTTTCTTACTCATGTGGTCATCAGCTTTCACCTCGACCACTGCAGCCCTCTCGCTGGCCTTGACAAATGCAATCCTGGCCTACTTATGTCTATTCACAGCATTTCTAGGGAGATCATTATCTTGTCATCACTTTGATCATATCAACCCTTGCTTAACATCCTTTCCCTGGCTCCTCGGTTTCTCTATCATATCAAATACCTTTTACTTGTCTTCAATTTTAAAATCCTTTGCAATTTATTCTCCCCTGTCTAGCACTTCTTCTATGCTATCGTTATGGCTCCTGAATCATTAATCTGCCTTCTGAAATTAGAAGACCATTTGTACCTTCTCCTACACTCTCCCTTTAGCTTCCCAAAAACTTAGGCTGTTGTCAGCCTTCCCATCGGTCCTTAAAATTCAGCTGTGACACTACGTCTCCAGAAAACTGGGCTGAACTAGGCCACCGGTGTACTGAGCTGAGTGAGTAGTATGAGCTTCCACACCGTCACACTCTTACCCGATAGACCACCTTCCTGTGTGTTTCCACCTGTTCTTTTTTTGACTTCTTATATTTCTAAAACCATTCAATTTAAAAGCTCTGTCGGACACAAACCAAGTCAGTGCTGCAGATTCATATTTAAAAGATCCAGAACTTGTGAGTGTTGACCACTCAAGAATCTCAGATACTGAAATTTCATTGACTCAGAAAACACCTTGTCTTTAAATTCCTTTAATACCTTATATTCGTTGACATGATTCAAGAATTGGCATGAAATGTGCAAAGGTTGGTACAATGCAGTAAGCTACAACAAAAAATTCAAAACTAGAATGGGTTGTTTATGCAAACATTCTTTTGAATTTTGTTTTTATTTTAGTGTGATGTCTGTACCTTAGCTCTGATGAATTTACTGCATGACACCATAAAGTATAAATTATTTTATGTAACAATAACAGAGGAAACTACAAGCAAGCTGAAAACACTTATAAAATGAAAGCACTTATTTTCTAGTACCTGTAGTTGTACTAGAGGGCAGGACTTCCAGTCCACTAAGAGACATTCATTTAAACGCCTTGCAGCCGCAAGTTCCCATGACAGATTCTGCCCTTTAATAAAATCAAGTTATTCCTTTTAAATGTTATTGGCATTTTATAGGCTGTTAAAAGGAACAGAGCTCAGAATGCTTATATTGCTCTGAGTCTCCCTGATTGTGTCCCATTCTGATAACCACCTGTCTGACGAAGCTTTGATTGGGTATGCATCTTCTGCAAATAATTCAATAGGAAACAAACATGTTACTGTTGTATTAAAAACAGAATGTGTACTGGGACCTAAGATTATTGGTCAGTGCAGGAATTTTCCAGGCATCTGGTCTGTAGCTCACATTGCATGCAGTGAATTATATCCCAGTAATTGAGAATGATGAATGATTTGACCCTCTTAAATATATAATGAGGGAAAAAACAGCACAGTGAGAGCCAAGATTTAGGCAATTCTAGCCTCCAGGAAAAAACAGTTGTAACCCAACACCACCTACAAATCTCAGCGGGTGCTTTGGTTGGGTAGTATGTCATGTATCTTGGGTAATACATCGTGCATTGTGGGCAAGAAGAAACACTAATATCGATCTTCTACACCATGAAAAACCATACATAATGTCAAAGAATTTAGAGGTTTACACAACCAGGTTAAAAAAACCACTTAACCTTCGGTTTGGGGATTTTTTTTCTGCACAGGAATTTTATAAATCCCTATAAAGGGCAGGAATATTAAAATAAGTGTTACAAAAGACTGCTAAATTACTCTGATACAGTTTAATGTCACAATAGCAAGATACTATCTCTTTCTGCCCATGCCTCTGTAACACTATGGTGACTTTACGAAAATCTAAAGCTGGCAGCATATCCTGAACTGCAAAAGCATGATAATTAGTAATTTCATGCTGGCATTTCACACTGGGATATCCTGCTGTGGTAAGAGACTGTCCGGGACTAACCTCCCATTCACATAGATACTGAAGTCAAAGGTCAGCTCACTTCTGTTTTTTTTCACTCGGTGGAAACAGCAAAACGCAGAAGCTCTTGTGAGACTCTGGAAAAGATGCTGTCTACAAAGCGGCAGAATCAAGTAGACTGATGCCAAGGCAGCTACGGAACTTGGGGGCATTGGCCTTGATTTATTGTTTTGCAACACTAGATAGAAAGAGGGAAAAGGAGCAAAGGGAGTTCACGTATTGTCCTAAAACTGTTATTTAAAAATACCAGGCAATATTGTTAGGGAAATTTGGTTTCTACAGTGATGGAGGGAAGTGGAAGGCAGACAAATGACGAATTGATAAAAAGAAGCAAGCTAAAAGTGGAGAAAGTTTAAAAACTACTAAGGTGAAACCACTCTGGTATTCTTCCTTCTTTTACCTATTTTGCTTATTTGGGCAACCAGTTGCTAAAAGCAGTTTCTGGCTGGTTTAACTGGTCATTAAAGAAATTCACTGCTCTCTTTTGTCTGTAGTTCAGAGACATGCACGCTCAACACAGTAGAAGATGAGCACGTGAACAGTGTGCATTTCTCTTTTGGCACAAGGACTGGATTTAAATATGAATGGGGAGATCTCCTGCAGCTGACAGAAGTGCTCACTCATTCCACCACTGCTGCAGAGATGTTGCCACCAGCTCCAGGGCCCCATTTTCAGAGCAGCAATTCAGATAATGCATATTTATAACGTTTTTACAGCCGAATGAGTTAACAAATCACAAAGAGCTTGAATTACACAGGAAGTAGCAAAAACCAATCGGGTAGAGCCTTAATTTGATACATCTGTATTGTTTGATGGGCTCCATTGTATGGACTCCATCCTGCTCCGTGGCAGATAGAGTGTGCATTGAAAGCCCTACATTTGTGCTCTGAAAGACAGCAGCTGCTTCCCATCTTCCATAACATCTGAAGAGAGTTTTACATTCAGAGTACTTGCAAGCCAAGAACACACATCTCTGATCCAGGCTGAGGGACAGGGTATTTCTCTGAGTACCCAGACTCTCTGCTGCTCAGGAAAACTACATGTGGCAAACAAAGGTGGATTCGCCAAGGAAGTACTTTGAGCTGCTAAACATGTACTCCAATAGAAAAAGACACTACCAAAATTTACCAATATTTCTAAATGCTGTGATAGATAGGTGAAAGTTTGTATAACACATCCATGTTTTCAACACCGGGAGTTAATTTCCACAACTGGAATGATAGTTTTCTTCCAGAGCATTTTCTATTGTACTAATAAAATCAAAACACAAGAAAAACAGAGAAAAGTCTTCTTCTAGAAGACTATTCTTCTTCTACAGGCTCTTATTATCCATTGTTATGGTAAGCTTTTCTAATTTGCAGTTGATTTACTTCTTTTTTATAGTACATTTTACCTAGGTCTCTTGCAGTACACAGCTATTGGTGAGACAAAAATACTTTTCATTTTCTACGTGAGACAATTTTTTCTTTCTGATTTTGGACCTTTGTGTCAATACCTTTTTTGTTCATCCATTAACCAATTTCCTACACAAACATCTCAGTTCTTTCTTCCCAGCTACTCCAGACAAACATATCTGTAAAACATCCAACGTCTTCTTCCATTTTGGTTTTAGGGCTGTAAGCTCATCTCCATTTCCCAAAACTGCTTCTTGCAATGTTTACAGAAAAATGGTGAAAGCAACGGTTTGAAAAGAGAGAGAAGAGACACACAAAATATTTTATTTACACTGTTGGAACAAAATTATGCATTTGTGTACTATCATATACCATTTTACCCTTTATTTCCTCTTATTTTTTAGAACATGCATATTTATGTGTTGCTATATAGAACCTGACACCACAGAACTTTCAAAGAACAAGTGGGATACTTAATTACTAGCATAATACAAAAAATGTTGATGATTGATTAAAATAAAACAGTTAGTTTTCTGTAAAAGCTGTCTTTACATTCCTGTTCCCAAATCTGGTATCTCCCGGTGTTGAACTTAACTCTCAGAAAATTACACTCCTGAGATATTGTTTGCCAAAGCTAGCCACATAATATCCAAATAATATGAGTATTACTATGCTTTCATCGCATTATTTTGTGTGGTATAAAGACACCCTATTATAAACACAAAAGCAATATTGTCTAGATATGAGAAAAGTAAGTCAGATGCTGACAAACACCACCAAACAAAAGCCAAAACCAAAACAAACCCAACCACCTGGTAATCTACCCATTTGTGCGTTTTACCCAAAAGATTTTGTAATTCATAAATGAATGAGAAGCTACCAGAGTTCTCTTTTCCAAAGGCTTTTTTGTTAATTGAGTTTGCTCTAAACATTTTCATATATCACATCAAGTATCCGATGAGGTGCCAAAGCACTTTGTTAACAAACTTATTTCCCAGATGTGGCTAAAGCAGGGACAGAAGGCTTGAATGTTCTAACATACCTAACAATTCAATTACAGTTATCTTATGGTGCCATCACATATTTTTCTTCAACAATCAAACAACCTCAGCTGGAAACTCCAAGCAATAACATAAATAAAGGACCATCTGGCAAGAATAATTAAGGAAGGCTGGAAATAAAACATTAATTAGTGCAGTAGTTCAAACGACCTTCAAAGGCCTTATTATGAAATTATATCCAAAACAGATAATCATTTATTTCATGTTACAGTTATATTTAACTAAGCATGAATAAATAATAATATCATTTTAGGATGCTATTACACTGTTATTGACTCAAACTGATTTTGAAATTGTCTTATTTTTCTATAACAATAAAATTAGAATGAAAAACAACCTACATCAGTTTAGAATGGCAGCCTTAGTTTTCCCCTGTTTCACATCAATGAGTCAGATGAATCAAGCTTGCCTCAAAATTTACATACTAGAAAGGAATAGAATGGTTTGCCAGGACAACATGCATGCAACTAATTGCTTTTAAATCATTTACATTCTTTTTTCTCAGTTTTGGAAGGAAAAGAATGGAAGTCTAGAATTACTTGCTTTCTGATCTATGAAATGAAATGCCAAATACTAAGGTTTCTTAAAATTTCTTCTGTGCAGAAATATACATTGCTATCACAAACTCAGGGAAGATCTCTTCTCATGTCTTTCAAAATCTTCACTACTTTTACTGATGATCTTAAGTTTGTTGCAATTAAAATAAATCAACGTATTTCAATGTAATCTGCAGATAGGTGATGGTGGTCTCAAATGCCTTCATTATCATCAAAGCAATACAACGGGAAAAAGATTCCTTGAAAATATAATAAAAGCAGGTTGTTCAAAAGGGAAAAAAAAAAGAGCTCAGTAATTCCTGCATTTCTGTGCCTTTTTTCAAACTGCATTTAAAATGCATATATGAATTATTAACAAAGTTACATCTGTATATTTTCTGGGTTTGTTCTTTTAGTTGAGCATTATTGGAAAATATGCTAAGGCAAAGGACTTTTAAGAAGACTATAATTAAAATACATTAATTATTTTATTTTATTATTGTACAGAATTGCCATCCAGCCAGTAAGACTACAGTCTTCATTATATGGTGGAGTCACCTTCTCCTTATCCCCAGGCTACAGGACATCAAGCAACTGAATGAATGATCTTGGACCACAGCCAATAGCCCGTCCTTTAGTCACAAGCCAGACAATGACAAAGCTCCTGAAACTCTCAGACATCATCTGGGTAAGCAGGCACAAGGGACAAAATCTTCCTTAGGGTATCTGAAGACCAGATCCACTTATGAAGATCCATTACTAACAAAAGAACTACAGGAGTCCCCGGTGCCACCCAAGGCCAAGGGATGCTGGATGAATTTTTGCCAATATGTTATTGTTCCCACTATTGACGCGTGCCTGACACAGCATGTTGTTCACAACACCAAATGGTGCTAACAGTGAAAGTGCAACTCTAATGGTGATACTGAAGCAATGAATTTCAGGTTTGGTCTTTTACCTTTCTTAAAGTCTGAATACTTAACCCCACAAACCTTATTAGGGTCACAGATGTGTTGATGATACGAGAAGACGTTGCTTTTCAGACTGAGAAATTACCATGGGATAGGCTAGCACGTGAGGTCACCACTGCACCGACTGTTTAGGAGGTAAATTACTACTAGAACCTGCCGTTATTCTGTCTTAAAAATGATAAAATTATTTTTTAAAAATGCAAAACTTGGGCCTATACCGTAGGAATGTAAAAAAAACCCAGACAAACAGAGAGAAATAGCTGGGCCTATGTTACTGGCTGAACTATGGGACATCAGAGAGACAAATTAACAATAGCTGACGAGTAACTTTGCTGAAACAAAGTGGAACCCAGACAATATCAATCCAAAGGGAAAGGTGCTGATGAGAAGGAAGAAAGCTCAGTTATTGGGGAAAAGAGGAGAAAGTAGGGTCTAAAAATACAAAGGCCATAGGCAGGTAGCACTTAAAATTACCTAAGGGACAGAGGTCAGAAATTACTAGGGAACGAAAGAAAGCTGAAATGCCATGGGGCAGACTGTAACGCCTCAAAGATAAAAAAGGAGGAGGTTTGGACTCAATACCAGCATGATCTATAAACCAGTTGCAGGCTAGTGAGCTGGGAACAAACTTGTGATGAGACAGGGAATACCCGTCTGGAAAGTCTCTCTGTAAGAGAGCCTACCTAGTTAGCAGAGAGATCTCCGCGGAGCTCTCTGATCCCCTTCCTGTGCTAGTTGTAGAAGTGCTTCTCTAGTTCAGAGGCTTTAGACGCTCTGATTCTGCACACAGGTAGGGGAAGGCAGATGGTCTGACAGTCTGTGTGATGATCTGAATGAGTCCAAGTTTCAAGATCAAGCAAAGGATAGTGAAGAGGAGAGAGACTGGTACCCTGTTGTTCCTAGTTCCTGGCCCTGCATTTTTAGGTAGATGGCTGCATTATTGCTTTTTCTGTGGGAGCGTAGAAGAGGAATTAGGTGTATGATATTCGGGCTTGTGAGAGAAAAATACTTATTTTCCAACAAAAAGCTGAAGCTACATTAAAAAAACCAAAACAAACACACACAGAGGATGGGCCAACATAACGATAAATATTTTTTCATTATTCTCACTGTCTTTAGTCATTGCATCTCCCAAGCAGCCTTCCGCAGTACTTAATTTCTTAGGAACTGTGCAGGACTTGAGGCGGTCGTGTCCTCCAACGCCATGAGCTGAGACTGCAATTATGATCGAGGCTTATGTCCCACTGGCAGCCCCCAGCAGTACCACAAACAAATGCTGTAACTCCAGTGCACTGGGTACGCATATGCCTCAAATGGAATGGACGTTGCCGCATCACATCCCAAATACTCATTGCATTGCAAAAATATCTCAAATTGCTTCAGAGACATGTAACTATCCCTCCTCTTTTGCATATTCTGCATACGTTACTGAAGCCATCTTTGTGGATGGTGGAATTTCAGACTGCAGAAGCACTAAACAAAGGACTGACCTGACAAAGTCTGCTCTGCATCAGGAAGTCTGACCCGCTGAATAATGCAACACAAAGCGATAAAAGATCACACCCCCATCCCGTGAGGGCAGGGGACTCTCAGAGAATTTGCCAAAGCAGCCCACATTCAAGTAGTCTTCTCATTTCAGAGGATGGCCTTAGACACCAGGAATGCAAAAAGTGCCTCAATAATCTCATTTTTACCTACCTACCAGGACGGTATGGCATCCGATTGAGACTGGAAATCCATCAGGTACTCTGCATGGCCCTAGCTGTTATCTACCACTTCCCAGGAAAGAACTAAACCTCAAAACTAAGCTGTAAGGTAATACTGAGGACTATTATAGAGGCAGAAGGCACGCTTCTGATGGTGATGGTATTAATTCCGTTGTAAATCTTCCTAGGTTTTATGACACATACATTAGTGTTTGTATGAAATGTATTTGTACGAAGACGAAAAGAGCCTTTTCTGATTTCCAGTGAGTCTTTTCGGAAGGTGTTTTGATACTTTTGTGGCCCTTCTAGTGAAAGAGGTAGAGAGATCCCTTTTTTGGAAGAAATCTGTAAAGGGACATTGCAGACTCCTCTTGAAGCTTCTGACTTTTTCCAAGAGATTTGCCAAGGGTAGAAAAAGAGTATATATCATTTCCTTACAAGTGATAGCTAAACAAAACTGTACTTTTTTTTTTTTTCATGTGAAATAAGGTCTTGTACAGTGAAAGGTTGATTTTCAAATCTCTCTGGCCTAAACAAAATAAACAGCTTGAGTATTCATCATTAGCAGGTATAATAGCTCTGCAGGAGATACAGCTTGAAACTTGGAGAGCTACACTCTCCAATTAAAGCTAAGAAAATGCAGGAAAATAAAACAGAAAAAATATTCCCTTAGGGAACTTTCGTATGAAAAACTATTAAAAACCTTTTTCACTGCAAGTAATTTTACATGTTCAGTTTATACTTCTCTTTCTTTTCCTTCCTACTTAAAGTCAAAACCTTCTGGTTTTCATTATTATAATTGTGAATTACAGGGAAAATGATGCTATCAAACAACTTTTTTCCTCTGTCATACAATAGAAATTCTTGACAATTCTATGTTCTCTGTTGCAAATTTATCTTCATGTCTTTAAACCACACAATTATGAAAACAGAAACAAAAGAGAACCTAATTGATATTAAAAAAAAGCACCTATTAACCCTATGATCTTATCAAGGGGGTGTTTATGTTTATAACACAATCCAAAGTTATTAAATTATGAGCCACATGAAATATTTGGAACAAACATTTTTTATAAACGCAGCATTTGGTTACATCTGGAAAAGACAAGCAAAACATACAAACAAAGCCACAATTCTCTGCAAGCAAAATCAAGCAAAACTATTATGAGATATGATAATCACACCGAGGGTAGAACTTCACAACAACCAGGAAGTACATCAACACAACTGAGGTTCTAGGGGAAAACTTTCCATCACCGATCCCTTGTCTGCACCATTCCTACGAGGAGCACACTCCTAACTCTGGAAAGATCGTACCTCTAGCTTTTCAATGAATGACAAAATAAATCCGCTATACAGAAGACAGACAATTTTGCATCCATTGAAATTAATAAACCCAACAGGAAACAACAGCCACACAGCAGGAAACACCACACATAAGGAGACAATTTACAACACGTTGTCAATATAATTATAGTGAATAAGTAATGTAAATCAAAAGCATACAGCCCCTCCCCCCCTTACTTTATTCCCCAGAAAATAAGCACCAAACATTATACAAAGCCAATTTTCATCTTCAGTTTGATCACAAAGATGAACTATAACATTTTTAAGTATGCTGGAAATATGTCCATTTAGTCTAAAATTTCTTTCTCTGCAGTCATCTCTATATAAGGAAGGCAAAGGCAATGAAGTTGTCTAACATGATACCAATAAAACTTTAAAAAAATACATTACTTCACTTTTCTTATGCAAAAGATGATGGTTTGTGAAAATGCTAACATAAGCATTACACAACACTCACTCAGTTCTGTTAGAAGAATACGAACTAGTAAACCAAAGCTTGATGACTGGACCTACAATATGACACGGCAAAGGATTCCTTAGCATGGGGACAGTAACTCCATTAGGTTTAAGGATAGTCAATTATATAGATTTTCTACATACTATTTGCTTACTAACCAGTGGTCAATTAAAGTCATTGTTCCAAGATGATTTCTAGGAGCTATAAAATACCCAGTTTAACTTCTAGGATAGTGGAAGTCAATCTAAATCCAAACACATGTACCTCTAAGCCTTTGAACCATCCTGTTAATAGGTCGCTGCTTAATATGGTTGATTGAATACAAGCACTGTTATAGGAACTAATGAACTGCTTTTTGTGTTGCATGAAATGGAAAAATCTGTCTAGGTGAAGTCATTCAGAGAACAGCAATGATCATTTGCCAAAGATAATAAAAGTTGATGGTAATTATGGCATACCACGCATCAAAAAATTGGATCTGTTAAATATGCTTTAATAGCTGAATTGTTTCAATAAAAAGTACAAAATGGTTTTATGTATAACTTTTTCCTGACAAAACAACTATTAAGCATTTTTCACACTTTCATTTAACATCTGCATTTCAAATGTCATTAGCAATGACCTAGTGACAGGAATACACTAAAGCTGGCATTTGTCAGAGCTGACAGTGGACTGGAAAGAAGAGGGGCAGTGTTCTCCCATCTCTGCCCAGATTCAACCTGTGAACTGCAGTGTGTTATTAACAACCCAGACCTTATTTTTCCAAGTTGTTAAACCAGAATGATAGTCCTAATTTTTGTGAAGTACTTTGAGATATTTGAATGAAAATTGCGGGATACAAAATTCATATTTTTCTTAATCTCTATATGAAGTTATAACTTACTTGGGAAAAGAGAAGACCCTCTTTTGTATGATAAATATATACACCTAGATGCAGACATGGACACACACTATACTGTCATTACAAATTATATATGGTACAAGATAAAGTGGTTTATGTCAATTTTTGACCTAATTTTTGCCTCTACTGATTCTGTCAAAGTTCCTCAACATATATCAGCAATGTTCTAGTTTTTAAACACTTTTCTCCTTTCCTTCTTATCCCTGCAGAAAGAAAGGAGATCCAAACTGAAACCAAAAGGTACTGGGAATTTTCCCTCTTTTTACTAATTAATATTAAAAATGTTAATTACAGAAGTCCAAAACCCAAAAACCATCTGAAAATATTTTAATGTTACTTTGATTTTGAGAGATTGATATCCAGACAAATCTCTCAAATGACAAATACTTCAATGTTTTTAAATATTTAAATATTCTAAAACAGGACTTCTGCATCTCTTCTTCAGTAGCAAGTCAAATGGAGGTATCAGTAAAGTAACTCACAGGACAATATTATGCAAATATATCCTATTCCCCAAATATCTTTTTGAAATACTGTAACTGAACTGAAATAATTGTACTCTAAAATAACAAAAGTCATATAATAATCTCCTACCCTAGCATAATATTTATTGCTTATGGCGTCACCTAATTTCCAGTCTTTCTACGCTTTTTTTTTTTTTTTACCCTGGAAAGACAGTGAGCTGAAAATGGAGATTCTTTCACTCACATCTCAAAGATCTTAATTATTTTTTTTTAAAATGTT
The DNA here is from genome assembly GCF_000708025.1 of Charadrius vociferus. Classification (NCBI taxonomy): domain Eukaryota; kingdom Metazoa; phylum Chordata; class Aves; order Charadriiformes; family Charadriidae; genus Charadrius; species Charadrius vociferus. The sequence goes on along the minus strand of NW_009647731.1, from coordinate 7,554,228 downwards.
AATTTTGTGGAACAAAATAAAGAAGAAAGAATTGCTCATAATGGAAAATAATATATTTCTATATTCTATCCACACACAAAATATCAAGATTTTTTAGTTTGAAAGGATGATGCATCCACCAATGGTAGAAAAATATTCAAGAGGAATTAAATATGCAGACCACAGCGAGAACATACTGAGAAATTTAAAAAGATTAACTCAAGGGCAGATGCTTAAACAGAATATAGTCCAAAAACAAATAGCTTGGGCCAGGTCCCTGTTAACTGTAAGTATTCTAATTACTCAGACAGATGATGTTTCAAATGAATGTAAGCCACTTTGGCTGGGGTACAATTCCTAAATGTTGTATAATTTTATTATGCCTTTTTACATTTACAACAAACACTGAACACTGAGGAAAATTCTACCAGAAGTAAAGTATTAAGTAATGTAAAGTAGTCCTATTGCAAAAACCATAGCATACGCCTTGTGATACCTGGAGCACTGTCTCCAGTTTTGGAGAAAAAGGCAAGGTTAGTCTCCTCTGTACCCCACCAATATTTTTTTTTTTTTTTTTTTTTTTTTTAATAGGTCTGCTTTCTCTGGCCAAATAATTTGCCAGAATGAGGAACGGCAACAGCTACATTGCTTTCAACAGGTAGATAGTATGGCCTAATTTAGAGGGATTCCAGGTTTTACCTCTTACAGATACAGTCCAGCACAACTGTTTTTGATCACAGAGGGCAGAGTCTCCTCCCACTTAGTGCCTCATGTTTCTACAAAAGCTGCAGTATTCTTCCTCCTGCTCAGAAACATTACTGCTCTCCATCTCAGTTTTGGTCAGTAAAATGTTCCTCACTCATAGACTTTACTTAATTGCTTAGACAATCAACAGGAACATACTTAAAATTACACTGAGGAGGAACTATTCCCAGCAATTTCCACTCAAATCCTAAACTCCAGACACCAGGGAAATACACCCCTCTGCCACAGGCAGGCAGTCATTACAGACGTCACTTACAAATGAATAAGTGATATGGTGAATATTGGTTACAACTGGCATAACAACTACACATACATACATCTTACAGATGGTCGCTAACTTTGTCTTTTCCCAGTGAGACCAGAGTGAAGATAACCATAGATTTCAACAGCAGCAAGAGGGACAGAGAAAGAAACTACTTTCAGGGCTGGCATGCGAAGGTGCCAGGAGCTCACTCTGGAATGTCATCTGCCAGTCCATTAACCGGAATCCATGCTTGAACAAGTTATAATTTCCTGAGATCTTGGGATATCTTGGGTTTAGCTCTCTCTACTTCTGAGTCCTAACAGCATGCTGGTGTTCAAACTAAACTTCTTAAAAATGCTTCTCAAGCCTTTTCGAAGTATTTTTAATTACAGTGAAGTATTCCATACGGAGATTAAAAATAGGAAAGAAAATGACTATTCAGCAAGAAAAAAATGAATAGTGGGCACATTACCAGAAAGCCCACTGCAGGATTTCTAAGTGTGTAATTTGGCAAGGTTATTCCTTCTGCCTGGAAGAGCTGATGGACTCTCTCACATTAACAAAGGTACATGGATGGTGTGGTACCTTTCAAAGAATTCTGTAAGGACAGAAATCTGCAAGTCAATAAATCACCCTAAAATTTCAATTTGACTCTTCAGTCTTCATGTTGTCCCCTTTGTGAAACAATTCAGAGTGGAGTAGCAGCCATGTTCTTGTCTACCTCATCTCATTTCTTATTGGGATTTAATCACCCTAATTCTTTATGTTGATTATTTTCAAGTATCAGCTCAAAGTGGTTAAAAGGGTATGAGTCTACATGTATTAGAACACAGTAACCATACCACAACATAGAATCATAGAATCATAGGATGCTTTAGGTTGAAAGGGACCTTAAAGATCATCTAGTTCCATGATCCACATCCACAAATTTGATTCAGGTTTCTTATGTTATTTGTCTGCATCAGAACTTGACATTGTCTCTTCTCATAACATAAAATCAGCAATTGTTTCCTAAATCGGAAATACAAAATATTTCACTAATTTTGTAGACGAATTACCAAGGAGGCGAATATGTGTGGTTCATTAGCATAATGGGGATAATCACTGTATGCAAAGGTAAGTAACTCCATAAATCTGCAAATCAAAAATTTAGTTAATTGTACTATATTTAGTAAGTTACTTTCACAAATGGAAGTAAAGTTAAACCAAAATACATTAAAAAGTAAAAAATCAGCCATTTGCATGTATAATATATAAAGCCATTATCTTATATGGTCTGAGCTTTCATTAACAGTCCCTTGCTACTTTTTCTGACCTTTGTATCTCTCGTATGTGATCACTCGATTCTTCTTATCACAAGGAGAGACTTTTATATTCCTTATAATTTCACCAAATTTTAACGGTTAAGGTAAAAATTTTCCATATTTAACACTTCAGTCAATTTGATTTTTTTTCAGGAGTGCACAAATTTCAGATATACTGTATCCCTTTTCCTTAAGAATTAAAAATACACATTTTCCCCCAACATTAAGAACAATCTGACTATTTTTTACAGTCAAAGAGGATCTTGTATTCTAATACTTTGGAGGTAAACTTGAAATTTGGCAAGCAGGATATTAATATTATGACTTTTGCCTTTTTCATGCGAAAAAAAATCAAAATTTGTGTTCAGATAAAAAAAAAAAAAAGACTATTTTAACACAAATATAAAGGACACGAATTATGCAGGAACTTGAGCAACCAATATTCAGGACGTCTTAACTTTGGAATAACGTTCTTTGAAACTTCTGAGGTCTTCTAACAGACGGGTCTATACATAAACTCTTGCGTTTTATCACCTGTGCTTAGCAGTAAAACAGTGGTAGAGTATCATGAGTCTTTTGGGTCATGACGATTCCTCTCTGGTTAGATATAATTCCACAAAATAAAATAGTGACTACTTCGCTTTATTACAAATAATACTTTCTTTCCTATTTCACTCAACTTTCTTTCCAGAGATGTATGCCAAAAGAGTCTCAAATCTGTATACTGGGAATAACGCTTAATCTTATACAGATCGTAATACATGTCCAAGTTGACTTTGTTTCTATATTACTGTAAAATTCTATTACTAAGAGATTTTCATTTTCTTTAACTTGTATTAACATTACATGTCACTAGCCAGTGAAATTTGCACTTTTGGAACGCACAATACTTGGAGAAAATCAAGACCAGGGGACCAGACAATATTTCCCTCAGATAAGATCGATAGCAAGGATCCTCTGGAGCCCTGGCAGTATTTTAAAGTGCGTCTATTAATGGTTGCCAAGAAAAATACAAAGAGAGCATTCTCTTGCAGAGTAAATTCAGTGCAACTTACAACTCTCTCCTGGCCGATGCAGAATCTTTTGCCCTCCCTTAGCCAGAGCCAGAATCAACACAAATAAACAGGTAGGGTAACAGAGAACACACGCTAGCGGCTAAAGTTGGAATGTGCAAAAAAAAATTAAAAATCTGTAACTTAAAAGGCTTTCCTGAATACCACATTTTATTATGAATGTAGTTATTTATACTCAACGATACCTTTGTGTCAGAGACATTCATATGCATGTTTTTGAAGTCACAATTTTATCTGATTTATGCAAAATACATATGCTTGATTTTGCTAAGTTAATGAACTCATTCTAATAGCTGAAGAGCTATTGTCACTTCATTTGACTCTACTGAATCCTAGAGACATTGCTTGAATCCTGTTACGATGAGGAAATACGAACACTAAAACCCGGTCTTTGCAGTTCTAGACTTCTTTTCTGGAAGTGTATTTTAAATAATTATTTTTAATGCAATTAATTTTATTTTAAAACTTTGCACTGTAATTCAATTCAAAGATATCCTGAGGTTTCAGAGTGTTACAGTACAAGCCATCATATCTGACCGTCCTAAAGAGGGCAGACAGAACTAACTCCTCATAGTAGGATGCTTCCCCAGCATCTCATATTTTGTCAAAGGAAACTCATGATTAGTCTGTCTAATGCACCACAGATATTTGAATCCAACCCACTCTGACTCTTAAACTTCATTCTGACAAACATCAATGACAACACAATAAATCATCTTGTGTCCACTCTTAGCGCTAAGAAGAATCAAATCCTCTTGTACAGTGCATTAGTAAAATACTAATGATAATGGGTCAGATCATCCTTAGTGTACACCACAGACGTCTTTCTGTTAACCTAGAATCCTGCAGAGCTCCTACTCGGAGAGCAGTTTTATTACTGTATGCTTGTTAACGCTGGCAGATTTCAAAATATGATGATTTGATGAAACAGCTGTTTTCATGATTAACAGAAATCAAATTGCATATTGTGTATGTTGCTCTACAAACAGATATTTGTGAAGAAATTTGTAAGTGTTAATTCACACGAAATAAGCCACTCTTACGGCAGACATCCCAGGTCAATTACTGTAAATCCAAAATACTGTGTAGCTTCTCAAAGCGTCTCACACAGTTCACCATGAAACAGTGCAGTAGAGAACATTTCATCAAATCAGCTATTTAGAAATCTGTGTTTCTAAAATTTAGTCAACATTGGTCCCAGGGGAATACTTTTTTAATGCTCAAGTGATACTTCAGCTGAAGTTCATTATCTTTTATGCTTGCTTCCCTTCACTATTCAATGAAGGACTAACCACTGCATAAATACTTCATGCTGAATAACGTTTCAGCTGTTCTTTTCTCAGAACCATGTAACAGTTTGCTCATAATATGGCCTAAATTACAAAAAGAGAAATTCACAATGCTACATACATCTCCTGTGTGAAAAAGTCTTTAAGAAAATAGCATTTCATTACCTCTTAAATGGGCTAGCTTTAATCCTCATAGGAGGATTGTGCGGGCAACTGTGTTTTTCAGCAAACTGATAAGGCAAGAAGAGACATGAACAAAGAATTCACAACTCACAGGAAAAATTTTAAGGAAGGAGGAGAAAGTTTTAAGAACTGAGATGAGCCTATGAGTGCACCAACTGCTTGGAGAATCAGAACAGAAAGCAGGGAACACAATTTGGAAATGCACACTGAGCACCAGCAGTATGAGGAGAAATACTACATGTCAGGAATAAAGGAAAGACAGATGTCAGACTATATAGTAGGATGTATTTTGAGTCTCAGGATGTGTACTTTGAGACAATCTGCATATATAATTCAGTTTATTAGCTGGAAGTGATGAAGCAAATCATCAAATGATGTAATAAGTACTAAAAAACCCCCATATAGTGAATCTAAAGCTTAGCAGTTCCACTGCCCAGTAGGTCATGGCCCACATAGCAGCTCCTTCACCAAGGTCTTTTCCAGCCAGCCCTGAGGTGAAGCTAGCCTAAGAGCCATGTGCAGCCCAAGTCATGACCAGCACTCTAAATGAGAAGCACTGCTTTTGGAGCACATCCTTGCTTAAATTAGCTGCTATACATTCTGTTATATAGTACTTCGCTTCAGTACCCTAATTATATCAAGAAAAAACTTTACTCTGGTATAAAATTATTTTCAGAGAGAGCAAAATGACCATGCGATGCTGAGTGGTGTCACTTACATCCTCCTGAATTCTGAAAACATAAAAAAAAGAGGCACTGAAGCTCACTTCACCTTTCAGGAAGGAAGCTTTAATTTAACTGTTGTCAATGGTTTCAGAGAAGCATAGAGCTTTGGAGAAAAAGAGCCCCACCTTCTAGGAGAACAACATTGTATGAGACACATGGAAGATAGGTATCTGGCCCTTGCTCTTCAGGATGTGAACACAATAAAGAGAAATCACCTTAGGCTGAAACCAGTATTGCTCTCTGTGTACTCCATACCTGCCTGACCATGGACAATGAAGAACATAATCTTACATTGACTTAAGTTTCTTATAGGCACATCAGTGATCCCAACTGCCTTCTTTATCACCCATGTCCACTTTCAGTGGTGCTTTAGGGACATTATTCCTTGTGATGGCACAGGGCTATGTGAGAGACATATCTCTAGTTAAAAATTAGACTGCCACAACCTATGCAATATACGTGGTACTGTATTTTCTTAACTACACTGCAGTGACTCCAACAAATTAAAGTGCACACCACATACAATTCATCCAGATTCCCCTTGCACATGTCATGAACTCTGACCACCAGAACTATCATGAACCCTTAACCTGTAAAATGATGGAGTCCTTTTATGTTTAACTTGCTTATTACCTCAAATTCTATGGTGACTGCAGAAAGCACAGAAGCTGGCTTGGAAGCAAGATAAATGAAATATCTTCATTTCTATCTCCCCAGCTCATCTCATTTTCATGTAAACAAATGAAGGCAATGCAAGAATCATAGATTTTTGTTCAGTCACTGAACAATCTTTTCAGATGAACAACCACCACCAGCACCCCCATAACATACAGACTACACATACTCCATTGCACAAATACTTTGTGGAGTCCCCCTGCACCCCCACCCCACCGACAAAATTCTCACTTGTACACGGGAGCTTGGTCAGTGCCATCATAGCTAAAGAGAAGTCTCCCCTCAGCACAACACCCAGCTTCTGTCCAGGATCATACTGGGGAGTTACTAAGTTGGATGGAGTAACCAAATAATGAGAAATCCAAAGCTGTAGACAAATATCTTTTTCCAGATGTGGCAACAGCCAACCCAGTCAATAGTCACCCTCTTTGCCAAAGATAATTAGCCCTGGGTTAGCTTAAATGATTTAAGCGGTACATCTTTGCTAGCCCAGATCATTTTGATTGAAATGGGCTAAGTGAGCCCTGGCAATTCATTCAGCACTGCTGAGAGCATGATAACCTTCGGCAGACGTCACTGAAGAACAGCTGGGGTTAGAAACAGGATTATAACCTTTTCCACTGGCACAGCTGGATAAGGAAGAACAGGTACATTTACATCTGAAAGACAGACGACCATACTTGAATGAAAAATCAATACCGTGTTCATTCCTGATCTGGACATCTAATTGTCAGTCAGTCACTCATTCTATGTATTTGTGAAATAAGATCACAAATGCATCCTAAACTTTTCTTTGTTACACGTTCCAGGTGTACCTACGGTGTCACCCAGCATTTTAATTAATCCATGAATTCTTGCATGTCTTAAAAGTCAAGCACATAATGTATGTACCTCAGAGAAATTCTAGTGTTGGTAAATAACATTTATTTTGCTTCCTTCAACAGAGACATGAAATGTAAGCTTTCAAGCATACAGCATTGACTGTAGAACACTATAATTAAGAACTATATATTAGAAACAAAATTATTTTTGTGATCTCTTAGTTCTCTTTCTTGTATTACTCAGTTTGTATTAGTCTGCTTATTTAACAACTCAATCTCATGGACAATTAAACAATACTCACAGAGGTATACAAATGTCCAACCCAATCAGTTCCACCTTATTAAACTCTTCTTTCATTGTTTTGTTGCATCCTGAATTACACAGTCAATACAGTCTCCTCAATAGGGCTACACTTCTGAATACATTTTAGAAATAAAATCTCAAACTTGATAGATTTCACTATCAGATTAACTGCATTTGCTCTTCTAAATGTAAAACCAAAGTTGTAGGGTTTTTTTCCCAAGAACTTCCACAGTCTTTCCTTATTTCATTTCTGCAGTGATTTAAAAATTGCAGCACTAGAGATCTTGAAATCACTGCTGTCACTTCAGGTGCTATCAGAGTTTATGGGAAGATACAAACTCACAGTCTTCCTAGCATCAGCTACAATGACAAAATTATTTACTGCACTTTATGGAGGCACTAATCTTGTTTTTCATATTCCTACTGAAAACTGGTGACATCCACTATCTTCCCAACCACCATGGCATGACATGCAAGTCAGTCTGAAAACTGTGTCAAAATAGCTCGACAGTAACATAAACATTGATCCTTTCTAAAGGTAAGAGCAGAGAGAGACTAGAGAAGACAACTTTTCCTTTCCTTCAGAAAAGCAGTACTTTCTTTTAGTGTTTGTCAGTTTTATGGCAGACACAGATGCTTTCTTATTATGTACTTATTTTGGCATACTACATTTCTTTTCTGAATTAAGAATCTCAGAATAAACTATGTATACATCTGAGAATGTTATTTCAAATGAAATATCTTTGTCAATCATGAAAAAAACCAACAAGAAAATTTAAAGCTACTTTCTTTTGTTATTATGAGTGAAGGGTTGCTGTTCAAATTAAAATAAAAACTATACCTAATCTTCTGATGTTCCTTATTTTGGGAAGAATCACCTGAATTTCTAGAATAAGAACCACCCAGCAAAGTGGTGAATTAAGTTCTTTATAACTTATCCTACCTTCGTCTTGTTTTGTACAGTAGATGAGTGATCTGAAATTTGTCAAAGGAAAGGGATAACTCATATTTTCTCAGAGCAGCATACATCAGTGACAGGTCATGCCTCTTTGCAGTAGAGACCTTTAAGTGATACTAAATGAAACTATTATATACATACCATATTTCAAGTGACTGCCAACATTAATGCATTGTTTCAGTAATAACCATGAATCTACTGTGACATATTTGGGCTATTTCTTTGTGCGGTTATAATAAACTTTTGTCCAAGAGCATTTAAGTCTGTAGCACTCATTATCCTTGTTGTGTGACCTAGAAGGGTCCTTGGCAATCAGAATTCTGACATAGAAGTTCACAGTTCAAATTTGCCTTTCAAGTTGTCCCTTGAGACTACTTGTACTGATCCCAAGTCTTTTTTGACAGCTGTGTTGAGGTTTCCTGATTATAAATTCCCATCTTCTAATCTTTTCACTGGAAAGGGCAGCTGCAAGTAATGGCAAGTTAATTGCAGCATATGACACAGATTCTAATAAATGCTTTAAAAGATTTGCATTCCAGGCTTAAAAAAACAATCTGGTGTCAATAATTTCAATGTAAATCTCCAAGTGCTCAAGAGGTCTAAGATGGTCCTAAACACCGTAGAGGGACAAAAAATAAAAGTACATTTTATGGGATACAGGTCTCAGTAACTGTCATTGCATGGCAAGGTTTTATGCTAGACCGTTGAAAATGAAGTTGTTCCACACGTAACCTGGCAGCAATACATAGTTCGCTCACAAAAGGAGATGGACTCAAACTAATGACAATCTAATGGTAATATATTCTAATATTTTTGTTAGCTATACGAATGCAGAAGTTTGCGATGTTTAAAGCACCAGAGGTTATAATGTGGTTCACCAAGGCAGAATAACAGAAAAATATTTACCTGTATTGACTATAAACATAATAGAAGATCTACAAATTAATTGTAGTTATTTGGCACTTGCCATTATTTTCAAGTAAGCTATGACAACTGTAACACAGACCTGTCAGCTGTTGTCCTACCTCATGATGAGACACATCAGATCTCATAAACTAAGAAAATGCAAGAATGGATCAGAATGTGCATAAAAGAAGAATGATGCATACTTTCAGAAAAGGTGACATTCTAATGCCCACATAAGGACCAAACCAATGGCCCATCAAGGAGCTATTATGATGATCCAGTCTGATGTGATCCGTAACATACTTAAAAGAATTGCCCCCAGTAGTTTATGCATCAACTGTACAACATTTATTTAGTGATAGAGAATCCCTGAAACCTTCAAGAAGTTATATTTCTCTTTATAGGATCTTGCTATGCCATTTCCTGCTACATTAAAGAACTAACCTTAAAGCTGGTAATTTTCTCCCTAAAGAGGAGATAAACTCTAATCAAATCACCTCTTAACCTTCGTTCTGCTAACTACATTGAGATCTTCAGTCTCTCTCTGTATAAGCATTTTTTCAAACCTCAAACAAATTCTTGTCTCTCTTCTGCTGATCCCTTTACAATTATCCAGACAGAGATATTTCAGACAAATATTTAAGGAAGGGAGCAAACATGGTAGATAGATTAATGGATTATAATAAAAGTAATTTTTAAGCTCATATATGCTATTTATATATACTCTAAATCATTGCAAGCTGTACTGTAGGACTTCAGGTTTCAGGTCTAATAATACACACCTTCAGTTCATACCCATATAGCTCTTCAGGGTATTCTGTTTTAATGTCAAATAGCAAAATACATAATGGACATTGGGTTGCTTTTCAATAAGCAAGACAAATGTTGAGGTTAAGGATAAAGTTTTCATGGCTTAAAGCAGTTCAGTTTCTCAGCAAAATTTATACCTTAAACTAATCTTTGTAATCTCTGTAGCATACTTTTAAGTTATTCAGAAACTTCTGATGTCAACAGCAATTGATGCATAAGTGAACTAACCTACAAGGCAACCAAAAGCAAAAGTACAGTGAAATCACTCAGTCTTACTACTTTTTCAGGTCTCAATAGGCATCCATGCTTTCTTCTGTGACATAAGCAAGAAATATATACTATTTCTTTCCCTCAAATCTGTGAAGGGGGCCTTTGTTGGAAACTGAAGTCCTGATCTCCTATACATATTTGCCCTGGAGGTTAAAGTGATATAGGAGGAGCCAAAACCTGTAGCAAGTAAGGGCACATTTCCTTGTTCTTGTCCCATGTGAGTGCCCAGAAAACAAACTGACCAAGCCAGTTGCTGACTTTATGACTCTCAGGTAGACTCTTTTTAAACTAGCGTATGTACCAGACTATACATCATGTTTCAGTCTGGCCCCACTTCTCCTCCTCTTTTCTACTGAGTACAGTTTAAAAAAAAAACACAACCCAACAAACAAACAAAAAAAAAAAAACCCACCCCAAAAGAGAGCAAGGAAATATGATGCCTTCCTCTCAAATCTTGCAATACAAGACAAAAGGCAGATGATGAATGAAGACATCAGGAGAGTCACAACTCCTCACTTCGTCTAGAAACGCTACCGAGTTTAACACTTGGAAGTGAGAATGATGCACAGATAGTTTACTAAGAGGGTGTCATCCACCTCAGCCCCAGTGACACCATGGTGTCTGTCCTGGACTGAGCCATTTGCAGGTTTGGAGAGATGCTACCCAGGAGCTCGGTGAATGCTGCTACGGCTGCTCGATTAGGAGTCACAACCCACGGAGATGATTTCATCCGATCTTGTCAAAGATGTATACTCTTCAGAAAACACACAAAGCTTTTTCATCTTTTTTGTGATTTAAAGACATTTTTCATAACAGTTTTCTCTCAGATTTTCAAAACAACTTTCTACCTGAAACTATTTTGTGTAAGGGATTTTTTCTATTGCATGATTTAAACATTTTTTTTTTTAAAAATAGAATGTTGCTCAAGTTTGAAGAGCTGTAGGTCTTTAACAGAAAATTGGAATATTTGTATGTATTTATTTAGAATAAAAAAAAAAAAAAAACAAAACTAAAAAGAAGCCTTTCCACGGATCTAAACACCTCAATATGCCATTAATAATGCAATTAGTCACACCTCCTTTACGGCCTTATGATTTAAAGGGAACAGTGTAAAAGAAAAAAAAGGTTTCAGGACAATAGCGCAGTAACAGAACATCTGCAAATTGGCAAGTATTTTTATTAGATAATTAGTAACTGCAAAAGCAGCACTTGCAAATATTCTAATGGAATACCTCACACTAGCATGTGTTTAAATGGCATTCACAAAATAAGCCAAGAGCACCTGAGGTGTTAAAGCTCTAAAATTGCATATTTTAGCAAAACAGAAGAATAAGGCTAATGAGTTAGTTGTATATTATTCTTATATGCTTATAATAATCCCTTAGCTAGCAAGTTTTAATTTTTTTCAAGGTGCTATAAAAACTAGCAGCATAAGTATTAGTCAGAGGTACCCCTTCAGTTATATCTTCAAATACCAGCAGGACTAATCCTCAGGTAAAATAGCAAAAGCTTAATGCTATCATATTTAATTTCAAAGGATTTGAACAAAGAAATAATTTCAGATGATTAAATCAGTTCATTTTGAAAGAGAAATTGTAGGGAATTAGGGAAAAATTGCTTTTGTTATAAAAGTTTGTTGTATTTCTCATAAATACCTGGGAATATTTCCATAAAATTATAGACATATTACAGAATTTGGCCTTGCATTCCCGAAATCAACAATTAATAAGTGCATTGTTGAACACTACAGATGAGTTTCTTTGTATTGACCTTGAACAAGGAGTCATTGTGAAGTATCATCTCTGCATTTATACCGTTAGTAGTGTAGGAAGACTATGTCCCTCACACTTCACCATGCATCACTGAACTGTAACAAACTCTGACAGGTATAGAGCGTATCTCTAAATATTATGACACTCTGCTAGTGACAGCTGGAAAAGAAAAGCTGGACACAATCACAGTTCTCACATTTACTGGAAAAGATGAGCTGCCATCCATAGCAACCATGTTTCAGGAAACACTAATAAATTTTAAATATTTTTAAATGTCTCATTTCCTGACATTTTAAAACACAGAAATGCATCAGTTACAAATGCAGTTGCTTTTACTGTCAGCAATTAGTCTTTGTGTCTTATGTATAACATTGTCACAGAAACCACTGCTAAAAAACCAACCAAATCCCCTAAAAATCTACAGCTTTCAATAACCTTGCTCAATTATAAAACAACTCATGGCAAAGGTCATTTGCCAAAGCAATAATGTTTGCATAACAATTGCATATAAGGAATCAAGCTTGGAATGTCACAAAAGTATTCCAAGAGTACTCTTTCTGCAAATTGAGTTTTCTCATTAACCATAAGTATTTCTAAAGTAATTTAATTAAATATTCATTTTGAAATCAGAAAATTACATTGAAGTGCTGCACCTTATATAGATGACAAGTACACAAAGGAGGACTGCATCTTCCCACCAGTGCTAACTATAGCTTACAATTCCTCTTTAATTATTTTGATGAGTGTGCCTTTAATTCAAAGCATACAGTGTTGCAAATTCAAGCACTCTCTTCAAATACATATGCTTTGAGGTGTACAGCTACCTACTGTTCTTAACAGAAGGACAGTTCAGCCTTGGTACCCAAAGAAATACTTCTATCTGTGGCCAAAATAACATTAAAATCTTAGACATTGTAACTTCCCTTACAGTAAATCAGGTATGTGCTGTGTATATATATATGTGTTAAACTCAACATTCTCCTAAAAGATGTTTCTTTTCTTGCATGGCAAAATATAGAGCATTTCCTTCACAAAAAAAAAAAATAAATAAATGTTTACTTCTAAAAAGGATTACAAACCCACAATTTTATTCAGGAAACAAAAGTTTTAATGCAGCTATGCAATATGATATGAAATGCTCCCAGGAATAAACCAGCACTCTGGAACAAACCAAATCTTTAATCATTACAAAGTGAGAAATGACCACTCAAAAGGTTTCTATTTATGCTTTTGATTTTTTTTTTAAATAAATAAATACATTTGTGCATGTATATACACTTACAAACACATTATTCAGAAGTAATAGTAATTATGGGTATGTCGCTGCTTTAACTGATTTTTGCAGCATCAGAAACAGCTTGGTTTTTTGATGTTACCAATTAATTCTGTTATATTATTAGATTTATTGCTTTTAACTATTTTGATTAAAAAAGCTTAATCTCAGGGAGCACGGATGTGTCTACAAATATTTCTGTTCCATCTTACCTAAAATGATTTCCTGTAACTTATAACTATATTATATTAAACATTTTGCCAAAATGTTACATTTGATGCTTCATTCAAGTTTATTTTACTTAGAACTGTCTCCAAAAAATTCTTTTGGGATACATTTCCTTATCTTTTGTGAAATGTTTGGGAAAAAAAAAAACAGTAAAAGCTTCAGTTGTTCCTTATTATGTATATAAAAGGAGATACATTTTCTGAATGTTCTAATTCAATTTTTTGGCTCTCTCTTTACTCCGAGAAGTTGAAGCTAAACACTTCAAACTCAAATCTGAATTACTGACCATGATTCATTTGATATGTTTTGCAAAAAGGATGTCTTCAGGGATATTTATTAGGAATGCTTCATCTCAAGTTTCCTTAATGCCCATTTAATTTCATCTGGTTTTTTCCCTTCTTTTCCCTTTTTCCACTATGCCTTCCTTACTCCTTGGCAAATTAAGTGGGGAGGGAACTAATAATAAAGTAACAAAAACAAATAAATCAATTGTATCGTAGAGGCAGCTGGCAAAGTCAATACTGAATCTTTTCCAAGGCCTTTCCTTTTCTTTAGGTTGGTAATGATAAGCTTAAAATTCCTAACACAGGGTTTTCAAAAGTGTTCAGGATACATCAACTTGAACAAATAGAGGCAGCTTAAAGTGAAAGAGAAGTGAAGAGTAGAACAGTAAAAGAGTGGAGAAGGGCAGGAGGAGGCAAAAATGAATAGTACAGAGGCTACACAAGGAAATGAGATCAGTTGATAGCCCTCAGATCTTTACTTAAAACTTGCTCACTATATATGCTATTTTGTCTACGACTAATTACTGTCACAACTCTGTCTTCACCTGTAAACTGACACAATACCTACCTACTGCTGTAACGTGCTTTGAGTCCTATGGTCTATAAGTTCCTAAAGAAATGTTAACTATTGAGTTAACAAGAAATGATGAACTATACACCAGACAGTTAAAAACCCCAATTTTCAATTGCTTATTTATCTTCGCTATATGGAATAAACACTAAATGAGGAAGTTACAAACTTGTTGAGCGAATTAATACTAATTCAACAAACAGCAGCAGAACATCAACTGAGCTGAATATTTTTCAGAGTCCATATGATAAATCTACGTGCTCGGCTGCTTGGTCTGTAACAACGTTCTTAGCAATTAGATGGCCACATTCTCTTTAAGCAGATGGAACAGAGCTTAATGATACTTGAAACAGCCATATTAAAGGCATTTTTTACGGTGACCACTTTTTTCCTTCACTTAGTGCAGTGGAAAATGGAGTTTGACAGAGATGACAGGTGATCTGGGGTTCATTTGAAAGCTGCAGTTAGTATTGTGTGTTCTTGGGTTTTACTTCTGAGTGCCTCTTCCAGACAAGAGGTCTTCAGAGAGGGAAAAGATTCTGAGTCCTAAATGAATTTAGCATTCTTTTATCGCAAGGACAAAAATAAGATATCGTTATTTTCTTCCTGAGGTTTCTCAAAAATCCAGCATCTTAATTTAAATTGTTCAGACCTAGAAACACTTAACAGTAGCTTTCTGATAATTTCCTTATTTCAATTTTCAGCTTTTACATCCAATAAAGACAGAATGCTAATTTTCAGGGTATATTTCTTGCATGTTGGAGTTGTATTTCACTCAAAGCAGGGGAAAAAAACAACAAGACTTTTCTTTTGTTTAAGTCTAACCGTATATGTGTTAGAAATATTTGACTACCACACTTAAAATTCCCATCACTGTGTACTGAAACTTTCTAAAAGGCGAGATCTGTATGACATTAAAGCTACGCATGATACTACCCCTATAGTTAATGGTCTGTTAGATACTCTTTTATGTCCCTATTTCAGAGGGTTTATAACTTCAGGACAAAATTCTTTGCAATCTGAAACTAAGCATGCAGGATTGCAGTCCAGAAAGAATTTTATTAGCCACATACTCAAACCTTCTATAAAACAGATTTTAAATAAAGACTTTTTTTTTTTGCTCTTAGCTAAAAGCAAAGATTACTAAGGATTTTTTGGCACCTATCTATAACAATTTTTTTTCACAGTAAAATAATTTTTAATATAAAATGACACTGCAGAATAAAAAAGAAATATAACATTTTCACTACAAAGAACTCACTATGTATTGATCTTTATTATAACTATTTAATTAAATGTTGCAGCAGTGCTGAAAAGTACAAAACAGAAATCCAGTTTATGTTCCAAATAATTTCAAATCAAAAGAGGCACAGATACCAAGTTCAAGATTTTTTCCTGTAGGTCCAGTTGTGAATAAATATCTTGGATGGAAGTGTTGCAGAACTTTCTACAGGCGCTGAGCAGAAAGGAGTTGGTGAGGCAGAAAGAGAGAGGGGAACATATGAAGAACCCCATTAGGGGGTTTTGGTCAAATACAGTAGTGTGGTTTTGAAGCTAATCCTCTGTCATCCCCTCTTTCTGTCTTTGGCTAGGTTCACAGAGAAGTTTTGGTGCACTAAACTCTTTTTGGAGGAAATCAATCAAGAAACGCTGTTTCACACAACGGCCAGAGTTGGAAGGGACCTCTGGAGATCATCTAGTCCAACCCTCCTGCCAAAGCAGGGTCACCTACAGCAGGTTGCACAGGACGGTGTCCAGGCTGGTTTTGAATGTGTCCAGAGAAGGAGACTCCGTAATGTCTCTGTTTCACGTGTGCATCATAAATGCTGCAATCCCAATGGGTCAGCAAGTGTCCTGAGCTATGCACGAGTGATCCTTTGGAAAACTGAACTGTATACAGAGTAGGAATACACAGTATGGGAAAAACTAAATCTGGTTGGAAATCTCCTGAACTCCATACAAAGGACATGTAGGAACCTCAGCTGTTTCTACTGGTGTACCCCAGGTTGCTGAATTACTTTCTAACATAGACACAGCCTGTAATACTCAGCCTTATTTAAAAAAGGTTCTTTAACAGGCAATACTATATACATAACAGGCGTGCTATAACCGAGGTATGCAACCTGTACGCTTTGAGAGCTACCAGCTGTTGCACTAAGGCAGCTGCTGCACCAACCGTAGCGTTGAGCCTGCTGTCTTCTGCCCTGCTCCGAGCAGCTCAGCTGCCCGTGTTGAAGGTCAGCTCTGACCCGGGGCAGCCGTGTGAGCTGGGACCAGGCCTGGAAGAGAAGCGCGCCAGCCTGGGGCATCTGCCCCTGGCTTGGGAGCTGCAGGTAAGCCCAGGACCTGGGTCCTTCCCGAGTCAGGCTGTAGGCACGCCTGTGCCTGGCCTTGTACCTTGCTGAGCCTGACCTTGCCCTGCTGACCTGGCTTCACGGCACAGCCCCTGTCGCTGCAGGCTTGTCGGGCACTCACTGTGTGGTGGCCGAGCCCAACGGCGCTTGCCAGCCCTGCTCTGCTCCTCTCGTGCCAGGACCAGTACCATGTGTGGCATCCTCAGCTCCCAGCTCATCTCCTGCTGGGCAGCCCCTTCCTGCTGCTGCTCCCTGACACCTCAGCAGATTTACTGTTTCAAGATGAAAAGACATTTTGGCTTGAGAATAATACTAGTTTCATCCATATTACTCAGACTTTGATAAAGTTTCCTCATTAAGCCAGCAATCCTAAAACATGAAAGCAAATACCTAACCAGAGCTACTGAAAACAATAGAATCGCCTGTTAGTAATGTTATATATGTTTACATGTGTCTGCAAGACCAAGAAATAAATTCTGAGGGCAAATCACAAAACTTTTCTACAATGTAAACTGAATTTCTATTTACACCAGTAGAAGGTATATTGTTACATTAATGCAGTTTTGCTAGTTCCTGCTAAAAGAAAAAAATATGTTAATCTTCCCAAAGAAATATTATAAAACCCCTTAATTTTACCACCACCATTGAACAAATACATAAAGCATCTCTCGGCATGCTGATTTTACCATAAGGATATAAATGTCTCAAAAGCATTTTAACTTCCTGCAAAATAAAAAAATGCATTTTTAGATAATAGGTCATTTGACTCCAATGCTTGTAAAACTCTTATGTCATGCTGGAAAGTGTCATTTTTTAAAATGTGTCTGAAATAAGAAGTATTTATGAAACATCCTGATCTACTGAGTCACAAGCGTGCACATTAACAACATTTATAGAGTTCAATCTACATAATCAGCTAGTTGATGTATCCATAATTATCATCATTATTTCAAAGAGTGTTTATTCTAATTGGATGGAATTTAGTGCTCCCTAAGTCGGCACAGGCTGGTCTTCTGAACATAAGTTTCAGTGGGACGCAAGGATTTCTTGTTTTGCTTTGTTGCAGAATGACGAGTCTAAAATATATCTGTCAATATTTTGTTGAATTGAAGCCTGAGAATGCTCCAAGCCTCTACTAAACGTTTTTTCATCAGGGACTCAGAACTACATCTCTGGAAACAATAGCAGCAGCTATTACAGTCATCCCTGTGGCTTGGAAGAAGGAAGTCCTCCAGCGGGAGGACAGGAGTTCTACTCTCAGCTCTGCCACTGACTGGTATTGATTACTCTGTCCACTTAGAGCCCTCCATATTGAAAAGATCGCATTTCTCTCACCTTACAAAACAGAAAGTTTCAGTTGCATAGTGTTCACTTCTGGCAATCCCAGGATTACAACCTCAATTTCCAGTACAGCAAGTCCAAATTTTATACACTTAGCCACTCAGAACAAACATTCCTCATTTATGAAATAGTACTTAAGGCACTTGGATCACAGTATGAATAGTTCCCTTTTGTACTAGTCAGAGTCTTCCTACACAATGCAAGGAAAAACATATTAATGTATATGCAAAAGTAAAAAAAAATGAGGTTGTTCAGTTAAATGTGAGTTTAGGAAGTCCCAGAGATGCTGATTTAGCAATTATTTTTGTGCATGTTGTTAATTTTCAGCTGACAAGCAGCATTGAAACTTGGAGTGGCAAATGTTTGCAAAGCAGTATTTCTTTGTGTAGGTTTAATGGGTATCTAAAGCTTTGCTTTGACATCTTTTGGAGACCTGAGCCCCACTTCAGGAAAATGAAATTAATCATGTATCCATTTAGACCTCAGCATAAGCTGTTAATGGTTTAATTATGCTACTGTATAAAGCTTCCCTACTTTCCCTTTCACTTAATTCCATCCCTCTAGCTTGTCCTTCTTCACCCCAAAAAAACCGCAACTAACCTAAAGTCCTTTTCTTTCCCTCACAAAGATTTTTTAATACTTCCTTGTTAATAAACATACTGTTTGTTATGCTCAACTGAACATTGCTTTCAAGCATTTTCAAAGAAGTAGAAAGCACATTTGGAAACTACTAAATTATCCATTTTGATAGATACAATATAAATCTGAATGCTTTTGGCTCCAACACAAAGCTTTTGGATACAAATGCCTTTATTCCTCTGTCATAAGATCCTACCATTCTTAGGCACAGGTACAAAAATATCTCTTGCCTGAAGTACCCAGAGAAACAGAAGTGGAAGCAGGGAAAGCAAAGAGACGGTAATACTTTATTATTTTTTTTTTCCAATTCTTCCATAACCCCTATAGTTTCATCACTCTTAAGCCTTTCTCAAATCCACAAGCCTTCTAAAATCTCTACACACCAACCCTATAAGGCCCTTCACACAACCCTCGGCTCCACTCTATACCCCTAATACCTCCCAGGAGGATTCCTACTTCTCCATACTGTGTTCCCCACCACTTTAACTAGGCAAACAGCAGAGAGTGGTTGTGTTGTGGGGCTGGTGTTGGGGTCACACTGATGGTTTGGGTAACACCTGTCCCCTAACCGGGGGGCTGGCTGGGGTACAGAACAGCTAAATGCTCAGCTCTCTTGGCTTTGCTCTCACAAATCTCGGCTTCCTTCCTCTAAACTGTTGTCAGTTTTCACAAGGCTTTGTAGAAACTGAGCACTTTTGGACATTGTATCTAAGTAATCCAGTTGCAATTGGCGGCTGGGTTCGGAAATTATTACTGACAGTCAGCAGACAGAATATTTGCACCAGTGTATTTTTCAGGCCACTAAGCTAAAATGTGATATTGGAAGCTGTGGAACTGTTTTAAAGGAAGGAAAATGAGCATGGTTATGAATTGTGGTGGTTTTCAATACTGTGACAATGACACTAAGTGCCAGCTTTCTCTCTTTGTATTGCACTCAAAACTGCTCAGCTGAGAAGTGAACTTAGCAGTGGATGGCAAGCTGCTGTAATAGAAGCCTCACACTGTGCAAAAACTGTTGTTACTTTTTTGATGTTTCAGTTGTCTATCCAAATAAAATCATCCGGTGTGAATGTGCATGAGGAAGCATATGGTATGTAAATAAATAGCAGGAGGCTTATGCTAAACAAACTTCTACTTTCTCTCTTCCAACCTTTCTTCCTTCCTTTCCAAGTTGACCTTAAACATACTTGGAAGGAAAAACTGTTTCTCAACTATGTGCTTATACATGGTAAGAAACAATAAGGTCTAGTACAGTAAGGCCAAGATCTCCATTGTTTTTACGAGTGATAGTTAACACAAATAGTACTTCCAGCCTCCTCAGCTCTATATATCTTTTCACAGGATGCAGATGACAGGAATGTGTTTAATTAAACGAGGGGAGACAAAAGGCGGCATACGGCACTGCAGGATTACGAGATCTCTCAGAGGGTCCTTTCTTTGCTGTGTCTTGCCGACCGCTAGCAGACAGGGAGAAATTGAGACTTAGTGGATTCTTTCTCATCTACCCCCCTGACTGACAGCCAGGAAACTGCAGAGGACTGCAAGGCTCTCTTAACTCAATGCAAAGATTCAGAAAGAGCTGATGCTGTACAGAGAGCTGAGATCTGTATTTGACTGTCTACTACACTGTACCTTTGAGGGAATTTGTTCTATTACCATTTACGTTAGGCATTATGGTGGTTGTAATATATGTCAGCCGGAGGTACCTTAAAAGTGATGCCTCACATCTCAAATACAGTATTGCTGCTTGTTCAAAAGCTTTACAGGTTTGAGTTTAAGTAAAACATCGTCTTCTGCATTATCTCAATGCCAAATCTGAGCAGGGTAAGAAGAACTACATTGTGTCACTCTAAGGATGAGGGGCTCAACGTCAAATTAGCCTCTTGCTGCTCTGTTCTTTAAAAGAAGGAGGAGAAAGACTGTGCTGGGATGGAGAGCTGGAGGTGTCCTCAGAGAGTCAAGATTACTGCCACTGGGGCAGAGCCTGGTACCGAATCTACTGATGGCTGCCTCACATACCCTCCCCCCTCATTTGGCAGCGGGTACCCCCAGGCTTCCCAAGGCTCTGAACAGGTACAGCAAGCAGGAAGAATTCTGCCACGCAGCTGATTGGTGGCTCATATGTAGATCTCTATGTTAAAGATGTTTAAAGTTGATTTCTAAACAATTCTTTAGCTTTCTGAATGTTCCAAATATTTAACTTTGGAGACCGCAATTTAAAATGAGCCTTTCTTATCAAGAACATACCACACCTGTGCCAAACCGTGCTATAATACATGTTTGCTAGCCCATTAGATTAATTTTTTTAAAGGAAGATGTTTTTCTTTTCTCAGTGTTCATCTTTCCTATAAGCCTAAAGGGATACATATATACAAATGAACCAAACCAAAACAAATAAACCCCAGAAACAAAAACTAGTGATACATCTGATCACATGTGATTTTGTTAGGCTTACTTTAGAAATGAAGATGGGTAAATCACCTATGCCACCATTACAGAATAGTTTGAAAGAACAATTGAAGGTACAGCTCATCCGACTAATACAGACATACTACAGTTAGCTTTGAAGTTAATAAGTGAGTTTTTCACAACACTATAGGTCAGCAGTATGGAAATTGAGTGAGCTGAAATATCTAGATGGTATTTAGGTAAATAATTTGGCAGCTATCATTAATGAACATCACAAGGCAGCAGCTCTATGGTTTGAAGACTTGGATTAACTCATCTAACTTAGCATACCAAAAACCACCTTGCACAGGATTTGAGAAGGAAAAAGACACAGATAAGGCTATAACAACATTCCACACAAAGAAAGATTTCACTCCCATTTTCTAACTTACTAATAACTTGGAGTGTCAGAACTAGAAAAATGGTAAGTTATATCTGAGGTTATAACCTCAGGACAGGACTAATAAAAAAAAAAAGCCCAACAGTTTAATGAACTACTAACTCATGCTGACAGATTCTTTTTTACATGTAACGATAAGAAAACGTGGTCTTAGGTGGCCACACAGGACAGTGCTTAATCACATCATTGCACTCCCTCCTCTGAGCCACCTGAGAATGCACACACACACATTCAAGCTTCCAAAACCCAGACAGTTCTTCATCCACTCAAGCATCCCAATACAAGCAATACACTTCAAGATAACTGTGTTCTACATTAATTATGTGAATTAGAAATCTATCACTAAATTGTTGAAATAATTTAATGTATGAGAAACAAGATGAATCAGCTCACAGAAAATGTGAATCATAAATGTCACCTCTGGAAAAACACTGACTAATCTAATGTTTCCACTCAAGCCAGAAAAGATCCTGCTTAGGTTTACATCTTGGTGATTCATTTTGTGGAAGGAAAAATAATTGATTCTGCTCTTTCACAGAAATGCAGTATGTGCAGTGTCATCAGTACGTCAACAATTTACATTTGTCTTACTGCACAAAGGAGTTTCAAATCAATTTCAAAGGCTGTACATTTGAAACGCAGCCAGCTGGCTATTCAGAACTTTGAATGTGGTTGCCTTTATGTTACCAAGCAAATAGACAGACAACTGAACATAAAGAGAATTTACAGCAGTTAATTAGCAAATGCCATTGTCCTGCTAAACAAAAATTACTCCCACATACTTGGATACCAGTCCCCTTAACACACCCTCTTCATGATACTTCTTTCATAAAAAGTCTACACATTTCTGTACCTTTTTAACATATTTGTTTGTTGAAAATTTGGCTTTCAGATGGCTATCTAAATGCGTTATGATGAGCAACATAAGGCAAAACCCCACTTCTTTTCTTTCAAATGCTGTACCAAGGCATTTGCTAAAGCCTGGCAAAAGATTGAGAGACATGTTTTATTTTGCAAGACACACTTATGGTACAGTGCAACTTCATGAAAAGAAAACAATGCAGTCTCCAATCAGTAGACCCATGTCAGCATGGGGGCTACACCAAAACTAATGAGATGTGTCTTACTGCAGGTGTCTGATCTTCAGCTTTCCTGATAACTTGTTTACTGCCAGCTCTGAATAATGCGGAACATTTTTGTTTGTTTTTCTTTTTTTTCCCCTCTTGGAAAATCCCAAGTGAGGATGCTGCCAGGGAGCATGCAGGCACACAATAGGAGGGAAAGAAAAACAATCCTAAGGTCTACTAGAATGATATCTCTATTCTTGCTGCTCTTCATTCATCGTAACCGACCCAGGCTTTGACCACCAGGTGCATCAAACAGCAGCGACAAGTCTGAGGGCTATTCCAGGCTGGCTTTGAATCCCTCAGAGGTTCTATCTCCAGTCACTTAGGTGCCCATACATTTTTCAACAAGACAAACAGTATGTAGGATCTAAATCGGAATAATATAGAGAAACTTGAAGCAAGTATAGGTTTTTTAAACCTGCCCTTTCACTTGTTCATCTTGTGCATAGCATTTGGCTTGCACTGTCTCCAATTTTTCTCCGAGTTCTGATCTCCCTCTCATAGTCCAAGGACAAACAACACCTTTGTGCTAGTCAAGACAAGAACAGAGTTCTGCGATTACTTTGTCCCTGACACCATACCTGAAAACCCATTCACCTGTGCAGAAGATGACTTCACTTTCTAAAGTAAGCAGGAGTACCAGGAGGGGACAAGTTTCTGGTCTACTCTGACGTTTGAATATCTGAGCTCAAATCTTACATGAGAGAGGCTCGCACAGGGCTTTGTGGTACAAAGACCAAAGTGCTGCTGTGGCTAACAGTGATGCGGAACTACTCACGGGTCTGTTTTACCAGCTGCCTCTTCATAGGAGACAAGCTTTATTGCTTGGATATGCTGATACTTGTACACAAAGACCTCAACAATTAAGTAAATAAAAGCTGTGCTTTGCTGATCATATATATACAATTTTTAAAAAATATTTAAAAAAAAAATAAAGTATAAAAAATTCATAAAGCAAGCCACAAAGGTGTAAACTTGAGCTCAACTGCTATCCTTTATTTAGCACCTCATCTCAGAATCTGGTTTATCTGGATTTTGGGTTTGGTTGCTTCTGAAGACCCCCTGGAAGGCTCATATAAATGCAGAATGGAGCAACTTTTTCCTGATACCTGAAGCTCACTTGCGCTGAGTGGGGGCAATATTGCGCCATACTCTAGGCTGCTGGTGTTGGTTATAATATGCATAGTCATAGGGTTAACAGTCAATATGCATAAGCATTTGGCCTCTTCTTAGACCTGTCAGAGTAGCTGTGACCAGATGGGATGCTGCATTCACCAGTTTCTAAAGCTGTTCTCAGATGGACTACCAGGAAGCTGCTCTCTCAAAAATCTGTACTCACAATTCACTTTTAATGGGTGATGAGCAGTGGAATATGGCAGGTAACACTGAAGACCTCACCGTACAACTAATAAACCAGCCTACTTGACTGTCAAAATCGATTGGGAGGGTTACACTGCCGAGGTTACTAGTTGAGAGCTAACTTCTCAAGAAAGTTGATGAATATAAAATGTTTTCTATCTAGGTCCAGAAAAAGATGTCCAAAGTGATATTAAACCATGTTCACATGAAACAGGAATGTACGTCAGAATTTTCATTAATCTGTCCTTCCTAGACCCAAAATTTTTCTGAGGCAGCTCTAACACTGACTGCTAGATGTTATTGTGCTCTTTTTTATTACTATTTTTGATGTGGTTCCCAATACTGATGTATAATTTTTTACCTTACTTATTTGCCTCTATACTGTCTGTTATATTATCTAGCTAGCTTGTTTCTTCCTTCCTGTTTCTCTTAAGACAAAAAATGTACGATTTAAACTTTCACAGTTTGGCCAAATGACAAAGGAGAAACTGAGTCAACAGTAATAATAAACACAGGGCAAAAGAACGGGAGGTTTCCAAGGTGTTCAAGATTTCTAACGGTATTCAAAGAATACAATTAAATGTAATCAGATTAAAGTAATGCAAAATTAATATTATATTATATTACGCAGTATAAATATTTTTAATAACTGTTATCACATATCTGCCGTAATATGAACACATAACACAGAAACCTTCTCTCATATGACCTTTTTTATAAAAATTGGGGTTAGTAAGCTTTATTATTCTTTCCTTTGTACCTACAGTCCATGAGATTTTAAATAATGTAAGCAAATTATTTGTAATTTTTCTAGTAAAAAGTGGAAAGGAAATAAGAAGCCAGCATAGTTTGGCATCCAGACAATTTTATAACAGTAGAAAAATGCACATGTGGACGCATATATGCACAGGTTTACACAAGTGGCTTGGAAAACAGCATGCCCTTTTTTACAAATATATAAAGCAACATCTCAGTGAAGCCTTGCTTAGGTTCTAGATCCTAAAGTTCACATTCATGACTGCTATTGCTAATTATTCCAATTATACTACTAAATGTAAGTATATTGAAGCTAGTGAAAACACAAAGTAACAAAAAAAGGATGTTAAAATACTAGTTATCCATATACTTACTGACTGGGGATTATAAGAAAAAAAAATCAAGTTATTAAATGAATCAGTGTTTTCAAGATATGTTAAAAGTATGAACTTTCCAACCTCTGTGAGGTGATGCATGACACGAACTAGTCCCGATACCTGAAGCTCACTTGAGAAGAGGTGAAGTATAAACTGCAAAAGTTGAAAATCAGGAAAAAAGAAAACCAGATTTGTCCAAAACAAAATTCTGTTTGCCTCCCTTAAAAATATATTGATGCATAATATATTACAGATTTTTTAATCTATCTAAAATGACAAAAGTATTAACGCTTTTAATGGGTTTTCAGCCAGACTGCTTCATAAAGCATAAAGAAGCATATTGTGTTTGATCTTAGAAGCTGAAGAAATTTCAGAAGAATTGATTTTTTTCATATTTGCAGGAATCTAGTCATTTTTAATGTTTCACCATCAATAGATTAGGCAAAATAGAAAATCAATCTCTAATTCCATGACAGGAAAAGGATTCTTTGTTGCTTGCATAATTACTGTAGAAACAGTGGCTATCCTAATTGCACCACTGAAGTTGTAGGAATATAGCATATACCAAAACAAAGAAAATGCTGTTAAAAATGTATCATTTCCATTCTTTTGCTAGCACAGTTTTACTAAACTATGACATCATTCTGCATTACACACAGAGTTGTCAGGAGAATAATATGTTCAAAATAAAGAAACATAAGCATAGAAAATGAAGAATTCAAACTGAAGACAAATAGCAAAGGTCAGCATGAAAATAGGCAAAACCTCTGAGATCTGGCGTTAGAATGGTGAGACAGAGGAAAAACACGGAATGAAAGAAAGTCCAGGCCTGATTGAGGCCGTGATAAGCTCCGAGTGGCTCTGATGATACAAGCTTGTTTAACACGAAGAACAGAAGTGCAATTCATACGCCTGAATAAGCCAGCTAATCTTGTTAGGATATGCATTCATGTAAAATTAGTCTCTGCATCTCCGTCTGAAAGAAGCACTTAGACCTTTTTAATTTTTATAGCCTATGGCAGTAAACGATTGTAATCATTTAACAATCAGACCCTTTGCAATTCAGATTTGTTCTTAAGGCTGCTGCAGTCCACACTTCTAATCCAACAATGGTCAAGCTGAACTCATTTCTTTTGACTCCCTGTGTGCGATGTTTCGCATTATTGAAACACATTTCTCTGTTAAAGCTTCCTGACAGAGATCTAACACACACGTTGTGTCAGCTACAATTCTGTCCGTTGCATAAAAGAGCCTGGTAAGCTGTGGCAACGTAGAAAGCCTGCTGCCTGAAGTCGCAACGTGATCACATAATTATTGACCACGTTCTCTTGACCTTTCTATTGCAAGTTCAGGGCCTTGTCTTATGATTATTCAATGATTCAGTTATAAAAGACTTCAGTACAAATTACACATTTTAAATAAAAACATTTATTCAAGAGTAGAGTGTGTCACAGTAACTTAAAATAAAATCCGACTAGGGAATCTAAGTGTTTATTATCAGAATAGCTATGCTGCTGGGCTTTTGTAGATTATCTGGCCCATGAGATTTCAGCAATGGGGTGGGAAAAAAGTAAGTAGCTGAGTAAGCAAAATCTACCTTAAGCTTCCAGAGAAACTTAAAACCAACCATAGTGAAACAAACTAAAACCTTGCAAATTTTTATTAAACTAGGATACTTTGCATGCTTGCAAGATATGAAGTAAATTACACTCACCATCAGAACAGAGAATATTTCCTAACAGGAATAAAACAAATTATAAATAAAAATCTGTATTACTCCACAAGCACTCTTTTGAATACTCACCGTAGATACTAAGATACAGATAGTTAGGATATGCAGGTTAGGATATGCTACTAGTTCAAAGGAGCAGGTTAATACCATGTAAATTCCCACTAATGTTTCAAAGGGACAAAATTCTCTTCACTGATACACAATCTCCTTATTAAAAAAAAACAAAAAGAGGGCTAGATGGGTGTCTCGCACCATTGACCCCAGTGGAAACCCAGGACAATCTACATCCACAGAGGTCCATGAAAGGATTCCTCAGTGAATCACTGAAAGGGGTCAATATTCCAACACAACAGAATGCTATGAATTGGCCATCGAATACCTACACTTCCTTCACCTACCCCTGCTGTACTGAACCATGCTTCTTTATCCTCCGTCCCACTTGTGTAGGCAGATGTGAAGCATCTTTGTCAACCTGTGCCAATTGTGCTCAACTATCACCCTAAAGATCTGGTCAGAGAGAAGTAACACGAACTTAATCTCCCCTGAAACCAAATGAACCACCACAGCTACATTTTCCATGTGCAACAACTCCATTTGGAGGTTGTCTTCAGTCTGCTCTTGAACTTTTGACTCTTTTCCACTGTTTGTTGAGGAAAATTTTAACAAATGTAAAATTGCTGCTGTGAGAGAGGAAGAGAGAATAAAACTGAAGCTCCAAACATTTAGGAAAATCTGACTGCATGGCAAATGGATGTATGATCAATAACAGAGAGAGAAAAACATTATAGAAACACATTGAGAAATATTCCAGATGTCAGCAATAATAAGCTTCCGATGTCAGATAACAAATGCAAGAGTATGCTCACGCTTTGATGTTAAGCTCTACTTTGGGCTGAAGGTTGTTAATATTCTCTTTTTAGAAAATAGTATTTGCTGATACAAATTTGGATACTTTGGATTTTCCTATGGTATTTTGCTCGTGACAAAGAAAGTTAGCTAAGTTAAAACCGGATGTGTCCTCACAAGTACTTATTCCTGAAGGTAAAATTGAGTTGAATGTGGCATAATTTTATATTCACATACTCCACATTACGAAAATATATATTATTTACAAGGCCTATATTTCACTTTAGATACCCCTTTCAAAATTTTTCTTGTGTAGGTGATAACGTGTTTTAGCTAGAAAAGAAAGTGAATCTATGGAATCATCATTATAATGTTCTGCAGAAGCAAAATTCAATAGAATGTATAGTCAAAAAAGTTTCACAGAAAAGGCCAAGGTGTTAAATCAGATGACAATTAAAAAAGACCAGGTGAAATTATGACAAGCACTGAGCAATATTTTGATAATAAAGCCTGGTGATTTTACATAGCAACCTAAATGTTTCAAAAATATATTATGCCAGTTTACTCAGCAGTTTGATTTAATTCCAGATTCTTTCTGATCTTTCAGAGAAATAAGGGATGTCCCAGATGAATAAGCAAGAGGATGTCCTAGAACCTTAAAGTATGCAAGGAAATCACAGCAGCAAGTTAAACTATCTGTGATGGCTTTGATGCTGACAATGCCTTTCAGCAAAAGACTATAGAGACCACCAAGGAAATGCAGACTAAGACCAATTCACAGCATTTGAAGCCCCAAAGTACCAGATTATAATGCCTCTAGCATTTTTAGCATGCATTTCCATTAAAAACAGATTAATATTTTTTGTTTATACCACTGGAAAGTACCTCAGTTAAAACACAAAATCTTCTATCCCATTTCAAGTCCTCTCTACTTATTGCAAGTGAAAAACCTATAAACACATAAGTTATTACCATACATGCTGTGAGATGGAATTTAAAAAGCTGTAAAAAAGGTCTGCTTCTCCACTTCCAGGAATATTAATTCTACCAAAAGCTACAATATCCTGTATGATTAAGATCCTGCTACTTGGACAGAAGAGAAGGTATAGCACATAAATTACATTAAAGTAGAACTAATGAAGCTTTGATTTCTTTTGATTTGTGGGTTTTGCCCCCTGACTCTTCACCTTCCTTCAGTCATAAGGACATCAGATTCCCTAGGGTTCTCTTTGTCAGTCCTGCTGTGCTTAGGGACCGGTTATTGCATCTATGCCCAGTGTGGTTTGTTTGTTACAGACAAACACAACACGGGTAGGTGTGTTGTTTCCTCCCTCACTGAGAAAACTAAGATGGGTCTCTGTCCTCTATCCATCCACCCATTAATTTTCCTGA
Organism: Charadrius vociferus; assembly: GCF_000708025.1. NCBI lineage: Eukaryota > Metazoa > Chordata > Aves > Charadriiformes > Charadriidae > Charadrius > Charadrius vociferus. The sequence continues at coordinate 7,525,023 of NW_009647731.1, read as the reverse complement.
CATTTGTTGAATTCAATTATCTTTGTGATTTTTCCTTTTTTGTCCAATAAGTGTGACAGTGACCAATGGATTCCCAGTTTTGGGAGGATACAGAGGACGGAGAAAGATCACAGAGTATCTGTTTCCTTAGGCAAAAATTTGTGAAAAGGTTCTCTGAAGTCACACATTAGACAATATTCCTTGACGTACTCATGGTTTCTCTCAGGCTTCTGCACCAATATTCCGGAGTTGGTCATTCAGAGTGACAGGAAACCCCATCAAGTTTGAGACTGGCACAGACAGCCTGCGTAATGATACCAGCTCACGGCTGCTGAACAGCAAAGGTCTGAACTGACAGACCCTGACCCCTACCTCCACTGGGCTGCTGGAAGCTACAAGACAGCTGGAACAGTCTACTGGCATATATAAGCCTCTCAGTACAAATTAGATGTTTTGTGCAAAAAGACCGCTTTTTGGGTCTAATTATGAATGGAAGGCTCACGGCCTGAATCTCTGCTACAAGCCTATACTACAAAAAGCTTTATGGAAATCACAGAATGGAAACCTTTAAATTTACTGCCAAATACATTTGATACTAATATTTGATATTTAGCATGTGAAATACAGTCATCCAACAATTTGTGTTCTAATCTTACTGGCATTTGTTACTCAAAAGCGGTAGAATTTCCAGATTTTGCTTTAGCCACAAGAAACCCCAGTATCCTAGACTTTCTGCCACCAGCATTCTTCTGCCTATCTGGATTTATCAAAGAATGCAAGCTGGTAGCAATATTCCACATATGTTCGCTTTATATAATCCTCAAAAAACAAAGGAGCTCAGATCTGCAAACAAAGTGAATGTAATTCTTGCATAGATCATTTGCATATTTCCTCTTCTGTGGGTCGTAGGAGGAAACGTTGGATTTGCTTATAGAATTGTGACAATTTCAGTAAAATCTTAATCAAAATCTCATCCTTTTTGTATATTTAAAGCATGTTTTTGATCATCCCGACTACAGAAAAAAGCGAAAGCAATGTTTCCAGTACAAGAGACACGGATTTACAGTGTTATATTAATCCTCAGTTTTTCTCCACCTGAGACAATAGAACTGCATTCAAGGATGAGCTGACATATTGTGTATCTAAATCTCTATACTGCATCTTTGTCTTTACAAGCAAGAGGTACTACCAGTTGTTCTGTCTCAAAACATGTGAAATGTGCTATACGTAAATGAAAGGCAATTATTTACGTTTATGACATTACTAATGAAAAATAAATAAATTGCAGAATCATCCTGGTGCAGTTAAGGTTACCTGAGTATATGCTACGGCGACTACAGGAACAGCAGCAGCACAGAGACAGCCACATTGGCATATGCCAGTTGGGGAGGGACACAGGGAAGGTGAGAGTGCACCTGTGTGAGCATGAAAGAATTGGCAAAGCATCTTGGCCGCCAGTGAACATAATCTGATTCCTGGAAAACAGAACTGCGTAGGTTTGCTGTACCTAACATTGAGCAAAAAAAAAATGGTAGCTGCCTCTATAAGAATTCAAACAATATATAAAACACAACTGTCAGTCTCCATGAGCAAATAGCAAAAGCGGGTATGTTGCTACGAGCACACAAAATTTATCAACAAGTTTTCAACTAAAATACATAGGAAAAAACGCCCCTTTGGATAATATACAAAATGTGAATCAGGAGTTTGGGAAAAAAAATAATCAAAGCAACATCATTGACAATAACAACCATTTTATCCTAACAGATGGCCAGGTGGCAATATAATGCTTTGTTAACTTTGCAGCAAGGGCATAAAACATTTTTGCCTTTCTAATCGCCTGAAAAATACAACCCTCCCCCACAAATCCAAAATCCATGAGCTATTTGTAGATCAGTGCTCATCTGCTGGGTAGAATTGTTGTTATTCACACACCTCTTATTAAGGTACATTTTATGAAACTTAGATGACGACATTTCATAAAATAAAGGTAAGAAGAGTACTGTAACAGTTATTGTCCTGCCTAACAATGAATAATGCAATCATTTTCAATGATGTCAGTGTTCTGGTTTTATAGTGTTCTCATCTAAAGTATGTCTGGTATGAATGTGAAAGGTGGTGAGGACATCAGTCCAGATAATGGGGCAGAATCCAACTCAGAAGTCACCAGGACCTCATAAATTAATTTTAATTAGTTTTGGACTAGAAAGTGTTATACATCATTATCCGTGCTACAAAAAATTCAAATAGACTCAGTACAGTTGTGGGCAATTGATAAGAGAAACTGAATAAAGGGACATGAACACCGACTGCAAAGCAAATTCACGAGGAACTGTGGATAAATCTCTCTGCTGCCTTTGATACATCCCGTTTTAAGAGTAAACAGGTCTTTAGTTTTCAGTGATGTCAAGCTTTGAAGGTTTAAAGATTGTGAATCCAAAACTACTAATTTTTAAGAGACACAACCTAAAATATTATCTGACACAGATTAATTCTATTTCTCTGTACTAAAAGAAAAATGTCAATTAGTACCAAACATAAAATGTTAAATACCTCAAAATATCTGAAAGTTGTGAAATATGTGACAAATATGCATAGATTTCATTCTAAAGGTCTAAAATCGGAACAAACGCATGCCAAAAGCAATACAGAACAGCACAAAATATTGCTTCAGGTACCGAAATGCCTGCTGCAGTGCTAACTTTCATTTGCAGACTTTTTAAAATGTCATGCTATGAAAAAACAAAAAGATTTCCAAGGAAAATTGTAGAAACATGCTGAACCTCTGCATCACCAGATAAAAGTTCTCAAAGATACAAAAAAAATCCCAACAACTTAAAGCAAGGCCAGGGATCTTTACAGTAAAATTCAACATATAAAGACTGGGAATCATGCCAATTACATAAAATATATAGGGTAAGTATGGTTATAGTTTTAAAATGAAACAATTTACCTATGAAGACTTTTCAGACTTTTTTTTTAGCCATACTGAATAAAGTCATTCTACAGCAGCAGAATTTGCCACAGAACTTACTACTCTGACATAAAGATGCGTTTCAGACCTGGAGTCCCAAAATTCGTTACGAAAAGGATAACAAAACATACAAAAGATGAAAAAAATATTAATAAAGTAGCAAATGGCAGCTTTAAAATCTAATATGAAGGGGGAGCTGACTCTCTCAAGCTATGGAACATTATTGGATCCAATATGCAATGAAATGGAATCAACCTTGATGCTAAAATCAAAATACAATCTTGTTTTGGATATTAATGTGCTCCTCCAATAAAAATAAATGACCATATGGAACAGAGAAAGTTCTAAGGCTGATGGTGTAAAAGAGGGGACATTGCAGTTCTCCATTTACCACATCATCTAACATAGCCAAGTAACATCGCCAAGAACCAACATCTTTCAGCAGTTCCCACCACAGAGGCATAAGCTGAAAGTTGTATGAGTATTTATTGCTATTTTTTCAGCCCTTTCAGTCCACTCCTTTTGTGGTGTCTTTTTTGGGAGGTGAAGGGCTCATTTTGTGGTTGTTTTTTTTAACAGATGCAATATCCATATAAGTATATACAGACAGAGATACAAGGGTAAGCAGTTATGATGCATCAATTACATCACACATTACTCTCAGTTTACGCTACTTCCTATAATACAGGGGAATTCCCATGCTATCATTTTAGGAATCTAAATCAAGTTACAGGCCTCAGTGGAAAGGCATGCTACTCCAGAGGGCAAGGCAAGCCTCCTGCCAGCCTCAGTTGGCCCTTTACTTTTGTAAATGCACTCTTTCTATGTGTAGGACTGTCACTGAGCCACCGCAATGGCAGATACATTTATACATTCAAGTGATGTAAACTGCAGAAGCAAACAACTGTGGGAAAAAAATATGTAGGTAATGACCTACAAATTCATCCCTGAGATCAAACAAAATGATGGGATGAGAGCTTTCTGCATTTTGTCCTTCACCTGTACTCCTCCAGAAAATGCGTTGACTTGAAAGAAACAATCTTAACTCGCTAGTTGTGGCTGAAATTGATGTTAATAGATTGCAAGTTGTTTTTTCTTATTTAAGCCATGTATTACAGTTTGCATTTTCAATTTCTGCATTGTTTCACATTCCGTTGTATACGTACCACTAATGAGGAGACAACTTTTTAAATTAAAAGCATTAATAAAATGCTGCTTGTAGATATTTTTAAATTAAAAAAATGTCAAATGTAAATAACCATCTGGGGAGCCGAATAGTTATTTCTTTTATTTCGGAAAGCTTCCAGCAAATGAACAATTTCTGAAGAATTAAAGGTATAATCCTCTACCAGTGCACTGACAGACACTTGATGATGTTTGTGCTATATTGATATCTGATACCTTTTTTGATATTATACGCTTTTAAGCCACTCATACCGCTGTTATAAAACAACATAATCACACCCACCTCATGGAAATATCTTCCCCTTGGAACTTGCTTGCATTTCCTATGCCCTCCCTTTGAGTGGATACTAAACCATGGCTTGCCCAACTGCTTAGCATAAACGAAACTCAGAAATACCATTCCTTGCAGTCATACTCAACCCTTAGGTTGATCTCTGTGGATGAGAGGAGCCCTAAATGTTCATGTCCAAATTTAGAGATGTTAAGAGTCCTCAGTTTCCCATTTCCCTTCCCGCATGTGCCCTGGGCAGTGAGGCAAGTGCTCTCCTGGCACAAGACGATAATATTACACTGCTGCATCCTCTCCTCTTCGTTACACCAAGTTGCACTGTCCCTTCTGTCCTCTTAAACCTTTTGTGTGGTGATTGTGACAGTCAAGAGGTAGTTTAATCTTTAAAGATTATTATGTACCAGCAATGCACTCAGGCAAAAGCAGTGCTTTCTCTAAAGAGTCATCAATCTAGAGAAATCATTTTGACAATTGAGTTCAAGTATAACAGCCAAAAGGCAGAGGCCTAACCTTTTAGAAGTGCCAATTTTTACAGAAACACAACACAGCTGAGATGTGTTTCGTAAGAGCATATTCAAGTACTAGCAAAATAGAAAAGACAACTAATGATGAAAAACAGAAAGGAGAAACTGATGTATGTGATGTGAGAGGGAATGAGGACAGGGGAAAAATCAAAGGCAGCAGCTATACAACCAAAATCAGGAGGACAAGGGAAGAAAGATGTACGATTAATTAATATGCTTATTTTCTGGCAGAGACTAATGTTATAGGAAAATTAACTGAACAAGTTTGTCACTTACTTGGACATGCTTCTTATGAAAAAGCTTCGCCATAGGTAATTTTTTCTTCTGGAAGCTCTCCAAATAAATGGCAGATAGAGTTTGCATTTGTATATTTGTATAACAAAATACTAGGTGACTGCATCAGTGGTCAAGGGAAGGGCTATGGATGTCATCTATCTGTAAGGCCTTTGACATGGTCCCCCACAACATCCTTCTCTCTAAATTGGACTGATATGGATTTGATGGGTGGACTTTTTGGTGGATGAGGAATTGGTTAGATGGTCATATCCAGAGGGTAGCGGTCAACGGCTCAATGTCCAGATGGAGATTACTGACTAGTGGTATCCCTCAAGGGTCCACATTGGGACCAGTACTGCTTAATATCTTCATCAATGACACAGACAGTGGGATCAAATGCACTCTCAGCAAGTTTGACAGCGACACCAAGCTGCGTGGTGTGGTTGACAGGCCTGAGGGATGGGATGCCATCCAGAGGGACCTGGAAAGGCTCTAGAAGTGGGCCCATGTGAACCTCATGAGGTTCAACAAAGCCAAGTGCAGGGTCCTGCACCTGGGTTGAGACAACCCCCGGTACCAATACAGGCTGGGGGATGGAGGGATTGAGAGCAGTCCTGACAAGAAGGACCTCTCCTATGAGGATGGGCTGAGAGAGTTTGGGTTATTCAGTCTGGAGAAGAAAAAGCTCCAGGGAGACCTAATCATGGCATTTCAATACTTAAAGAGGACATATAAAAATGACAGCGACAGACTTTTTGGTAGGGCCTCTAGTGATAGGAGAAGGGGTAATGGCTTTAAACTAACAGAGGGTAGATTCAGGCTAGATATAAGGAAAATATTTTTTTACAATGAGGGTGGTGAGACGCTGGCCCCGGTTGCCCAAAGAGTTGGTATATGACCCATCCCTGAAAACATTCAAGGTCATATTGGACAGCGCTCTGAGCAACCTGATCAAGTTGAAGATGTTCCTGCTCATTGCAGGGTCCCTTCCAAACCCAAACTCTTCTATGATTCTAGGTATAACTGAATTACAGCTAAATATGAAAGAAGTGTTGTTATAGTGTGGTGATACAAATAAAGCAGTATTTCTAGAGAATGCTAATGTTATTTGGGGAAAAAAAAAATATAGCTGAAAATTTACTCTATTCCTCTTGTCTAAAATCATAGCAACAATCTTCAGGATAAGTGTAAGGACCCTGAAGACACTATAACATCTTAATTGCCATGACTCTGTCCACTTGATGGACTGGGACGCATTTTTTACCCTTGTCTCCAGCCCTGTGTCTGGCCTGCACCAATTTTTCACTTGTCTGGACTCCATGGATTGCTCCTAGATTTGACTCATTGCTGGGGCTGCCAACAGACCCCATTTCCACCACCCAGATCTGCCCCACCAGCCTCAGCCCCTGCGAGACGGTGCCCATGCTGGGGTCACCCCCGGCTCCCCTTCCCATAGGGCATTTGTGGCTCCCTGCAGCAAGTCAGTGGCCAACTGTTCTTAGTTTGATTGTGCCAATCTATTTTTTCAGGAACACTCTTCGCCCCAGCCCTCAACTAAGCCCCAGTTGTGCCTAGCTAGCCATCAAAGGTGCCTCCCATGAAGCAATAAACACTGGACAGACAGCGCCAGAATAACGTACAGGTGTAAATATCACTGACACAATCACCATAATAAACGTCCCCAGATACCTCTAACATTTTCCCTTGAATGACTAACATTATCCACGCAAAACTCAGAACAACCATCCTCAGCCTGTTTTTACCTTCGAGGTTGCCACTTCTGTTTCAGGAGAAGTTGCGTGTGCCAAAGCTTGCCGATGCTTTCCAGTAGTTGGGCAGTAAAGCACATCCCTTTATTCACACAAAGGTAATACAACTAATGGCGCACATTTAAGCGTGAACATTAAGTCAGCAACACAGCTTTTCTTTCTGGGAGAATGGCATTTCATACGGATATCATGGAAACAAAATAAATGTGGAATTTTTAAAAAACAGCTTTTTAATATTATTTTCTATTTATTAAAAGAATAAATCCAAACAGAACACCACTCCGTCAAGGATAAGTTTCCATTTTGAATAAAAGTACAATTATAAACTCCCTAAGACACGAGGAAGATCTATTTTTTTCCTTATCTAACCAGTGGTCCCAGTGTATATAGCTACACAATCTCTTCAGAGACTTGTACTAAGTATGCTGCCCTCACACCCAGAGAACAATGCCCTGCTGCAAGACATGATTCTACTGGAATTTGCACAAGTTACTCCTCCGTTGTTATCACATGCACCAGCCATTCAACATCAAAGGCACCTTCACTTAGAATTCAACAAACATTTATCTTGAAGAAGAAACTCTGCAAGTACATTAATGAGACATATTAAATATGATCAGCAGCTAAAACGGGAATCAAACTCTCCAGAACTTCATAACTTTGTTCATTATTATCAAAAGCACATAAGCACCTCTTGACAAACTTTTATGTCAGTATGGGGGGGGGTGGGGGTGTCACAGTGTAATTTTTTTGAGCCAATACATTATTCTAATTTAATCAGACAAAAAAAACCCCTACTTATCATTTGATTCGCTATCTTACATAAACAATTTTACCTTCTTACCTTTTCCCTTTGTTCACTTAATTACTGGATTGTTTTAAGAATGTACAAAGATCAAAAGCTGATTGTATGGTACTTTGAGGTGTGAAAATCAAAGACAATCGTAAATAAAAGATGATCAAAAATATAGCTTTTTGCCCTCCAAAAATAAGAAAATTATTTTTAGAATATGTTTTTTCCCCTGCATAAAATAAAACTAGTGTGCAGGAATGGTGTGAACTACAAACTGTGTTGGATGCTTGAAAGCAATCACACCCACCTGGTGTAAAGCACAGCCAAGGAAGGGACAGAACAGCTGCAATATGAAGTCTCCATGCACATTTTACCATATTGCAGCACTTGTGTATCTCAACTTTCTTCAAAGGCTAGAAGGCTCATGCACAATATCATAATGGAGCATAACACCGTCTAGATTAGAGCCAGTCAATTTTAAGGGGCAAAGTTTTAACCCCACTAAATCAATAGGAAATTTAGTAATAGCTTCTATAGGATTTCCCCTTCTAGCAATTTTATCTATTCAAAATTTTAGTCTGCCTTCTGGGACTAGAACAAGCATTAAATGTAGGTGGAGTTATACCTGCATATTCCTTATTTGCTCATTACCCATTTGTGCTACATTATGACGGTAAACTAGAGAAAGATATATACATTCTGTTCAGGCTACCTCATCCCACAAGGCAGAACTAACTGGCAATAACTAATACTTTATTCAGAAGATTGTTTACCTAGAGTTTGAAAATCTTTACTGTATCTGATTTCTTTATGACAGTAATATGAGGGCACTGATGGGTAGATAAAGCTGGCTCTTAACGTGAACTCTGGGGAAAATTCTGCCCTGAGTAAAATAGGAGAGAGTTTTCATACAGAAACAAATATGTGAACCAAGTCAATGTTTTTCATCCAAAATGTAAAAAATGCAATTGATTTCCTACAAATACCACTAACATATCTTTGACAGACTTCAGCTTCAAGTAGGTTCTTCAACTGGTGGGTAGCAGTCCAGTAAATACTGCTTTTGACATTAATTGCATCCCTCACTGCTACCAGAGAGCGAAGTCCCATTGAGAGACTAAGCCTACAAGGAGCTGAATCTCTGATCAGAGAAACATTTTGTAAACACTTACACTGCTTTCCCACTTGGAGGACACTGAGCAAAAGAGTATGAAAGTGCTACATGACAACTGGTTGCCTGAGGCCTCCCTCCATTACAGCGAGAAAAACAAAGCTAGTATTTTCAGACAGACATATCCTACAGCTCATGTTGGAAAGAATCAAACAAAAGAAGAAATTTAAAAAAACCACAAACAGGCAACACTTCCCTTGCTCCTGGAATTGAGAGTCCCACAAACTATGAATATCTGTACTGGATGTAGAACCGCTACAGGACTGAGCAGTAAATGAATGCTTACAGAGCTTAAGAATTGGGACACAATGAAAAAGGGAAGCCAATGCTCTAGCTGGTAGCAAAATAGCATCCTGTAAAATATTTGGATTAGAGAAAGATGCTTCAAAGATAGCTGAAACTTTTCAAAATTGTGATATCAGACTGACCTGAGCGAGATGCTTGCAAAATAGAGGGATATAAACTCTCCTTTGTAAGTCTTAGCTATGAATGAGAATTTTATACAGGTTGACAGTGAATTTTTGACTGTATCAATTACTAGAAAAACCTATTTACTGCTGGGACGATAGACTATATTTCTTAATATCCTATACTGCCAGCAATCCAGCTAAATCACCTTATTTCTTTATGTTAGAAATATATACTTTCCTCTTCCATCAAAAAAGTTTAATCTAAATGAAGCTGCTTACCTTCCTCTAAAAGTGAGATTTTTCAGCTTGTAGATAAATATCTTTGTCAAAAAAGGTATTTGGTAACAGCTTCTATTCCATAGTATTATTTCCAATTAATAACAGCCTTGTAAGTAGAGATGCAAAAGCCAAACTAAAAAGCAAATTGTAGGTGTTTTATTCATTTGCTATTTGCATGCCTTTCAATCGGTAAAACAATTTAAAGCAATTTAATAAAGCTATAATTTAGCTCTTGTGTCACACTGTGCTTGATCCAAATTTTTTACCCCAAAACACTTTTTAGGCACAAACAATATGGAAAAACTAACAGCATATTCAAATACTGATGATGTCCCAAACACTATTTCAACAACACAAATGTCCTAAAATAACACTATACTCATTTTAATTAGAATTTGCATTTCAAAGCTTATTTGCTCAAATTGTGTGATTTTATGTAATTTGTATCAATGATTCAAGATAAAAAGAAAGCCAAAGGTTATATGTAAATTATTAATTATATAAAGGAAGAAAGCATGCTTAAATTATGTTAGCAAACAACAAGCCATTCTGAAAGTAGTGGAAATATAATATATTGACCATCTGCAGGATAGATTAATCATCTGTCATAGGATACAAGAAGGCAAGAAGAATGACTCATGAAGATGCAGTGTTCTACCTTTGATAAGAATTCTGTACATTTGCTAAACATGTTCTGTTGAACAAAATGTGTACGTGTATTTTAAAATACTGGTGAAACTGGTTCAACTAAAGGAGAACCAGAATAATTGCAAAAATGTGTATTACAGAAAAAAAGAAAAAAACAACAACAAAAAATTTGCTTGATTTCTGATCTGTGTATGATTTTCAATTTTAGTCTCAAATAAGCTATCTTGCCTTGCTTGCCACGCTTACGTAGAAGCCAGCAGAATTCTATAATGAAAAGGATGTGAGCTCCAGAACAATTAATCCAGATCAAATAATGAAATAAAAAAATACAAATAGTAGTTGAAGTGGGGAAAAAAAAAAATCACGGGGTGGCTCAGTCAGTCAGTTGGATGGACATCATGGATATGAACTTAAATGGTATAAAATGTAAGGGGCTAGTTTTGACCCTAATTTTCTAGTATCTGAGATTTTGCAAGTTTTAACCATGGTGCATGACATCAATAACATCAAAGGCTGCATTTATGCATATGAGATATATAAAGAAGAAAGCTGCCACTTAAAAGCCTTTTCAATGGAAAAACAACTGAACTTCTGGATAATTATTTGCCTTTAATGTCATTTGGGACACAGTTTTGCAATGAAAGTATACATATCAAATTCATGTAGATTTTAAAATAGTCTTTAATGAGGAAGTGCAGGTACTATTACAGCACTATTACAAATACATGCTGTTGTAATTTCTTATCACCAAGCAGTAGGCAGTCTTAGAGAAGCTGGGGATGCCCCATCCCTGGAAGTGTTCAAGGTCATTGTTGGACAGGGCTTTGAGCAACCTGCTTTAGTGAAAGACATCCCAAGATGGCCGCAGGCGTTGGACAAGGTGATCTTTAAAGGTGCCTTCCAACCCAAACCATTCTGTGATTCTATGATAAATAAAAATGCTACTGGTATGTACAAAATACCTCCCCTTACTTCAACATGAAGTGGGTTTTTTGAATCACAGAATCATAGAATGGTTTAGGTTGGAAAGGACCTTGAAGATCATCTAGTTCCAACACCCAATCATAAGATCATATGGTTAAAAGAGACCTCAGGAGACTGTCACAAGACCATTCACCTCCCTGCAAAGACATAGCTGTCTTCTAATTTCTGTCCTGTATTTGCCTACCCCAGTCTTAAAGGCTTTCAATGACAGAGAGTCTCTGGAATATCTAAGACAATCTATTCCAGAACTACACTACCCTAATCATTATAATTTATTATTTTTCATTGGGTCACCTTAATGTTCTTTGCTGCAACACAGGCACCTCACTTCTAATCCTTTTTACAACAGATACAGCAAATGCATTATTCCATTCCCTGCCTTCAAGGTTGTTATCACATCTTCCTGTGTTCTTCTTTTACACTATACAACTATAGACAGCCATACTTTTCAGTTGCACTCCTCTGAAAATTTCCAAATATTCCATACATTTTTTTTGAAAAGGAATGTCAAAACTGGACATGATTCTCAAGTTAAGGCAATACGCAGTAGCACAAGAATTAGACACCTTAGAGTTACTACTTCTGCCAAAGAAGTCAGTAATACATTCCTTTTTTGTAACTAGGTTGCTGTTGACTTACACTTTCTAAGCCATCGATCAGTTCTGAAGAATTGTAGCACCGTCAGCTTTTTCCTCATGCTGTTTCTGTGAAGATGATTATTTCTACCAGGTAAAAAGCTTGCATTCATCAGTATGGATATTCTCTCCAATTTGTAAAGATTATTTTGAAGTCTAAACCTGCCTGCAATACACTTGTGGTGCAGCTTCTAGAATCTGCAAATTTAAGATATATTCTTTAACTGGATATCATAGGTCATTAATAAAAACACTGACGAGTTCCAGAGCTACGTTAAATCTTTGAGGTTAACCTGTAGTTAATGCAGCTAACTACAGTCAACTTGTAGCTAATACCTCATTTTACTGATGATGGACATCTAAGTATGTTTTTCTAACCAGTTTTGCACCTACTCCACAGCTATGCAATCACAACAATGCGTCCCTGCATTACCACTAAAGTATCATGTGATACACTTTTTAAAGCCTTTATAATACCAAACTGTATAAGCATCAGATGCTTTCCCCTCCATTCAAAAGGACTTTTATCCTAACCTGGATGAAAAGTACATTCTTTTCCTGTGATTTGGTTCATGAAAAAACATGTAGGCTTTTAATCTTTTTTTTTTTTTTTTTTTTTTCCCCATAGGTGCTTACAAACAGCTTAGTTTTTGTTGAAGGATGTTTCTGGGAATTTACTGACTGTGATTCTCTGGCTCCTCTTTTCCTCCCTTCCTACCAAAATGATTTATGTTCATTATTTTCTATGAGCTTACAGTACACTGGATGCTCTAACCAGAGGTGAAACTTGGACATCTCATGCATGGTTGATTTAGTCATTAACAACATTAACGAGATGGACTTGCTTTCCATGTGAACGGGGAAGAGGACAAGTATGACACTTGTATGTGGGTCACACATGTATGGGTATGGTATTTTTGTAACATGCTCCCACTGTTCTGGAAATATTATTCCTTAACTTTGTGAAGGCATAAATTATTATGGTAGGTAAAAAGCAGTGCTGAATCAGTTTTGTACATCATTAACATACTCAGAAAGCATAAAACGCTAAGAAATGGGTGATTGGTTTTAATTAAGCTGAAAATGTAATACATATGAGATATTTCATACTTTCATAATGTATTTTATCAAATATTGAAATGTGTATTAAATACAACATATTAAAATAACAGACTGTATTTCAAAACATGTTTGTATCTGATTAGTAGCAATGCACTCAGACAAAAATTAAGAGAGCAATCCAGTGTCCATTTCATTCGCTTTTCCTGCCTAAATGGACAGAGGCCTAAATAAATTGCCTAGGGACAAACAGGGTTATTAGGGAGTAAAGCAAAACAGTCATAAGAATAGGTTCCCCCAATTAATAGCAACAGCACCTCTAATGAAAAGCATATGAAGGAGACCTGTACAACTGATTCCGTTCTACAGACAGAGAAATTGGTGGCCGAAGCAGCAAAACAATTTGCACAAGGGCACCTATAACACCAGTAAGCAAACAATTGGCTTCCAAACCCAAACTTCTCCTGACTGGGACATGCCATTCCCCATCTACTTCCTCCAGTAGTATTTTTGGCTGTGGCTGCACAAATATAAAAGACAAAACTATTTAGCTACTAAAAGACACAGTTATTTAGATGTGATAAGTCTAATTAACGGGGATTTTCAAAATATATGTGGAGCACAGAAAACCAAAAAAGCTCAAGCTCAAGGGTTCATTGTACTTTCATTTTTGTTAATTACATGTGGGTCAATTGATTGTTAAAGCAGTCTAGAGTAATTTACGGATGTTACAATTTAACTGCCATGGTGCACTAATTCCAATAAATTCCAACCAAAATATCAAATGGTATTCTGTTTTCCAGAAATTACTTGTGTATAAATTGAACAGCATGGACAAAAATAATGGTCTGTTCAAATATTCATATTCCCTATAGTACTTTTGCTACTATACAACTGTCCTAAAATAACATTACATTAATTTTAATTATATTTTGCATTTCAAAGCATTTTCTCCACACATAGTATGTTTTTACGCGACTTCTGTCAATACTTGAAGATAAAAGGAAAGCCAAAGGTTATATGTTAATTATTAATTATCTGTTGAAAATGAATGTAATGAGCTTAGTTTATATCAGGTCATACTAACTCTCAACTATTGTTTGTGAACTGTTGGAGCAATAAAAACTATAGCTCCAGGAAGGATAAACATTGCATCATTATATACTTGAGAAAGAATAACTACTCTACCTTTTGGTAGACTGTGTGGTACACCCATGCTTTCTTCTAAAGGTTTTTGTTTGTTTGTTTGTTTGTTTTTTCCAGTGTTACTTTGTATTTCCAGGTTCCTCAAGAAATAAGCATACATACGCAAATTTTCTCACCATGAACTGACTATTATTTCCTTCTACCCCGAAAAGGAGGGGGAGAAGTCTAGAAGGTGCCCAGATGAACTGCACAGCCACCATTTGCTCAGAGGGATGACACCAAGAAATGTTTATGTGTACAAATATCTGCAGAAAGAGGAGAAGTTCCCCACAGAGTTTGTTCATAGGAACAATGCTGACGTTCACGGCACTGAACACATTCTGCTGAGAGACTAAACCAATTAATAGTGCAGGCACTGAAAACATAATTTGGTGAAGTTAATTAATTTCCAGTTGCATTGATCATTGCTTTCACTTTGCATTGAAAATTACTAAAGCTCTAACATAGGCAGGCAGTCGTCCACTTAAAAGAAACTTCAGCTTCTTCAAAATATTTTCAAAAGAAAGAATAATTGTGTATATTATCAACACTAACTTTAAGAGAGAAAAAAAATCAATGTGGTTGTTTTAGAAAGCAGGTACTATCCATGTTGGGCAAAGTGAAATGCAAACACTTTGGCACAGATTCAGGCATGATATTAAACCCTCTTTACTGCTACTCAATTGCACACATACAGAAACATACCTAAAAATCAGCTCTGAAAAAAATAATATTTGATATATTTGCAAGGAGAGGTTGGACGTTTGTGGAAGCATCTATTTATGAAAGAACATCAATAATATTGACATCAGCTGTCTCTGGACCTGTAGCAAATGTTCCATTCACTACGACCAGTCAAAATTATTGTTACCATGTTTTAATACAATTTTTAGAAGACATGATTAACATTCAACTGTAAATAGAACTTTAGATAGAAAGTAGAAGCAGAATAAGGGAGACGAACTATATGCATCTTCTAGGCTTGGACTTTGAGCTGCTTCCCTGCTCTTTGGAGGAAGGACAATTCTGACCTAGTTTCGTTTATGCTTCCCTTGTCTACCCAGTGCCACTAAAATTGCTCCCAACTCTGAGACAACCTAAAGACGAACTAAAGAGGAGTATTTGCATTTTCCTCAAAGAGGTCTTATTGTAAAGCCTCAAAACCTTTTCACTCTCTCTTCATAGCAGAGTTCTTTCAAGTTTCTAAGTATTTTTGTTGGTTACACCTAAATCTACTCACTTCTTTCTTACAGGGCTTTGGGGAATGGGAGGTTTGTTTGTGTTTTAATAGGGGACAAAAAATTGACACTACACTGCAAACGCAGAGGAAATGCGAGCATAAAGAAGAGTCTTGCCATTCTGGGCCAATGTTCAACACCTGCTCTTTTGTTCTTGTTAAGAGACAAAAATGAATCATCTATTTTGGTACAATCCTCTTTATTTACAAAGAACATATTCACCATCCTCTTTCCTTTAACACTGTGGAACCAAATCCAAGCCACTTTTCTTCTTGGACATTCAAAAGAAGTTATCTGGCTTCTTCCCAGGGCCCCACGAAGGATTGCCTTTCTCACTCTCTGCTGCTTTTTGCTGACAGGTAGTTTGCTAAAAATTCTCCTAATGCTCTTAATGTTTACAACTAGTCCCATGGAAACCTATCAGACCATACAGCTCAAAGCCTCCTTAGGCTCTGCCAAGTGGCCAGTTGCCTCAGGCAGTCTTTTTCATTTTGGCTAGTTCCCTCTTTCTCTTAAATAACCTTAATTTTACCTTTCTGTTAGCTTGAAAGCTTAATCTAGTACATGTGCAAGATTTAACCAGGTCTGTGACAGAAAGCAAGAATTAATATAGCCCATTATAACATTATCTCCAGCATTATTTTATGATAATATTTAGAAATCTCAAATTTTATAATAAATTCTACAGAACAGAATACCACAACTAAGAATTTCAAAGTACTGTTATCATCACTAATAATTACATCCAAGCATCCTTCTATGCATGCACCCAGGAATCATATACAATGAAATTAATTTGTTTTGATTATTGCCTTTTGGGATTCTTCAGGCTAACTACACTGTCCAAATGTAAGAAGGAACTTTGGTTATCATGTTAAGAAAAGTGAACAATTTTCTTCTCCTAGTCATATCTAGATAAAACACCTACTTGGTTTATGTTTTCCCTCATTTATTTATTTTTTTAATACAGAAGTAGCCCACAATTTTCCTTGCAAAATCTATTGTCATCTGTTATCTCCTTTACCATCTGAATTTTTGAGGAATGAAGAAACAGACTGACCTGTGCACAAGCTTTCATAAATGCCTTGTGTTACCTAGAAGTGGGTATTTTATCTGCACACACACTCATTGATTTCCAATGTCTTTTACATGTACTTGTTTAAAAAAATGTTTAAATGTACTTTAAGAAAAACAGGACTAGAGGTACTAGAGGTAGGAACACATTTTCTTGGCTCAGGTATACATTACTGAATAGCTGATTTGGCTTTATTTGTTTCTGTTCCAAACTTGGTCACCAGAAAAGGTAAAGCCAAAAGCCAGCTCTCTACTTCTAACTTACAGATTTTTTTCAGCCTTAATTAAAAAAAAAAAAGTAACAAACGAACAAACAAAAATTATCCTGCTGATTATCCTGCCAAAGAATACGGTAGTACAACATGTAAGAAAATGATATACCTATATGAGTTCTAAAGGACAACTTCAAGAGACAAGATAAAGTATAGTTTATATATATAGTTATTTATATAGTTTATTTATTATAAAGTATGTTTTATTATTATTATAGTATATAATGTTCTTCAGCTCTCCTTTGGACAAGATGATTTTAAGATGTAACTGATAAACTTATGGAAGGGAAGGTCTGCAAAGGAAACCAGTTCACTACTTTTTGCCGTACAAAATATTAATCCCATGCTTCAAGGTTTCCACTGTCTACCTGTAGTGTTTTCAAAGGAATGTTTTCACTTGATGCATAATTTGGCTTTTTTTTTTTATCTCTAGCTTCCCAGTGATTTTCTTAGTATAGTTAATTTCCTCCAGTCTACATATTACTTTAACACTGTTCCAACAGATCTCTGCCACCATAGGCTATGCCATCCCCCTAAAGGTGTGGGCCCCCAAAAAAAACTTGGGTCAAGTCTATGCAGTCAGGTCATGGTGAATTACTACTGAAGATGGCAATCCATCAGCAGAGTTGACACAAGACAGATAGGACTACTTCCTGGGATAAGTACCTCTGGCAGGAGATACATAGTCGTCAAAAACTAAGACGGTCTCTTCAATCTCATGCCTCTCATCTTATGGTAATTTTTCATGGAAGCCTGTTAACATTGTATGACAGTTTGAGATATCTGCCTTAGATCAACTTTGTTTACCTCACCCCAAAACAAATAAAATATTGAGTCTGTCACTGGTACCATTTAATACTTCTCTTTATAGAGAATAAGCATGATGCAAGCGGTGCTAATATAGGAATCAATCAGATGCTTATTTTTATGAAGTGACAGTATTATAAATACAACCTCAATTTTACAAAATTAAAGTGAAGATTATCTCTCAGTATAGGAGATTTGACTCATGGGGTTATTTATATCGTTAACAACAAGTCAGCCCCGCCCAAGTATCAGAGGATAAAAGCAAACACTGCAAAAACTGGGTGGGATGAGTTGTCATTTGGTGATCTCTCTTATACAGGTTGCAGAGGGAGTCCTGAGACAAGATCTAGTGTCAGCTAACTAGGCACATCACTTGACAGGTTCATTCAGAGAGGAACCTAAATTTTAGGTTGGAGGGAATGCAGAAAACGTCAGCCTGAAATAAATGTCCCAGTTATCCTCAATAAAATTAGATCCACAGTTGAAATAAGCAGTCATAGCTCTATTGATTTCAGAAGAGCTTGAGCAATATAACAAGTTGAGATTCTGGTCCTATGAATAGCTCCTTTGACTTCAGTAGGATTACTCACACAGTCTATGAGTAAGTACATATAGATGTCTAAGATACTTGCTAAGCAACAGACAAGAAACTATCAAAAAAGAAAAGTGATCTGTGAGGTTAACAACTTTTAAATGTAAAGCATAATCCTGCAGACACCTACACACATGAATAACATTACGCATTGGGATACTTTAATTATATGTATTAATATTTCTTGGTTTCTTTACATTTATTATTGGTGGTCTCTGGCGCACATTAAAACAACTAGATGAACCAAAGTATTCCTTTTGCTCCTCTGTTTGTTGTTCAAGAACACACCACATTCTATGCATATTAATATCCCTCTACTAAAAATGTTGCATTCCATAAACAATATTACATACACCAAAAGCCATTATTGCCTCTTCTAAAAGGAGTATTTTAAAAATGTAAGTGTTCTTACAATATAAAGTAAAAAAGCTCTAGCTGAAATTCACATATTGTCTACATTCATTAGTACTACTGACATTACTGAACTTTTTTTTTCTTATTAGAGTTACCATAAAAATGAGCCTTGAGCTATTATATGAATTGTTGCTGTTATTAAGTAGTAGTCTACTTCAGTTTCATTTGTGTGTTTTTAAGAATCTTTGAATATTCAAGAGAATAAAACTACCTTCATATTAAAATTAAGGCTAGAAAGGTGGGGGTTTTTTTAAACAAACATAAGCTTATTTAATAAAATGAAGCAATAAGTTGTGTGGCACCCACACACTGTATAAAGCAAGCATTCTCTGCAATTCCACGGGTTTAAGCTTGTATGTGCTATGCTTTCAGACAGGCAAATGGTGCACAGCTGACTGTATAATGAAATGCTATATATAAATATGAAAATCCCAATAAAGGAATGATATTAACCTTTAAAGTTAGGCAAGCACTTTACACACAGAATACTATACTTTCAAACATTTTTACATAAATGTGCAATCATGCATTACTTCGTTTCTCAAGAGACTTATAGTGTATTACATGAGGAAATAAGAGTCTAAGTCATCTTTTTAAGATATGCAAGCTTTCTAGTGTGTAATTATAATAACATGTAAAAAAAGATTTCCATAAGACAAGATGTAAAACTGCATTTTAACTAATTCACTCTTCCAATATACAGAAATGTATGTAATAACACACGATGCATTGGCACATGAATGTATTTTGTGTGCGTCTGTGTCGGGGCAGGAAGAGTATGTCTGTATGTCCATCAGTGATTGCATGATTAAAGGTAACAATTTTTTGAAACATCTATCTGAATGAATAGTGCAAAGGGTATCTGAGCAGCAACTGTTTTACCTTAGGAAGGACAAATACTTTGCTAAAATACCTCAACTAGAAGCTGTGTTGTTTATAATCTCATCTGTATGAGCTTTGTTAGTGACCTCAGTGTAATCTTGTTGGCAAAAAGCAAAGTTCTACGCACTTAATAAAAAAACATTTGGATGCAAATTTTATCTGCAGTGCAGTGCCTTTCAATCAGAAGTTCATGAGACAAAACCTTTGAGCCACTACAAAACTGGCAGGCAACCTATCAAGCTATTCAGCAAAATGATCTATGAACAGACTCTCTTCTATCCATTTTCAACAGAAGATTGAATGAATACTTTAGATATGAAACATGTAGAAACAACAAATAATATTCTCTTCAATTTTCTTATTTAGTAAATCTGGGTGATACATCTTTTTTTCTTTTTTTTTTTTTTTGTATAAAGAAGGAAAACAGAGTCAGATTGAAACTTCACAGATGGTCTCTTGGGTGAATTCTGGGTATAAAACACAAGAGGCCTAACAAATCTTTTGGGAGAAAATGACAGCTCTCAGTTTTTCATCCAGCGAGCTAACAAGTGAAACTTCACTGAGAAAGGTACTGGTGGAAAGATTTGTGAGAGATTAAAACCTAGGGTACATATCTGATCTTTTCATGTAGTACAAGACTCTTCTAAAAAATGCTTTGCTGCTCCTAAACTTCGCAGTACTTAGGAACTCCTTTGACAAACAAATATATCTTGCCCTTTATCTACTCCTGCATGAATTTCCATGCTGGCCTGCAAATGTTATCCTGCTCTGTAAGTAGGAATTTGAGGATGTTCCCTGTTCCTTCTGGTTTGTTTCTCAAGAAAGATAATGCCATAAGAATAATGCTTTGGAAATCAACTTGTAATATTCTGAATTATTCCTTTCAAGGATGAAGCTCTCTCAGATGAGCAATATTTCACTATCTTACTTCAGCCTTTCTTAAAAACCTTTTTTAAAGGGTTGCAGATCCATGGGAGGGATGGGTGGGGGAAGGTGTCAAGGGATGCCAGGCAGGAGGTTGTTCATGTTCTCCTGCTCAAAGTTTCATTCATCTTTTTGGAACTATGAAATAAAAGAATGATACTTCTCATTTTTTTCAATGCAGAAGATGAATAACTTTGATGGTATAAGGTGAGAGAGAGTCTATCTGCTGTTTCTTGGTCTTTCAGAAGTCAGGAAAGAAGAAGAGAAGCTCAGCCAGGAGCTGAAGTACAAATATAGAAGTTCAAAAAGCCTTAGATAAAGTATATCTTAAGAGCCGGAAAGGTAAGTAGGAAAAATAAGAGAACTAAAATTTTGTTACGAGTCAAAAAAATTACCAAAACTCTAGAACTTGGCCTAGTGAAAAATTATTTTAACTAATTAAATCAGAAGGCCAATAGATATGGGAAAAGGGAAGTTAAATTCAGTGTTGAAAAACATCTGTTAAAGTCTTTCGGAAGACACTATTTACTTATTTATTTATTTTCATATACATACAGTAGTTTTTTAGATGTCCATGTAATAAAGCCTAAATTCAAACGAACTGCTCTGTAAGATTTGGGCATTGCTCTGAGCAGTGGAAAGCAAATATTTGCTCAACAGCAATGAATTAGGACAGAAACTGGAGAGCAAATTTCTAAATTCATGGGAAAATCAAGACACTCCCACTACACAATGCAAACAACTTGCTCTTGCTTCCGATTGGATTGATGCCATGCTACATTCAATTTGGAATCAATAATGACCCAATTCATCCAAGCATTAAAGTCAGAAGGCAAAAAAAGGACTAAGTTCTGAATTTTCAGCTACACACAGAAGTCTACAAAAACTTCAAAAAATTATTTGCTTACCTCAACAGCCTGATAAAATTCATAACTAAAAGATCACAAGAACTGGACAGTAAATTTCTCCTCCTCTAGAGGAAAACAGACTGGCATGAACAATAAATGGATGACTAGACATTAACAGCAGGCTTTTTCATATTTGTGTTCTTGTTATATTTCACTTCTTACTATAACTTGTGTCCATATTGAAGGTAATATCTAGAGTGTCAAACATTCCTGTCTTTTAAGACTGATGAAAGAGAAGGAAAACTCATTTGCCTAAATGGGTGGGCTTTAAGAGCAGGTACTTCAGAATTCCTTTTAACAATAGATTGCCTTCTACTTGTACGTTATTCATACAATTTATTTGTAACACTTCATTACAAAACCTTACAAAAAATGCTGCCCATAAAAACAAGCTCTCTGATCTAGATTAAAGGAAAATATGACGTGGAGCATTATTGAAAACTTGGATTTGACATGAACTGCTGCTGATATGCAATAGCAGATTGAAAATAAACCAGATTTGCTTAAGCATTTACAATTGATAATGCTACCACACTCTAGGTACTGTTTCACACCTCATTTAAAATAGGAAGAAATGCATACTAATGTATTTTTGAAATTAAACAAGGAACATTTCTGAATGAGAAACAACTAAGTTTCTCTAGTTATACTACAGGAAAACCAAGGATCAGTATTGAAGCGTGGACCTCAGAGTTTTAATCCAGTTGCCAAGTATATCTTTCTACTTTGGTCTTCCACACAAGCTGATACACATTTCTGTTGTATTTATCAGTCTTAGAAACACTTTTGATGACATTAGGAAAAAAAATGTGGAAAACATCAAAAACTTTGTATATGCGAATGTGTTTTTTTCTGGGATGATGCCTACAGACTACATGAAAAATACTGTAATTCAAACATCTAGGAGAGTAACCATGGAAAACAGACTAGATCCCCTAGATCTGTAAACTCATATGTTCATATTTGTTCTTAAACATGTCAATAAACCAACCATATTAACGTGAGAAATGAAAGAATTGCTACACTCCAACGCAACAGCGTTGCACAGAACTATTAACAAGTTAAGAATTGAGATGAATTAAAAAAAATATTAATAAATTGAATAGAAAATTGTAGTTTAAAGTAACTTTCATCTGCATTTTGCAAGTAATAACAAATATATGAGCGTTTGCCCTTAGAGGGAGAATATGCTTAATAATATTCATCCAACTAAAGAAACACCTAAATGAAATAACTAAGATAATATACATTTTTCTTTGTAGCACCAGTTCAAAGCTAAACCTGGGCATTAGGACGCTATAATTTCAGTGCAGAAAAATTGTACGTGCTAGTTACCTGGCACTTTTAAAGCATATATAAATTCACTGTAATCTACAGAAAAAATCCAAGTTATTTAAACATTCATAGTGCCAGTATACTAGGAATAATTAATTAATTAAAGACTTGGCTTTTTTTTTTTTTAATCTAGATTACAGTACCATTAAGCAAGTGCTGTTCCCAAAACCCATCAAGACTAGAAGCTTCAAGGGGAAAAAATCATCGCCTGAAAATTAAGCGTGTTATTTATCAGAACAAAATCAAATATGACAACTATCAGTCTATATCGTCTTAATCCTGCTAGATACATGTAGCAATATACATAACGTAAATTTAATCTCATCCAAGTTTAACCATTTATTAAACAGGTGAGGATAAATATTTGGGCCAAATTTTCCAACACAGGTATAACAATTTAGACAACAAAAGAATTAGGTGACTTTATGTTTGAGTATTTATTGAAGAGCTTCAATTGTGCCATGGTTTTAATGACAGAACTGCGATATTAATAGAGAGAGAATTTTGTTTAGAATAAAAAAAAATTACAAACAAAAAAGAATAAAAAAGGAAGAAAGTATAAGGTCTTTGCAGAGAGGGTTGTCTCCTACTATATGTTCCAATCGCTGTTGATAACAACACAGCCTAAGTCA
>NW_009647731.1:7498298-7501743 GCF_000708025.1 Charadrius vociferus | reverse complement strand
CCACCCAACTTAGCAATGTTTTTGCGCTACTATTTTGAGACTACTGAGAGTATTGGCATGCATTAAACACAGTATAACCAGATGGTCAAAAGAGGTGATTATTCCGCTGTATTACCATTGGTTCAGCCTCCCCTTGAGTATTGTGTGCAGCTCTGGGGAGTGCAATTTAAAAAGAATGTTAAGGTCCCTGAATGTGTCCGTTCAGGACAGCAGCAGAGGACAGGAACAAAACAGGTGAAAGGGCTGGAAGGAATGTTCTATGAAGAGAGGCTAAGGATTTTGGGCTTGTCTAGTTAGGAGAAAAGGAGGCTGAGGGGCCACCTCATTGCTGTCTTATAGCTTCCTGAGGAGGGGAAGTGGGGAGGGCAGTGCTGATCTCTTCTTCCTGGGACCCAGAGATAGAACGTGTGGGAATGGCTCAAAGCTGCACCAGGGGAGGTTCAGATTTGACATTAGGAAGCATTTATTTACAGAGAGAGTGGTCAAACACTGGGACAGGCTTCCTAGAGAGGTGGTCGATGCCACAAGCCTGTCAGCTTTCAAGAGGCATTTGGACAATGCCCTTAACAACATGCTTTAGCTCTTGGTTAGCCCTGAAGTGGTCAGGCAGTTCTAGTAGGTGATCATTGTAGGGTCTTTCCAACTGAAATATTATACTCTATTCTGTTCTAAATATTCCACCATAAAGAAAATTTATCTTTCTGCAACCTAGTGCTGCAATTTCTTTAATTTTTGACAGGAGGAAGAAAAATAGTTTTCTTCAGCATAAAAAAGTCCAAGGTAAAAAAAAAAAAGTTTAGAGGGATATTTAAATTGTATATACAGGAGAAAGTGGAGATGTAATTGTTCAACAAATTCTCTCAATTTATTCTGAAAGAAAAGCTACCACAATAATCTTAAAGTTATTGATACCTCTCTCCGTCGAGAAGCCCAACAGGTTTGTTTGATTTTCCAAACGACAGCAGCTACCAGCAGTAAGGATAAGAAACAACTGCAATCACAAGAAAAAAAAAAAAAAAAAAGGATTTGTAACATAACAGTCTGAAAAAGCTTATGTTTTTAGGGTGACAAAGGTAATGAAAATACATTTCAGCGTGGAAAAAAACACACAAAAATAGAGGAAAACTAAACTCTACCAGGATGACAAACAACAGTCAACCATCCAAGTTCAAAGTGAAAAGGGAACACAGACCTCTGATGCTGTGGTTGTCTCCATAAAATGCTATTACTGTCTCCCTTAGCATGGGATAAGCTCCGTTACAACCGTCCACATACCCACAACAGTCTCAACAAATATGCACTGCACGTTCCACATTCAGCAGATGGAAAAAGAGGATGAACTATAGCCAAAAATGATACCAATTTATACTTCTCTCTGTGAATTCTGAATAATTCCTGGTATGCAGAATTGATAACTATATGCAGGGAGTATAATTAGTTCAAGGAACCAGGTTTGCACTTGACAATAGGTCTGCTTTATTAAATTGGGTACTTCTATAGTGAATCGCCCAGGGAAAACATCCCAAAGAACATTACCATGTTACAGTCCCAAAGACACAACAGAAGAAGAAAAAAATATTATCAACATTATTAAATTTCTGCAGTTCATAATCGGAGCATATTCCTTCTCTCTTGCTCCAGTGATTCTGTATTTGTAACATTTAGTCCATAAAGGATTTTGGTAGAAAGATCAGTGAACTCTCAACCTCTTTTAGGGTATTTCTGGATACTGACAAGAGGCTTCTAAAGTTGACACCTAATGTAAGCAGTCAAAAGATCTTTTAATTTTTTAGACAGTTTTTGATAAAAATATCTGGATTTTCTAGCTGCGTGAAGAACTTTTAGTCATGTTAGCATACCTGCTATACACAGTGTTTGCAATTCATGCAGTCCTGTAACTATTGAATTATACTAATCATGCATAATTTTTTTATGCCAAAAAGCTTATAGATGTATTCTTTAACTAATATGGGAAATACCACGAATACCCTGAAGTAGTGTAGTTCAGAGGAGCACGGTGCATAAATGCAAAATATAATCATTATCCATGCAGTAACACCAACGTTTCCCCGTGTCATGCTGTAAACAGAACTGAAATGATGACCTGGAGGATACATCTCCAGAAATAGCAGCTCATGGCATTCAATATTTATCTGTAGTATGGAGACTATTAGAAACCTGTTTATGGCAACTGTAGTTTAATGTCACTGTTAAGGTAAAGGAATGAAATCACCCAAACATTCTTTGGTCTGCAAGCAAAAGAATCAGCTGTACCACTGAATCTTTGACAACAAAAAGTACCAGTGCTCGGAGTATGTCCAAAAGTCAGTCTCCATAACACAAACTTTCCTTGATGGTTAAAGTAATACAAATCAATATGGCTTTCTATCAGTCAATCAATATGGATGTCTATCTACCTAACTCACTTAAAACTCTTTTCACTACAAGTTTTCAAAATTCTTTTTTATCAATTTCTTC
This sequence comes from Charadrius vociferus, assembly GCF_000708025.1. Taxonomy (NCBI): domain Eukaryota; kingdom Metazoa; phylum Chordata; class Aves; order Charadriiformes; family Charadriidae; genus Charadrius; species Charadrius vociferus. The sequence continues at coordinate 7,499,265 of NW_009647731.1, read as the reverse complement.
TTTGAACACCCTTGAGAAAGCCTGCCAGAGTGAGGCCAAGTTTGAAAGACAAAAGTACCAAATATATAAAGTGGTTTGGGCATAGAATGGTCAATTAAAATTAACAGCTCTTTTTTACTTAAGAGAATTAATTCTGTCTGTTTAGCTCCAAGAAGGCTGGTTGTTCTGAACCTGAAAGGAAAAATGGTTAAAGTATCATTTCTAGATGCAAAGTCTGACTTTCCTCTTAACAGCCAATGTCAACCACCAGCACTTTTTAGCAGTTTTTTAATGTTCATTGGGACTTAGGGATTTTTATGGAAAGGAAGATATATTCTGCTTCTCTCCTTGTAGGACTATTTTAAGTACTGCATTGAGCTTTTATTGGTTCTTGGCACCTTTAAAAAACAAATGTACTTGGAATTTTGATTGATTCTGATCAATGGATCAGAACAGTTCGGCATATCTAAGAACCTATCTGCCAATAGAAAATTGTTGGAAGAGTCAACGACCTGTAATAAAAAGATGTGAGAGGGCAAGTGCTGGTTCAAGAACCTTGGGGAATTAAGAGCAGCAATCTCAACCTTACACTTTAATGACTCTCAGTGTAAATCATCTTTCTGCAAGGGTCTTCACAGAAAGGAACTAACAGTAATAACATTTTAATTGATACACCACTTTATTATCACAGTATTTCTTACTAGAAGAGTTTTTTACAACATATCTAAGTAGCACAAAGAATGTTATGACAGAAACTGATCATCAGAGAACTTTCACCATTTTGTTTAATGCATCGCTCCAGTTCATGCATTGATTTAACTTTCTAAAATTTATCTTTCTCTGTCTCCCCTTTCTCCAGTCTCCTTTGAAAGCAAGTACAAGTTTACTGCGAATTTATATTTGATGTCTAAAGAAAAGCAGACACACACACTGACCACCAAAATAAATCCACTTTTGCAGCAACAATTTTTAAGCTTTTTAAACCAAT
>NW_009647731.1:7469330-7498285 GCF_000708025.1 Charadrius vociferus | reverse complement strand
GCTATCTAGCTAGTAACTGCAACAGATGCTTAGGGGCAATATCAAAGTACTGACATGTTGCTATAAATTAGCATGCTGTGCATGAAGTAAGAATGAGCCATCTCACTTGCTCTTCTCCTCCTCTATAGTCCTTCCAAAAAAAACCAAATTACGGAAATATCAGCAACTGTGTTTAAAACAACCTCAAACTCCTGGAATTTGAAAAAGATAAATACATTCAAGAGAGCTGGACACAAGAAACTAAGGGAGCCTTGCACTGTGCGACTGCTTCACTATGACCAGGAATGGAACCTCTTTCCTTAGAAAATTCTGTCCTTCACATTTATTAATTTCTTGAACAATTCTCTTGAGCTAATAGAAGACAAAAACTGAGTTCTGCCTGAAAAACTTTAGCTTCTGTGCTCTGTACGTCAACGGAGCTGGGTCACACTTTGAACTTCCCTGTCATCAGTCAAAACATCATTTAGATTGTGTGCTAAGTCAAAATCAGAAACAAGTGTTTCAAAGACACACCCATAAAATAATATAAATAATTGGAAACAGCATTGGTAGTGTGAAATGTTTACTTAACACTTTCATATGATCTTTTCTTTGCAAGTAAACATCAAATATTTGACTTTGTTCTCTGGGGGTTTTTTTAATATAAATAATCAGAAGAAGATAAAAATATGTTAATGAAGAAAAGAAAGACATGGAAAATAGTTTTTGTCAAACTAACCTGGTTCCAGGCTGTGGTGAGATAATAGCCTTGGTTTATTTAGAGCAATAAAAATTAAAGCTGACTGCAAAGGATCTCACAATATTGAGTGCCTTGGCAATAAAATAAGAGAATGAAATTCAGTGCCAATGAACTGAAGGCAATGTGCACAAGAAAAAAAAAATAATCTCTAACTACAAATACACAATGATAGGTTCTAAATTAGCAATTACCACTCAAGAAAATGGTCTTGAAGTCGTTGAGGATATTTCTTTGAACATATCAACCGAATGTTTAGTGGCAGTCAAAACAGCAAATAGGATGTTAGGAGAGATTAGAAAAGGAATAAAGAACAAAACAGAAAGCATTGGGATGCCAGTGCATAAATCTATAGTACGTCCGTATCTCGAAGCACCCATCACCTCATCTCAAAAAACACAAAGTCGAACTAAAACCGTATGGAGTACAGTCCACTTGGCAAGGGGAATGGAACGGTAGCAGAAATAAGCTCTTTTTGGTTTTGAAACAATAGGGAATTGAAAGGAGACATGATAAAGACATTAACATCATAGGCAAACAGTATAGCAGCAGGACAAGCATAGATGGATGCTCTCCAAACCCCCACTATGCTACTTAGCTCCTTCTTGAGACAGAGATATGAGAAGAAAGTACCACCACAAATAGTGTAGCCAAACAGAGATCAGTGCAGTGCAAAAGAAATGAATTAAAAATTGGCTCACTGACAGCTCAGAAAGAAATTGTCAGAAGGCAATCAACATCAGAAATGGAAATTTCTAGACAGGTTTGCAAAGTTCCCAGAGTAACAGAACCAGTCAGTTTCAATAGGACCTATATATACTAGCTGAGAAGTCCACACATGACAAAGACTGAAAAAAAATGATTAATGGTAATGAGGACAAAGAAATCATGCAGTGTACCAATTGGTCAATGGCATCTCTTTCAGCAAAATTTTTAAATATTTTTTTGTAAACACAATGACTGTTGCATTGTATTTACAAGGACAAGGAATCAGGCCCCATTTACATAGAAAAGGATATGTGTTCCTCTTGGAATGAAGTAATGCCCAAAATAATTTAGAGATCAGCATGAATCACCAACTCAGTATGAATGGCTGTTGGGATGCTGAAACAAAAAGGGTTAAAACAACCTTAAATACTCAGGTGCACAGCAGTAAGCTGCACTTGAGAGATTAATTTATCACCCTACAAAGTATTGTCAAAACAGATACTATCAGAATTGTTCTTGAAATCTGGTATTTGCATTTCTTTAAAGGATGTTGGAAACATGGAGAGAATAGAGAGAAGAATAATGAAAAATATTCAAAGGTTGGAGCAAGTCTTTTATTGGCAGTGATTTAACAAGATCAATCATGTCGCTTTTTAAAAAGATCACGTGGTGGCTTGCTTACAGTGAGTATGAGTTTCCATGGGGAGAAAATACCATGGCTTTCATTCATCTGGCACAGAAACGTATGGTGAGAAACAATGGCTGGAAGCAGACACATTTGAATTAAACTCAGACATTATTATGATTTATTTTCTGTATCATAAAATGTTACATATACCGAAAAAAGATGATTTGACTACACTGCAACCATAACCTAAGATACAGAAAATGGATGGATGGTAAACAGGGAGTACAAAAACCAAATGCGCTTACACAGACTCACTCACATGGTCATAGATTTGGTCCACCATTTCCGACTCGCTAGTTGAGACTCCGAATGAGTAAACAGACAGGTGCCTTTGCAATGCAGGTGACATGAAATGCTTACCCAGAGTACAGATGGAGTGAATGACTTTCTGAACTTATGAATGTAATTCTTCCCAATAAGACAATTATCATGCTAAGACACACTTAAAACCAACAGCAGCCCAAGCGCTATCAGGATTTTGTAGTCTCGAGTACACAAATGATCTGCCAGAAGACAATGACAGCTTTGCACAGTTGTCCCTTCAAACCATGTGAAACAAAATAGGAGGAAACACTAAAAACGCATGCTTGAAAACGAGCAATTCATCACCAGTGATGTGTATTACAGGCTGATTAAAAGCTATCACTGTAGTATCAAGTAGGAGATGATAAACAATTAGCGAACGGATGAACTGAATAGGAAGCCCTGAACATAAGTAGTTTGTGCCCAATGCAGCAGAGGGAGGTGGCCAAGGAAGGGCTGCAAGAGTCTGCAGGGCCTAGCAGGAAGGTCCAGGCTAGACACATGATCCTCTCAGAAGGGCTCTGGATAGTATGAAAAGAGAAATACTGATTTAATAGAACACAGAAAAGGTAAACCGCAAGGATTAATTTCTGCCTGCATAACTATTTTTGCAATGTACAGACTAAATTTTTAACTTATAGAGGTCATATTAAGACATACTTAGTGCAGATCACAGACATGGCTGAGGAGGGAGCAATGTTTTTAACTGAGAAATTATTTTCTCTGTGTGTGATTAGGAGGCAGACTAAAAATTAAGATTAAACACTAGCACAAACTGTAAAGGAAATGAGTACATGCATTGCTGCTTGGTATCTGCAAATGAAAATAAAACCTGTAGATCATCTTTAAACAATTTCAAATTACAAGGATAAATCCAAGTGAAAAAAAATCCGTGAAATGTAAGGGTCAGTGTGGCTGGACTAGATGACTTAATGACACATTTGTGCCTTAAGCTCTATGAATGCATTATAAAGACACTACAGAATTCCTTTTTTTTCCATTACGTATTAATGCCTATAAGTAAGTTACATATTGTATCAAAAGAGTACTTGTGTTAAAGTGAAATGATTTACTTATTTTTGCAGTGATGTAAAAGGAGCTAATTCATGAATTAAATGTAAATATTTTAAGGACAAATATTGTAAATGGAAGGTAAACCAGAACAAACCAAAATGTTCCATCCTTTGCTATTTCTTTTCTCATTCCCTTATTATTAAACATGCAAAGAGAAATTAAAATGTCCGAAAACGTATGTAAACATTGCTGCATGAATAATTGTTGTTTCTATGATTTTACTTAAGTCACTCATTTGCATAACAATGCAGTATAAATTTCCATATTGGATGAAAGCAAACATTTTTGCAAACTTTACCTTAAACCTAGTACACTTTTAACTCTATTAAAATGAAAAATTGTGTGGGGTTCTACTGTGAGCACTAATCACGTTTACTCATCTTATGGCAGGGGACAAAGTACAGCACACACAGAGCCGAGTGTGGTGGGGAGTCCCTCAGCTACCCCCAGTTAAGCCCACCATGGGAGCCGCGTACCCGTGCCAGCACACCTTGCCAAGACTATCCTAAAACTCACAAGAAAACTGATGGGTCTGTTAGCCTGACTGCAGCATCACCCCAACGTTGTTACACCATCACCATGCTCAAACACGTGTGGTAGACACGTCCTCGGATTGCGAGGGGTGTGCCTGCGGTGCTGGTTTAGCGCGGATTGCGAGTGGGCTTTGGAATGAATCCCTTGTCACCACTGTCGCGCTTTGGCTCACGCTGTGGAGCAATTTTGGAGCTCATGACGCAGAAGCTGAACTGCAAGACGTGCCATGTACGTTCCAGATATAATGAGCTTTCAGTCCATGGAACTAAACTAGAGCTAGTCCAAAGCGAAAGAATGAAGAGGTGGACAGAGTGTGGATGTCAGGTCCTCAGAACCACGTTACTCCACAGATGATCTCCTATTTGTCCACACTGGTTGCTAATAGAGACATAAGCACCCAAAGATTACTTTCATAAATTTAGGTGCATAGCGGTCTCAGTGGCTGCCCACATATGTATACTTGCACATATTTTAAAAGCTCCTCCCAAGTGTTTTTTTAAAAACAGGCGTTGTGCCATCAAGGCAACTATTCCTTACTTACTTGAACCTCGCTGTGCTGAGTGAGACAATACTTAAATATCCCTCTAGATCCATAAGCCTCTTGCCTGTTGATCTCACTTCCTTTGCCAAGAGCACAAAAATGTACACTTCACTAAACGGAAGTCTTAACAGTGACCCTACACTGTACCAATGTTTCTCCTTCATACTAACTACAGTATTTTTCAACATGAACAAAAAAAAATAACAGTATTCACTAAAAATACTGATGACAAAAATCTTTTTAATGTAGACATGTGCAACAAAAACAAGTCTCATATCCAAACTAGTATTTTTAAATTAATATTGCAAAAGTTTCCTGAAAGATCACATCTGCTGTTTTTCTAAGAACTGTTTTTCTGACATATTATTTACTACCTTTTTATTGGCAAATAGAGCACATTTTAATTGATATGTTATAAAGCAAGCACAATTTAAAAAAAAAATAAATTGAACAATTATCTTTCTAAACCCGTTACTTTGAATAGCAATTATTGTCACAGCAATTGATTCCTCCCATTGTACTTGACAGGAACATTGTGTTTATGATTATGATGTGCTAGGTTCAGCCATCCTTACTTGTGTTAACTAACATACACATGACAAGCAGCTCCAAAGATTTCACCAGGATTAACTGAAGTACAAAACACTGTAAACATAACATTAGAAGTCTGATACGTATGAGAGCAATATAAAGGTTTTATGTTTTTAATGATTAATTAAATTGCTCTGAATCCCACAGTTTTACAAACACTGGTATTAAGTAGGAAGATTTCAATGATTAGCAATTCTGAATGATCCTGGGAATGAAGCGCTACGCTTCCAAACTAAAATGCATAAAGGCTGAGAGGAAAGTAGTCTTGGCCTGCAGCGGAGTAGGCTACACGCAGCTCCCTGTCCCTGGTAAGGCAGTGTGGGAACAGGGAAAAAAATCCTGGCTGATCCTGCGGAGCCAAGACCTCTCAGGCAGCAGTGTTTGTCTCCTGGTCCGAGCGCGCTCCGGCTGCCACAGCCAGTGAAAGACATCACCCGCTAAGCCACCACTGCCATCAAGGTGGTTCAGGAATGTCCTCTTTTTCTTGCTGGTTGTGAAAAATCCTACCAGTACCAGCAGCCCCATGCACCCACAGGGCTTGTTTCTTCTTACATCAGCCCGGATCTATGTCCCATTCCAAGTCAGATTTTTGCTGCCCGTGCTGTTTTAACACAGCACTAGTTCCTGAGCTCCAACTTTTCCCCCACAGCTTCTCGATGAAATAAAGGAACCCAAGGGAAATTTAATTCAACTGTGAAGCTTCTAATCTGAATGCCATACAAAGGGTTCAAGCCCTCAGTTCTTGCTTTCTGAACTGAAAAGTGAAAGAAATGTCTCAATATGAAGCAAATTATTTATGATGGTATTTAAAACGTCAAGTATTACCAAAAATCATTTAAATGCAAATTTGTATTTATTTATTTGTGTCTCAAATGGAATTCACACAAGTTAAGCAACACCTTTCAAGTTCATTTGAAACTAATTACATGGATAATTCTTCTTATCCAGAGGACAGTGATTAAAATGCTATTTTTGGATGCAGTCCTGAAAAATCTATGTATTAAAAAAAAAAACCTTGCACAAAGTGTCTCATGAAAGTCACATAATTGCCCCTAAAATTCACTTCTCACATGTCCACAGCTACGAACCTTATAAAAAACAGAATAATAGCTAAAAAGAAATATATATGGCCTTCTACTAATCTGGTCCTCCCAGACAGAACCCTACATTTGGTAAGAATGCAAGTTAAAGGATATCAACATTTGATTTGTTTTGTAGTGTCATGGTTGATTAACAGGAACAGCATCTGCACAGAGATACAGTTCATAAAATTAATGATCAAGGTTTTAAATGAAGATTTACAAACATTACAAGGGCATAATGGCAATACCTTAGCTCTTAGATTAAAAAATACTTTCGTATATGGAGAGTCAACTGAAAGCATTTTTAATATATGCAAAACTTCTTAAACACGGCAATAGAAAGCCTGTATACCTTTTTCTGCAGTTCACACAGCAAAGTAATTGCCATGAACAGCTCTGCAGGTATAGAAAACGCTAATACATAGTTATTCTAAGGTGAGAAAAGGCTGACAGTGTATACAATAGGGATCAGAATTTAGAATAAACTCAACTGTTAAATGGTATAAGCTTTTCTATTTAAGTACTTACATGTATTTAAAAAAAAAACCAACCCACAACCACCCAAAAGACTAATTTTCAATTATTTCAGATTCCTGCCTTTCAACATATTGTTCTCAATGCCAGGCTAACACCTACCAAGTATCATCAGTGCAGACTCAAGTTATACCCCAATGAAACATCAAACCTTTGTGAAGAGTTCCACCTGGTATCACAGCGGTCCTTTTCACTAAGGAGAACGGGAGATCACACCTAAAGAATTTTCTACTCCTGGTGTAGGAAAATACTACAATTCTTATTTTCATAACATGTGACTCTTAGAACCATACACAAACTTAATATTTCTGATTGGAAACAGATGTAACTGGTACTTATCTGAGAATAAAATAAAAGGAAGAAGGAAGGCTGAGATGGAGCCACAGACAGAGTACTTGGGCTGTTGAGTAAAAATTCAGTTCAGAAAGTGTATGCCAACACATTCTTTTTCCCTGGTAGATGAGATATTGACCATTGATGATCCTGAGCTTTATAAATGAAATATTTCAGAAACAATTGACTACTGGGGGGAGTCTGCTGCCACATAATAAATTCATGTTTTTCTTGATGTTAGAATCAGAGATTAGATGTTTTCATGAAGCAAAGAAAAGGTTGGCAGATCAGAGCAACAGATCTTTCTACAGAATTTCATCTCCCGTAGAGCAGAAGGATATGAAGATGAAAATTTACTTCTATCTTGGAGGAACATTATTGACAATGGCAGGAAGATTTTAAAGGAATTCCTCAGAAAGGATCTTATTTCCTGGTCTTATTGAGAAAAATACCTGGAAAACACAGGGATATTGTAACTTATTTTAAAGAAAAGACCCCTACTAAAATCTAAGACACAGCCTAGCTTTAAAGATGTCACATAACTGCATCACGACACTGGCCACTGCAGGAGGCACACTCAGCCATGAGTAAAAATTCTTAGGAGATTTCTTTTTTTAAATGGCAGGGTTTAAATCTCAGAACTGACACAACATTTTTGAATCAGTAGTGCTCAGGTGGGCGTGGAATCCTCAGCAGTATCTGATCCAACATTTCTTTTAGCATATGACCCATGTTACAGCTATGTCTTTTAAAGTATTCAAAGTAAAGCCCCTTTAAAAAATAACCTCCTCTATGGCTATATGCTCAATCTTCTGAAATCCCAAATCAAACAATTTATTCCAATTCCACAAAGGTAGCACTAGCTTTTAGGTTCCTGAACAGCTCTATCCTGACTCTGATCATGAGACGATATACCATCGATCTCTTGCATCTGGATTGTGTTGCACAGCTCACACCGGTTTTTTCCTTTTTTGAGGAATTCTCATGAACTAACCTTCAGGCCACTTCTAGCTGCCCAGCCAAACAACAACTGAAAAGTAAGTAAGGGCATGTGTGATCCAGGCTCACAATTAGGGTGAGTCTGAATCATCCTAATGATGCTATTTTCCAAAATATCCAAGAAGTTTGCACCATAGCCAATGGGACCACTTATGTATGTACACTGTGACTCCACTCAAAAAAAAATTAAGTATACCTGTGTGAAATACATAGGAATATATATTTTATATATATAAAAATAAAATAAAATTATGTAGGTATAATGGGAGAAGAATGGATGTGAATATAATGTGATTGTTTTACTGCTTAGATAAATAGCAATATAAATAAATAAATCAAAGAAAAGTCTATAAGCTGCCTCTACTCAAGTACTTCTACCCAGAACACTTACACTGAGTGGGGCAGTGTAGTACAGGTATACACAGACTGATTCACCCAAACACCAACACACAGTAGCACAGTGCATATCTGTGCATACAGCAAATTATAAACTAAGGATGAGAAGCACAGGCTGAGGTGCTCCACCTCTTCCACATGTAGAGCGTAACTTGGTTTGGAAGTAATGTAGATTTCTTGTAGTAAAAGATGCTCGTTGCCTTTAGGTGGCCCATTGGCCGTGGCAAAAGTGTTTGATGGCAGCAGCCTTTCTGTTTTGAAACTGGTTTTGGCAGTGGAGATACGGAGCAGTGCAGAGGAGCCAAAATAAAGGTCATGGACAAATTAAAGTAGATCTTGTGGCACAGATCATTGGGACTGGTCTATAGAAGTTAAGAGAAATACATAGAAGGGAAATGAGCCTTAAAAAAACAACAAACAGTATACTGTCAAAAGGATACTGTAAGTCTCTAGAGGAGCACATTTAAAATTACTATTAGAAATGTAACCAAAATAATTTTTTTGAGGAAAAGCGGCAAAAGTAAGTAAAATAATAAACTAAAACTTCAATAATGGTATGAATAAAGCTTCACAATTTAAACTCTGAATGCATGATTGAAAACATGCATGATTGAAGTATCAATGGCATCAACTGCATTTTATATAAGTTATATTTTAAAGTAAGTAGCATCAATGAAATATCAATATAAAACATATTCGTTTATTAGTAAGAACAGCTACATCTGTGTAAAATCATTTATTAATATATACTGAATGTAGAAAACTAACTTAATCCTTCCTCTCCTGAGGCATAAACTCCAACTCCTATAATAGTTTAAAATCATCTCTGACAACTGCCTCCACAAAACCTAGGTTTATTGGTCTTTGCTGTGCAATGAAACATCAAAATACTTCTTGAAGGTTGGGAAGAACAAAATGTCTTTGAGCAGGGAATTTTTTATTTGCAGGGAAATTATTATGAAAAAAGTACTGATTCTTTTATTATGTATATGCGCAGAAATGTTATAGAGAATGTGGGGGGCAGTTAAATAACATAATTATTAAAAAGTAACTATAATGTATAAATTGACACATAAATATTTTGTGTTTATATTTTCCTACACACATAATTCATGTATATATACATAAAGCTGTCTTTTCATATTAAATATACCTCAAGCCATACCAGAAGCTATTATAGTAATGTATGAATGAATGATCAATTATGCGAACAGCCTTTTTATACAACTAAAAAGGGAAAATGGATATAGTGTACATCAGGACGCTATCCGGAAGACCAACATTCACATTTCATTCTGCCGATACATTTTCAAAGTGAACCATTTAAAAGGACTTTGAAATATATTATGCAATAAAGCTCTAGATGTGAACTTTAACTCTCAACAGTTCTTCCTTTCACCTCTTTCAAACAGCAAATACAGAAGATTTACAATCAAAGGGGCTTAATCTAACATAAACAGAAATTAATCTCCACAGAATAAATAGAAAGTCACACCCATAAAGTGTGATTATGTTTCTTTTACTGATGGAAGACTTCCATATTTCAAATAATTTTATGGTTTTGCCCTTCATGGGTGAAATACTCTATATTTCTCTCAACAAGTGATGTTGTATATAAAAACCCCAGATCTAAAAAGAAACAAACAAACAAATCTATGTGCATTAAATTTGCAGAAAAATTATGAAATACAGAATTCTGCAGTTACTTTCAAGAATAATGAGAAATTGAATCTATTAGTTCTATTTCAAAATAGCTGTGCTTTCATTTCGCCTTTTTTGCAATGATTTTGCTGATTTATGCTAATTTAAGATTTAAAATTAAGGGGGAAAAAGACTCATTCATTCTAATCATGGTCAGTTAGTGAATTTGGGGAAGAAGGACTGCCAGTCAATGACACATTACAGCAGCCTTCAAAGCCAAAGGATTCACATTATTTAAGATATTTTTTTTCACCCTTTCCCCTCCTCCTTTTCTTTCACTGCACTGTTTCTCTAGTGCAGGTGTTATCCTTTGATAATAAATCACAGAAATATAAAAAAACATTTAGTCACCAAGCTACGTCAGCATTGTTTAGCATATTAGACTCAAATATAATCAAGAAATATAGTACATTGCTAAAGAAATTTTCCTGTGTTATGTAATATTTCCAATACCTTTTCCAAAGAGGGGAATTTATTTGAACTGGTAGGTGTAAAAAAGCCGTAACTATCTTTATTAAAAGCTGTATTAACATGAAATTTTCCTGAAGACAGAGTGAGGATTTTTAGATTTCCAGGACAAAGAAGCATCATTATTTTTCTGTAATTGTACTGTATAAGGAATACAAAACCCCTGATACCCTTCAACCTGATATTTAGAATTTCAACTGAAAAGATAAGGCATGTAAGGCTGAAATGTAATTTTGAAGCTGTAGAGTGCTTTCCTAAAATATAATAAAAATCAAAGAAAACATAGAAAAAATTATGATATAGAACACAATTGGGCCACATATGCAGATTAAATTCAGATTTTAAAATACAAATAGATAATGTAATTACTTTTTGATGTGTAATTTTTAGTGTGACATTTGGAGTCCACAGCAGTTTCCATAATTTTGCTTCTTACCAACAAAATGTAGCATCCCCCCCTCCCCCCACCAGCCATTGCACCCCGATAAATAAATTTAAAAAACAAAAATCTTCCAGAAAAAATGCTTCATTTGGTACCAGGAAATTTTCCTGGAATATTTTTACTAATAGTCCATTTAAAAGCTCATTAGGTGAATTCCTTTGAATTGAGATGCCTCTTCTCAAAAAGTAATAATTAGATTTAATATTTTAGTATCTGTGAAATCCACAGTGTAGCGTGCAGTCTAGCACTCTTTTTTCTCTCTTTCTGTGATTTATTACAAGTGAATCCAAGGCCCCTGAATATTTCTCTACTGCCGTAAACAGATTGCTCATTTCTTCGATGTCACTCACTTCACAGCATGCCGTACTGACTGCATCTGCAGAGACAGACTGGCAGAGTGCTTGAGAAAGCTGTATGTCACTTGCTATAATGGACAACGACATTATTGCCTAAAGGAAAACCCTAATATTTTTTACTTCTTTTTTATTATTATTATTTTTCTTCATCAGCTTTCACCCCATTTCACTATATACTTACATCTAGAAACAAACTTCTGAAGTTAACTTTGCAACTGGTACATATACCTTGTCATAAGCAGACAGAATTGCTTCTCTTTTGAATTAAAATGACAAAAGCAAAATTTCAAGTCCATTTATCACAGATGAAAACCTGTTCTAGTTCTTTTGTTTACAGTACAGTGGACTGGAGTTTCATAAAAATGTGACCAGGATTAAGCACTCCAGAAGACAAATAGCTGTGAGCACCAACGTTGTTTTAGTCTAAGAAAACAATTGACTAATCGGATTTAAGGAAACACAATATAAAATGTAGGGAATCAAAACACAAACACAATATGAATTATCTACGATGCCTTTTAGGAAACAAAATACAATGCAGCTGTAAGAAGACACATCCCTGAAAGGAGAACATTACAGAGCTGTCTCAGAGTAAGGGAGCTTGCAAAGTATTGAGTCTTCAAAAGAAGGCGTACTTTCTTCAGGAGTCTTGGGAAGTTTATTTCAGGTACCACCTTCTGAGACCTCTGCGGTGAAGACTGCTACATAAGTGGCAGCTTTGATTCCAATGAGATTTTATAAAAGCAGAAGTAGTGACAAAATGTTTTTCGGAGTGCCAGGCTACAGCACCATACACAATGAAGAGTGCATTTTAAGATTTTCTTTTTTTCTCTCTCTCTAAAAAAGACCAGGGAAAAAAAGAAAAGTCTTTCAAATCCTGGTACCGTCACCCAAACCTTCACCCTACAACTCCCCTCTGCACTTAAGCAACTCCAGAACTTATTTCTAGTTATTATGGACTGAGCAGAAATTGGGATTAAGCACTTCACCAGGCACAGAGAACAGCTCTCAATTACTGTACCTGATACACACAGGAAGTGTGAGGATCAAAATTTTAAATGCACCTACTTGAAGGAAGGAAAAGCCCATATCTGCTGTATATCAAGCAAGTACATAGGCCACCTTCAGATATCAAGCTGAGCAACTATTTTGTACTCTGAGGAGCAGTGTATGTTGAAATCAAAATACAGCAAACACAGGGCACTCAACATGCACTTCCAAATGACTCAAAGTATGAACACAGAAAGAAGGAAAACAAGAAAAAAATAATGGGAAACGGTTATGTTCACCAAGAGATTAGATAACTCATACATTGTTTTGAAGAGCAATCGATCCAGTGGTACCGGGGAATCTCCTTTGCCTGCAGGCCAGTAACAAGTGGCCGCCTCCTCAGGAAATATTAATATATCAAATAACTCTACAGCAATGACAAAGTTTCTGGGTGATTCAGAGAGTGGAAGACACAAAATTACATTCCACAATTCAAGCCAAACATTCTAAACAAAAAAAAAACCCAACTCAGATCGCCCACTGCAGCATAGACATGTTTGTCCCAGTGGAAGTCAGACAACTATTTGCTTCTAAGTGAGGTGAAAACTGTTTAATGCATCACTAAGTAAAAATCAATTTTATTCTAGCCCCAAATGTAAAATCCGTTTTGCTAAGATAACTTCATTTTCATGTTACCAGAAAATATTCTAATTTAGATTTATAAGACTTCTGCGTTTTCTGAGAACCCAGCCATGGTGGCTGTGATGCCATCCTGCCACACTGTGTTTTGTCTTTCTTACAGAGATCAATATTCGATCTCATAAAGCTAAGCATGCCACAATCTAGCATTAATTTATCATCCTTCATTATAACAAAAACAAAACACGAAGCCAGACAGACACCCCAAAGGATGCTGGTAAAGAGAAGGAATTCATGCATTGCAAATTTACACCCTGAATGGCAGATGTAGATCCCGAAGCTCGCAGGAGCTGCGATACAACCCACTGAAACGCAGCCATCCACTCCCACTGCCTGAAACGCAACCGTGGTGACTGTTCTGAGGTTTTGGCACACAGTCATACATATGGGGTGATAAACCTGGTTCTTCAGTAACTGCTGTGTTTCCTATTGTGGCTCACGCTACATCTTAAGGTAAATGCCCATCTCTTCCTCCTGCAATAAATACCGTGCATATTTTGAATATTGTTTTCTCTCACTTGAAATGCTCGCAGAAAGATTTGTCAGAGAGAACATACCCCTGATCATAAATCACCATAATTTTTCATAGAAATTCTCAAAGCACACACAAAAAACCTATTTTCAAACTTTCAAAATATCCATATAACTTAATATTGTTCTACTTAGTAAAAATTTTGAAATTCTGTAACCCATAATAGTAAGGAGACATGTTTTAAAAGTGACAAAAGTGTGCCATTCCAGCCAGACACAAAATCCACTGCTTGGGGCAGCTCCTGCCCAAGAACCAGAGAAAAGAGAGGGAATCGTTCTGAGAACATAAAGAAGACGTATGCTCAGAGGAAGTGCCTGATTAGTTAGTGGGTGGTAGTATGTATCTGAAACGGGCTTTACAAATATAGTTACGGCAGTAACAGTTGCTATTACCTATCACAAAAATACTAATAGCTGCCCTTTCTCACCTGGACCAATGTCGTGTTTGCCTGGTTTTTGATTATGAGACAAAACCGCATTTCTTACCAGAACTCCTGCTTCAGATTCTGGATACAAATAATTTTCTGAGAAATGCGTGAGTACTGTTATAAATTCATAACTATAATTTTATTTAAAAGCAGGTTTAGCAGTCAGGAATTTCTTGGCTCTTAATTCTGGATTTACTCAAACCACATGCAATAAAAACTAATAAATATTGAACATTGTCGATTTTAATGCATGATAAAATGTGATCGAAAGAAAAAGTAAATAATGTTTTCAGAAGCTAAAGATACTTCATACACCATTATGAAATGCCTAAAATGTCCTGGCCACCTAGTCAGCCAAAACAATATATTCATGTAAGACTCGAAAACACTGAAAACTTCTTTTTCACTTACAGTTTAGGGGAAAAAAAAAAAAAAAAAAAAAAAAAAAGCTAGGCTTTAGCTTATTCAGTGTTTTACTGGTCAAGGTAATACAGGAATAGACTTTCTTTAACTGTGGGAACCGCATTTCTTCAGTATAAGAAGAGTGATCATTCACATTTGCTGCCTGTGAAATTTTCTAATGAGATCTGTACTGCTTCAAAGCAGGTGGATAAAAAAAAGCCACACACTTCTCAATTTGTGTGACAGCTAAAAGTCTTCAAGGCAAGGACTAAAGCAACACAGACACCACAGTTTCTATAAGACTGTTAAGAATCTGTTACTACTCTTACATATCTGATTGCATTTCTACTCTTAAAGAAAAGGTCACTGAACCAGTAGATACAATGAAACCGTCCAGTATAAAAAGAATGAAATTAAACAGGGCTTTTTTTTTTTCCACTATGAATATCATGGTCCGGAGCACTACAGTTTCTGTAACATTCTGCTTATTTTTTCAAAAGAACTTTTATTTCTATAACTTCTTTGTTCTAGAACATACCATAACAGTATCTTGGTAGATCAAGCAGTAATTGCAGATCCAATCATAGTATTTGTGCTTTATTATGTATAGTTTTAAATAAATTCCTTACAGAATAATATTTTTAAAATAGTTGATCTTGATACATCAGGAAAATTCTAAAAATGTTTGTTTGATGTTTCTGATTCAAGGAGTAAAATATGCATTTCATCTTTTACTCTAGAACACTCACCCTATAAAGGAACAGTTTTAAACTATACTTTTGAAAGACTGTTAAAAAAACCTGTTATTGTCAAATAAACCTATTTGCTGGTTTGGCTAGGCAGCCAGTGTGAACAGGGTTGTGCCACGTGCTCAGAAATACGAAAATATAATACTAGATGGGAGAAATGCAAACGCACGTTTATCAAAGCAGGTTGAAACATGCTTTGCTATCAAGTACATTCAAATTGTCTTTAAACACAATTATTTTCTCTGTCAATAAACCTAGCAAATGTGACCTGGGTTATTACTGTTACCAACATAATTTGCCACTGTTTTAATATACAGCATTCCCACCCAGGGGAAAAAAAAAAAAAACAATAAACCCACAAACAAACAAAAACCAAAACAAGCACCACAAAACAAAACAAAACCCAACCAAACAAACCAACCCTTATTAAAATAATTTTGTTAGGCTACAAACTGCTGAGACGAAAATTTTCAGACAAAGGCTTGAACACTATCAACCACCTTAGGGAGGACGTATTGATGCTGCCTTTGGGTATCACTAACACTGTCCACTAGTATGAAAAAAAAAAAAAAAAGAATTAGTTATTACTACAACTTCTTGTTAGAAATATTCTGCAGCTTGTTTAGACTAGTGATCCTGTAGAAACAACATCCAATTGAATAACTGCTGAAACTTTTAATGTTGTCTAGACTGGAAACTTTTCATTCTACATTTCTTAGTCTGGCTCTCTGTAAAGGACACACTAAGTATTTTTCCTACATTTATTTACAACACAGCAACAAACAACCTGACGGTTTCTTCTGTGGATCATTTACATCGACTGACCATTTGCTAACTGAGGTCAGCAAGGATGCGACGCTCGCAGCAGTTATGCGTCAGGAGTGTTGCTGTGGTATTATGCATGATTGCTGTGGCTCTTTGATAAGAAAATAAATGGACTTCTCACACCCATGAAAACCCCATGCTTCAGGACATAAGACTGAAAAAAACCAAACACACAGAAGGTACTGTTTTGTGTCTTGGAAAAAGCCAGCTAGCCAAGCAGTCAGCCGAGGTTAATCTTCCTGGCAGAGTAAATCAGCTTGGGAACACAACGCAACTAAATAACTATTGTCATGCGGTTGTTTCATCCAGAACCAAGTCAAGCCTCTCCTCTCCTTTCCCTTCCCCTTTCTTCTCAGGTTCTGCTCTGCAAAGTCTGAGTTTACTGTGTGCTACTCTTTCTGTTTCTATTTTTTTCTTAGCAACAACATAGGAGAGCTCAAACTCCCGGATATTCTGCCTATGTCTACAAGCACCTTCATACCAATTCAGTTGTAGAAGAGTACCATACAATCTTACACCAAGATTTGAAAATATATTTTGAGGAACACTATTTCTCATCATAACCATCAACCTTAGCTTGAATTGCACGTGCCTTTGGAGGATGTCCTGTTATTAATTTTTGTCCCTTGCTTGGATTACTGCAACACATTACTCACAGCATTTCCTGAATCATTTATGCTTTTCTGCAACCAGGCTTCTAAGGTTGATTATTAATGTTATGTTGCAGATAGCTGTAAGCCCCTCTTCATCTGAGTGCCAGCTGAAAGCCTGGGTTACACAGTTAGACTGGGGCTGAGTCGAAGCAGCAGTAGGAGAGCTGCCAGCTATCCTACAACCTTTCTCTCTGTAAGGGGGATCCTTCATCAGGATCAGAGTAAGTTTGCAATTACCCAGAACAAACCATATCAGATAGACCATCACACCAGGAGAGCTAATGCATCTATAGAGATGGCTTCACCATCAAACAGCCTACAGTTCACCTTTTCTAAGCCAGCATTAGGGCAGAACTGTGCTTTCTTTTGTAGGAGTTTGTCTTCTTGAGGTTTGCATGAGCATCATCGTGTTTTGGATCTTGCTAGCTTCCCAGAAAAAAAAAAAAAAAATCCCAAACACTAAAAACCCAAACCACTATGGACTGACCTGTAGGCAACCAGCATTTTATTGCTCTGTTTGTGATGAAAGAGGAGAAATGGGATGTTTTGCATCTGCTACTAAACCACTCCCCATTAGCCAATGTACCGGGACAGAAGACTTCAGGGTCTGCTCACTTCTGCCCGCTTTTAGGTGGCAGCAATTAACTGAAGTTGGTCTGTTCACCGCATTTAAGGGTCTGATTCTTCAGGTACAGTTCCTCAGAGCACGGTGATTAAAGCAAACAGAAAAGCTATTCTGTGAAGTTGTGAAATAAATGCATGGCAGTTCCAGAAATACAGAAAGTCTGATGAACATAGATGTCTGTCACTGTTCACGTTTTGCATACACTTCATGGTTATTGAGGACTATCTTCACAGCAGGATTTCAAAGTACTGTAACTAATCTGTGTGTAACCATAAATGTTTGTGACATTTTATCAGACACCTGAACCTTTAAGAAGTCTTTCAGTGGAGTTTTGTTCAGATCCTACAATAGTTGTCCATTTGCAGTTGAAGCCAATTCCTGCATTGCTGCCATAACCAAATCTCAAGCCTCACCTACTACCCTTCACAATTAATCTCTAACACGTGAAAGCATTAGTAATGATTTGGGGTGCTCTATTAAACGTAACAAGCTATTGAACAGAACCATCATTTTTAATAATTCTTTAAAAGAGTTTACAAAAAAAAATCACAGAGATAAATTACTGGTTTGAGACAGTATAGCTGTTTTTTCTTAATCACTGTAATCTACAGTACATATCTAGCTAATCTTTACAAAGTAAGTGTGAAGACTGTACCAGTGAATATGAAATGTATGAAAGATGCCAGCAGCTGCCTGTAGTCACAGGACAATGGCCTGGATCCTCCACTGGTGCAAATTAGAGAACACAGTTTAAAGACTTCCTTGCAGACATTTCGTAAGATTAAGCAGCTGGTTAAGATATTGGTTTGATGGAAAAGAATCAGCGTTATCTCAGTCAGAAGACAGAAAAAGCAATTTACCTGAAGAAGGTGACAAAGAACTGCACCAGATCCATGATAGTATTGTGCTGTGAGAAGGCAATCTGCAAATAAAATAGAAGTAAATTACAACATTTTCAGAGCCCACAGCTCCTTTTAGGCGAGAGCTTTATGGCTCCACGGATGATTAGTTCCAAGTGTAATTTCAGTCTGGTGTGCACACACATGCATTTACCATAAAGTGAGATGAGCAACTAACTCCCATGTCTTTGCCTGAGTCAAAATACAAACAATGGGATATAGTCTTTCTATTGAAGTAAAGTTAATAGAAACATCCACGTAAAACTTGCTTGATATAAACAATGAAAACAACATGCAAAATATTAAGAAATCATATCGATATAAATTGTCTTCTTCATAGTCAATGGTTTTAACTATCACCTTTTTCCATTTTAATAACACTGAAACAAGGTTTTAGAAATTACAAAAGCTATCTTGTGCTTAAAATTTACACATTTAAAATATTTGAATTGCATAATACTAAAATTAGTGCATATTTAATTAAAAAAGATAAAACTGGTGCATGATAAAACAAACTGTTTCAAAGCAAATTTCTTTAAAGACAAAGTAAAAAATATTCTTTAAGGGTACATTTTTACAGCCTCACCAGAACACCCATTAGTTCAACTCCTTACTGTAATTTTTCACAGAGATTTAATAATTATCTCTAAGCCAGCATATACACACAGATGCACATTCACATTTGCATGCAATAGAGCCTATAATTATTATTATAATTACTTTTTGCTAATGTTGAGAGGTACTTAATATTTAAGTTATATCTACAAATATCCTTAAGTCCCTGTCTCCAGTTTTTCATAGTGTGTAATTATCAAACTAAAGAGACACAGAAACTTCTACTTTGAATTGCAGAAAGTGTTTATCTAACTATATTCCCATCCTTTTCAAACAATTGTTGCTTTTAGAGATCTTTGTGCATTTAAGATCTGATGTTGACTAGTAATTACATAGAATTCCTCTGATGCCCTTTAACTGTTGATTTGTGAACTTTTGAAATGGTAACTCATGGTACTGAAGAATTTATATTTTTTTTAATGGCAAAAATATAATGTAAACATTAGTATTATAATCGCATCACTGTGCCTTGTGCCAGCTAAACACAGCTAACAATAGTTCAGGTTATTTAAAGTCTAAGGAAGTAACAGTGTGGAAACGGCATCATTCCATGAATAAGCATTGGGGGCACCATCATGTAAACACATTTCTGAAATGTAATTTCTGCTTTCTCTTCACTAATAATGCACAATTGCAATGCAAGCAATTCTAGGAGCTCTGGAATTCGATAGAGGTAGCAGATATTTCAAATTTCTCAGGCCAAAATATCAGGAAAAAATTGATAAATGAATCGAAATATAATTTATTGTATTAAACTCCTTGAGTGCTATCATCTGTCTCCTCTCTAGACAGGAAATCTCAATGTGCCTAGATTGAGTAGATTGCTGTGTTTGGATCAGGGCAAAACCTACACCCTGGCCTGAGAGCCAGTGGAAAGACAAGAAGCTGAAGACCATGTGGGAAGGTAGCAGGAGAAAGAAAGAACTCTCTGACTCACTACTCAAGTTTAATCTACAAATGTTTTCACATTTGTCCAATATAAGCAGAAATTTTAAATTGTCAGACACTTTAATTTAGACTACTGTCATGATGAATACTGCATCAAAATGAAGAGAGATTAGGGACTAAAAATATGGAAAAGTCAAAGAGAAATTACAGAGTGGACAAAATCGTCAAAGTATCTGTTAACACCAATGTAAATTTTATTTCACATAGAAAAGATAAAATCTGAGAAAAAATCTGAAGATCTCTTTGGCCAATATAAAGTGCATCCCAAGCATAAGCAATTGTTTAAGAATAACTTGCATGAAGAAAAAAAAAAAAGCAGCTTTCTATACTCAACCTTTATTTTAAATGCAGGCTGGATTCCCTTCAAATAATATTTAGTATTCAAATTAACTGCTGGCTTTTCCCAAATGTTTTTTACAAGTACCATACTTCAGGAGATGAACTAACACAAAGAGAAAAAAAACCCGCCAGTTTCATCAGAGTTCACCTTTTTTTGACCTGTTAAAAAGCTATTTGTTGAAGGATCATTTATATTTTGCATTACTTTAATTATTTTCATTCAAGGTGTCAACATTCATTAACAGCCTCTGTTAGTCTAGAAACAACTACATTCAAGGGGAAATCCTGCAATCAAAACCCACAATCTGATCACAATCACATCAGGAAAGTTTTATATCAAATTTTTCTAAGCAACTGTAGTGCCTTTATTTCTCTTTTTCAACACACAGCAAATATGAAGTAGGCAGATTTACAATAATTTAATGATTGTATATGCCTATTAATGATTAAATATGATTTGCAAATCCCTAAGTACAAGATGGGATAGATTGCTTTTGCACAAAAAAAGACACAAAGACTGATTTTACATTTTCCACTTTCTATTAATCAAATCATCTACTTAAGACAATTGTGATGTTTTTTTGCTGGCGTTCATGTTTGCAAACCTATGGAAGAACTTCTGTCTGTAAAACTTACTTGTTTGGTTGTATGGGATATTCTTGGAAGTACTCATACTTTAGAGCAAAAACACAGTAAAATATAAAGTTCCCTCCCAGAAGTAATTTCAGATTTTAATCAAACATTATCTTCTAATGATTACATTAGAGTTCATGTTTAAAAGATGAACTACAGTATTTTCTGGTACCATGCATCTTAGGCTAATTTTAACACAGAATATTAACAAAAAGAATACATATTTTAATTACAAGTAGATCGTGAAGGAGCAACTAAATTTATGAATCTAACCCTGACACAAAAAACCATAATACAATCGAAAAGATTTGTTTCCATGTGATATTCATCTAGATATGAATGTTATCATCTTTTTTCTTGTGCCTACATAGACAAGGGACAAGACAAGGAAAATTCTTTCAAGCCGAGGTTTTCCCTTTGGATTTAAAGTTACTGGAGATGAATATCTCTCTTGTTAATTTGTATCATGCCTAAGCAGCCCTCAGTTTCACCAAAATGAGCCCATGGATCCCACAAATATTATCTCCACCTTCTCTTACAAACGAAGATCAAGATAAATACCATCTCCATCGTTTCCTATGGAATGGCATCACCAACTGCCATGGGGAAAATAATTTTCTATGGCAAAGGATAGCCTCTATGACTGAACACAGAATTTCCAGCCTGGAACTATTTCCCTTGAAGAAAAAGGAACAATAACACCTCTTCTTTACACAGCTTAATGCTGAAAAATTGAAGTAGGATTACTTTTAGTACTGTAAAACATTACTTGAAATCCAGTTTCTGGTGCAGATGCTAATTCTTTCATTCACCAGCATTAGATTCCTAAAGGAGAATTTGGGACTGACATCAATATGGCAGCTACAGATATGGCTATAGATGCAGGTACATTTCAGCCACTGTCCATGATCTATGTTTCTTTTCAAAGGAAAGCTTATAGACAGCTCTCTGTCAGAAATGTTATCAGTTTTCCCACCTTCACAGAAACCACTAGAAAATTTTTCATCAGCTACGACAGCTGAAGTTCTTTTCCCTGTTTGGCGAGTGTTAGAAGCTTTCAGTGACTTTATGATCCAATAATGTTACAGACAAATTGTTGCTTTGCAAAATGAATAATGAGAGGCTTTGCAAAACCCTACAAAATAGATGTTTGTTTTTCTTAAATACTCTGCTATTGACAGAAAAGAAAAATAAATTAATTGGAAAATTTAAGGTGAATCAGAATTTATCATTTTCACGATGAAGACTTCAATCCAAAACTGTAACCCAAACAAAAAAGAACCATATTGCAAGGGCTTCAAGATGTGCAACAAAATTTTTGGTCTGATTTTATAACAATACTCAGTTTTATTTTGCTATGAAATTTATTACAGTATTGGAAATGCTATTTGATTTGTAGTTGACCTAAAGTTTTGTCATTCACTGCTAAAAAAATACCAACAGATGATTATTAGATTATCAAGCTATAACCAATTTGCTGGAACAGCAACATTACAGGACTTAGAAACTCTGCCTTTGTACTCTAAGAGGGAAAAGTCTAATCTCAACATTCAGTTCACAGAAAAACCTAGAAGTTGTTTGAGCTTTTTCTGCATTAAAAAAAAAAAAAAAAGTAGTGAGACAAGCTGCATCAAGAATGAAATCTGTCCTATGATTAGAGGATCTCTACCGAGAGCAATGTGACAAAAGATGAATTATTGTGGGGTAGTTTGGAACATTCTAAGGGTTGTGAAATTCCAGCTATAAGGATCTATGATAACAAGAAAGAGTTATATGGATCAATATTTTTTTCCACAAGATAAAAATAAGTCAAGTTCTTGAGCATGCAAGCTCTTTTTGATGCCCAGAATAGAGGACTTCAAACAAAAAAAAGAAGTTGGGAAGGTTGCTCATTTTAGTATATTAGATCATATAATATCTTTCTTGCGTGGAGTAGAGGGGATATGTGGAGGAGGAAGAAGAGTTGATAAGGTAGGCAAGTTGTAACGAAAGAGAGATGGGTACTTTACAACTGTGAGACATGAGGACATAATTATGTGCAAGGAAACTATAACGTGCCATAAAGCCGATACTTCTACTAAAGCCAAAACTTTTTGCATCCTGGTCTCGAGGTTCATCTTGTGAAGGAGTTGTGAGAATCAGGACCTCAAGGCAAGAACTGCAGTGACTTTTTTTTTTTTATGAAAAATGCTCTATAATTAAACTCTGAGCAATTGCTTTCAACTTGGATTTAGCTTTGAAGTCTGATGCTTCTGTATCAGGCATGAAGAAGGACTTGGGTGTCTGAAAGTTTGTCTGACTTTTCCAGGTATCCATCTGCCTTAATAAATGATACAAACTTCTCTCTCCAAAACTCATCATGCCATTTTAATTTTAGGAATAGTGTTATCAGAGGGGCTTTTTCTACCAATATTTCTGCCTGGACTTTTATCTGGATGAACTAAAATGTTAAAAAATTAATTTTCATGTACAATCTCATAGTGCACTATGTTTGTATTCTATTAGATCAAAGTAATACCAATACCCATATACAGAGTAAATGTAGACACATTCTGAAATCTAGTCATAAAAACTCAAAGAGATAATTAAAAGATTCCACAGTAAAATGTGTTATACATATATATGTTCCAGCTTACAGTCTTAAAAGATATAAAGGCACATGATGGAAAAGCTGATGGGTGATAACTGAGCTGTGGCGGTTGCTCCAACAAGCATTACTGATGTGTGTATCTTTTTTCTCTACCATTTTCAGGCCTTTGAAAAAATATGTTTTTTAAAAACCATATTTTTTAAAGCAAAAACAAAAACAAAAGAAAAACCAAAACACACAAAACTGTAAGAAACCACTTAAGATCTTTAAATCACATGACCTAATTGGAAGACAAGGCATTGTGGCTTCTGACAAATAGTTTATAGCAATTGAGGATTCAAAAGTCAAATATCCAGCAGAATATGCCAGAGAGCACTGCATACAAGGATGCATTGCAACCAATGTTTCAATGTATGGTATTTCTTAATTTTTTATGTTCTGGTTTCCTGCATGGTGTAGGAAATACACTTTACACTGAATAACGATGGATGGAATAGGTCTGTTGAAATAGGAACAACTTTTGAATACAGGGATTTTTCCAACCATCAAAAGTTAATGTCTGTAGGAACAGATATTTTTTTCCACTGCTCTATATACTTCATTTTATGTTCACCTTGACTATCACATGCAGAAATAATACAGTCCTACAGAGCAATAGGTCAAGATCTGTTCCAGCACAAAAAATGAGACAAGCTTAAAAGTCAAACTTAGGGACACCTTTCATATGGAAATAGTAGGTCTGGCCTCAGAATTTTGTGGTTTAGTTCGAAAAATGTAGTTGCTGAGAAGCTGTCTCTGCAATTCTAACAAAACCAATCAAGCAAAAGGAAAAAGAAAGGGAAAATTAGGCACAACACAAGTGTACTAAATCAAAATTCCACATTTGCAGTAAACATGAACCTAATCCATGAAATGGTTTATATATTCAAATAATGTACACAAAAAGCAATTTTAGTCTATGCTCCATTTCATGACATTATCCACTAATGTAAACTTCTATCTGCTCAGGCTCTCAGCCAATGAACAAATACTGCCATTAATACAATTCTTTCATCTTCCACTGTTAATAAATTAAGACTGAACAAATAGGAGAAACTAAACTTAATACATGGTAAAACTTGGGTAGATGGTCTAATTATTAGGCCTGGAAGCCTAATACAATAAGGTCAGACATAATCCAAACTAAACCGCCTGGACTGCATTAAATGTGTACTTAAACCCTACAGAATTATTACTTCCTTCAGTATCATCAAAACTGTAACTGAATTTCTTCTTGGACAAAACTATTATACACTCCCACACTGGTACTATGTACGTTCTGAAGAAAAAGATATGGATATGGATATAGCCATGAAGACTAACTCATTTTGTTGTCTATCCTCTGTTCTTGAGGAACACTTTTTGACTGAGGCAACTTTAGACTACAAATATAAAAGACAGCTGAGAAAAATATTTATATAGACGGGCACATTTTTGTGTATAACATTTTTATCAGGAAAAATGGGAAAGTTCAAATACTGTGATAATTTGGAAAAGGGATGTTAGAAAAATTAGATACATAATAAACTTTCACATTTACTATCTG
This sequence comes from Charadrius vociferus, assembly GCF_000708025.1. Lineage (NCBI taxonomy): Eukaryota > Metazoa > Chordata > Aves > Charadriiformes > Charadriidae > Charadrius > Charadrius vociferus. The sequence goes on along the minus strand of NW_009647731.1, from coordinate 7,473,288 downwards.
TTATATGAAGTGAAGCTTAGATATACACTGTGCAGAAACGTTACTGCAGAGACGCAAGTATAAACTATCTTAAAGACATTATTATGTACTATTTAGTAATTGGATGGAAAAAACCTATGGATATCTTTAAACTCAGTAAATTCATAATTACTGAATAATCAGTAATTACATAACAAAATATCAGTTACTCTGATTTTTGGCTTAAATATAATTACAATTATGTGGGAGTTTTTCACCGAGGGCAAAAAATGGTAATGACTGTTCCTCCACATTGAACTTTGAATATGGAGAGTGATCTGCACCAGCTGAAAGGTGGATAGTAGTAAACTGTCATTTTCCCAATATAAATATTCAACAGGGAAAGCACAAAATGTATTTTCTTTTCCTTTGGAAAACAAAATTTCCAAGAGAACATGGTAAGAAAATGGCAAATTTGCCAACAATGAATCCAAATTATTTCTAAGTTAAGGAAAGATTAAACACTGACACGGAGGTTAAAAATGCCACATATTTATTTTATCTATTGGCTTTCCTAGAACTTGAAAAGGAAATTTTAAAGAAAATTTATCTGACTTTTGCCATGTGGAACATGGCAAATCTAGTCAAATGTGTGAATTTAGCAGAAATTAGTCATCTAGTTTATAATAATCATCAGAGATAGGAAAGCACTTCAAAGGTGAGTGACTCTAAAATATATGTGGGACTCAACGTGGAATGAATTACCCTATGGAGCTGCCACTTCTCTCTGCTAACAGCACAGGGAGCGTGTGATTAGTTTAGACTATATAATGTCAAACTTCAAAAATAAATAAAGTTAGGTGAGAAAAATTTCTCCCATAGTTTTAAGTACTCATTGGGTATTTCTACAAAATAACATAATGCTGAAATAGGAAAAAGAAATATTTCTTCTTGCTGGGACGAAATGATCAGAGAAGCACTATGGAGCTAAGTGCCTTCTGGCAGAATCCTACTGCTTTCTACTGTGTTGATGCCAGTTAAGAATTTAGTCTAATGTCAACAAACAGTCCTCCCAGATGATGAGAAATAGTGACAGCAAAACTTTCATACTGATAACATAAATAGAAAATGAAAGATAACTTAAAGAAAATCAGAAGCGGAATCACAGCCTTCACATCAGGATTAGATAAACAGTTTCCATAGATTATCTCTGCATGTTGAAGTCCAGCCTTTCACGATGGCATACACTAGATTATCCAAATACCACCCCCTTTCTTTCTCAAACAATGTAATAATTACAGGATATTATTTCCACTGTTCAGAGTCATGAGAGGCTGAAAGACAATCTAGGTTTGCATTCATTGAGATGAATGACATTCTTAAAGAAGGTTTTTACAGCTGAGTTTTTCCTACCTTGCACTTTCCCATTAAATTCAATATGCATACACCGCTATTTCACTGCCTTATTTAATTTTGTGTTTGACTACACATACGAACAAATGCATACCACACAGAAACCCTCAGTTAATAACCTCCAAGAAGTGAAGGAGAAAATCTGGGGGAGGGGAAACTGTTATCTAACTTAGAGTTTAATTCAGCGTGCAAAATATCTTCATAATGATTAATACAGTCATTATTAAGAAACCAAAATATTGAGTATTAAAGTCAATGAGTGAATGAAAAAATAAAAAAGCCACAGACAAGGGACAAACAACATGTTTCAAAATTAAATTTAAAACAGTATGAAAAGTAACTGACACAAAGACCTATAGTACCAGAAACTTATTTCAGACATAAATCTTTGCAGGATTGAGTTCTCCTACAAACTGAGCATGAATCAGCAGATTTCTAGACAACAACTTCCCAAACTCTGTTTTTTAAAAGCCTGGCTAGATTACATGGACAAGCCATTTCTGTCACTTGCTAGCACTGGATTTCTCTCTTCTCAGCTTTTTTGTTATGACTTCTTATGACACCTTATTATGACCTGATAAATTATAGTCTCCCACTAGGAAAGCTGCGCCTGTTATAGAGCGTGCTTTTATATGTTAGCATAACAGTCATTGAAACGTTGTCCGGAAGAAACACCTCAAGCTCATGTTGTTCTGCTTCCTACTCAAAGCCAGGCTACTGTCAACACCAGATCAGGTCAACAGTGTCTTTTTCCAGGTACATTTTGAAAACCTCCAAGGATGGATATTCCACAGCCACTCTGGGTAACGTGTTTCAATGCAGCATTGCTAACATAATGAATTTTTTTGAATGTTCATCTGAATCTTCCAAGGTGCAGCTTGTGACTACTTCCCCTTGTCTTACCACCTGCTATTACAGAGAAGAATTTAGCTTTATCATCTCTGTAACTCCCTCACAAGTAACCGTAGTCTACTGTTGGAGGCTCTTTGCAGACTGAACAAGCCCAAGCTCCACAGCCTCAACCTAGCTTGTGTGCTTCAGGCCCCTAAAATTCTTTGCGATGCTTCTCCTGGACCCCCTCAGCTTCTCAATACCCCTTCTGAACTGGGACACCAAAAATTGGAGTCTCATTCCACCTGCAGCCTGCCCAGAGTTGAGCAGAAGGGGATAATTTTCTCTTCATGAGGTCCCATACCTGGGTATTGCCTGAAGCAGAATGAGAGCATACTGTTGGCTAATATTCAAGTTGATGTTAAGTAATTCTGCCCTGGTGAGGGCTCTGTACTTATCAGACTTCACGAGGTTTCTGTTGGCCCAGTCCTCAAATTTTCTAAGGTCGTCCTGAACCAAAGCTCTACTGTTTGTCATATCAAACCCCCTCCCTGTCAACATCAAGCCATCTTGGTCTTCTGATAAACAAAAAACATTTAACATTTTCTAAGTAAAATAGGTTCTTGATCTCTTTCAGATCCTTGACACATCTCATCTTTTTCATTTCTTTTTTTTTTTAATCTGTAGAAGCTGGTACAAATACCAGTTACACTAAAGATAAAACAACGACAACTGCATGCTCCTCTTCAATCCTCTAAAAAAAATTCCATGGTTCTCTGACCTAGAGTGCTATCCTTACAATTCATGTTCAAATAAGCATGCGGCCAAGTCCTTTTCTGATTCACTCCTATTCAAAAACCAATCTCCATTCTGGCAATGTAATTTAGATTTTTTTTCCTGTCAAACCTAAATTAGCTCAAGCCCAGACTGGTGATATTGCATCTAAAGAGTGTGAGAAACTATCTGGCTGCTGCACAGCAATACCTTCATTCTCATCTAGTGTAGCATGATTGATGGGCCTGCAAAACATCAGGGATACTTGCTCATAATAGAGAGTCTTAGTCAAACAACTATCAGACTACTATGGCTCTAGAATACCATAAGTCAAAACTGTAAATTATATTTATTTAAAAAATAAACATAGGAAATCTACAACTTTAGATGTTGTTTAGGATTCTACACAAACCAGGTGCCCACATAGATTCATTTCACTCCTCTAAGTGGTGTATATTTCTGAGGAAAAACGGTTCAATAAAAATATTGCATTAAAAAAATAGTAACATGACTGTCATTTAACAGTAAAACTAAAGCGCTATTCTTCTGTTCTCAAAAGAGACTCTAAAAAATACCTCCTCGAATGCAAAAGGCTCATATGATCTTTTCATCAATGTCAAAATGGAATAAGTGGTGCAAGTTTAAATCTGCTGGTGCTGGCACACAACTATCATATTACTCTGTCCAACTGTGGCTAAGAGTAGAGTTGATGAAGCAATTTGGATTTCTTCTAGGGTTCTTACATCCAGGAAAATGCCTAGCCACTATCACTGAACAGCTAATCTTTAAGTCATATGTATAATCACTGACACTATGGGATGGCTATTTGAAAATATATATTTTGTAGAATTCATGTAGATTGATAAAGGAAAAACTTCCTGGAGGGTGAAGTGAGAATCACAGAGTCAGCGCTACTGTGTCAGGGTATACTTAACTTTATAAAGTTGTCTGATGAATCTGAGAACATCTCACTAAGGTGAAG
>NW_009647731.1:7460961-7469285 GCF_000708025.1 Charadrius vociferus | reverse complement strand
CATGTGAACAGATAAAAAAATAATCCAATCTCTGAAATTCAAGAAATGCAAAGTTCTAGAACACAGCAGTCAGCACTGCAAGATCTCAGCTCTCTCTAGTGAACCTTGGACACAGCACTGCAGGCACAGCCAGAAAAGCCACCAAGTCATACGTTTAGTTGGGCAGATGTTTCTGTATACATCTGTAGCGCCTGACTTGCATGAAGCCACTTCACTTCCACCTGACACACCAACCTGAAGCACCTCTCCACTGAGCCTTGACAGAGAGAATCCTTCTGCAACATCATGTGCACCTACCACCGTCCCGCCACACAGCACACGCCGACCCAGAATAACAAGAACAGGCTGTTGTGCTCCTTAGATTGCACAGTCCACACAAGTTGGCACCGGAGGAAATCACCTACATCTTCTGAATGGAAATGCTCACAGACTGGGCAGAAGCAACCTGTGGAAAGTGCATGCGAATGAAAGGGGAAACATAATTCCGTGGAATACAAAATGTCTCACAAAATGGCACACTTATGTAGTCATTCCCACATCTACTACAAAGCGCCTCTGCTGGAAATATGACCACATTAAATCCCCCACATGCTACAGGAGAAAATGAAGGGGTTGAGGAAAAGGCTGCCGACATCTTAACTCTGCTAAAGCTGCATATTCTCCGCTTCCGATACAAACAAGGGGTATTGGATGTTGTGGAAGGATACACAAGTGTCAAAATGTTATACTTATTTAAACTTGTAGGCAGTTAATAACCTCGAACTTGGCTGTACTAAAATGCATACTGTTCAAACAAGTTTAATGTGCAAAGCTATCCAGACCACTTAGCAGAACTGACCTTTTATTATTTATCAATATGTAATTTGTTTACTGTTGTGGACTAATAAAGAAAATAAAATTCAAAAGTAATCAGATCAAATTAGAAAACAAGACGAGCTTTTCCAGGGCAGGAAACTCCCTTAAGCGTGGCATAGAGCAACTGATTCTGGCTTTTCATCTTTAATGACTGCATTTCAATTTTGCTGTGGAGTAGACTGGCGTTCAGAAGCAACGATACTCTGTATAGAAACCTAAACAGTGGTACTGTACCACACCAAATGTATTTAAAGAGTATTTGAAATTCAAGTTAAAATGTCTGAAGGAATTCAAAGTGAATATGTATTGAATGATTTTCTGTATTTAAGGAGGCTAATAGCAGTTTTGTTACTGCAAAACACCACATTTAAACCCAAACCCGAAATAAAATCTTAAATTGTGAAGAGTGAATTTGATTGTGTGTCAGCTCACCAAAAAATGGACCTTGATTTTATACTACAAAAAAAAAAAAAAAAATCAGATACATATGCAAGGAGATACATCTACATCATACAGTTAATCTGGCAAGCACAAACCTAACACCCTGGAAAACACTATATTGCTCAAATTACCAGTGTTCAGATTTCAATCCTTCAGGCACTTAATACAAAATCATAATTACTGATTACAGAAATTAGAAAATAATCATTTTTGACAGGTATTTCATATGAACTAAGGAATAAATGATTTCATAACTGACTGATTATTTTTTCCCCCATTTTTAAAGTAACTCAATTTTCTTTAGACATGGATTAGAAATGGGATTACTCAAAACAAGCCAACTAAATATTAGTATTGCAGTATCTGGGACCTGAAATATCAGCTGAAAAAAAAACCCTGTTGCTTATCTCTTCAAATGACTGATTTTTAAACACAACTCTTCTTATATACAGCATTCATGGAGGATTTTTGAGGATTTATTAGTACACAGAAATTGCACCCCCACAGAAAAGCAGAATTCTCATATTCTGAAGTTTAAAAACATGAGAAATGTCCTATTTTCTTTCCTGCATGGAAGATATTTTTCACTTTTCCTGGAGAACAACAACAACAAAAATCTACACCGAACTATTTGAATGACTGTAGAACTTAATATGATGGCTATGGCATTTAAAGTTCGTGCCTATGTGTATGTGTAGAAATACATATAACACACAGGGAAAATGTCCTCCTAAAATGCATAAGTTTTTTTTCAAAATCTGCTCAGTCTTTATCTTCTTAAATATAAAGTAGAGCTGGTTTTGCCAGACAATCTACCAGTTAACCCACTGGTTGGTCTCCAACCTAATAAAAATGATAATAAAATTGTTATAGGGCTATAAAAGCTGAATTTTTAAAATTTATGCAATGTTTTGTTCATTTTAGAAATCAAATACTTGGTTAGAAAAGGCAAAACATGCACTGAATTTTGCATAAAGATCATGCCATTCAAAATAATGTATGTAAAACTCATTGGTGAGATGCCAAGAAAAGGGCAAAGCATTTTCTTAAACATGAAGAGAGTAATTTCCCAAAGTTTATTGTTATAAATGTAGAGCATGCTATAAAGCTGTTGGAACTGTGGAATAAAAATTTTGTATTTGCAATAGCACTTTTCTTGATTACTGTGGATTAGCATATTTATGAGGTTACTCAGCCTCAGGTTTAAACCCACAAATCAAAGGTTTATATCAGCATGGGTAATGGATTACACAGAAGTCTACGGCCTCCAATATCCCAAAGGTATCCGTCTTTCAGAAGATTTATGTATATAATACCACTTTGTAGAAATTAAATTCTCTGATCTTTTGCGTGGCGCTTGGTGATTCCTCTCTCTAATGTGTAAAACAACAAAAAAGAAGCATTCCCATTCAGCAGAGAAGTTCATTGATGTATCTTCTCATTTCCCTCCTCACCTATTGATAAGGCCATGAAAGACAGAGGCTTTAATTCCTTGATGTAAATAGCACTACTACAATGACAGCAGAAGTCATTGTGAGCATATTTGATTCAATTAAACTTCTGAAAAGAGGAAGGAATCTGTATTCCAGCAGCTCTTCAGACAACAAATACTGAAATTTTGTTCACCCTATAAACAGCACTATCATAGAATAAACCTAGAATTAAAAAAAAAAAAATAAAAAAAAAAAAATAAAAAAAAAAAAATAAAAAAAAAAAAATAAAAAAAAAAAAATAAAAAAAAAAAAATAATAAAAAATAGTCTCACTTTTTTCTCCAGAGATGAATGCTGACTACGTCAGTATTAATGGTAAATACCTACTGAGTTCCTTTCGGCTTCAGAGAGACCATGATGCCAGAGGAGAATGCTAAGACAAGAAATTGCAATGCCTCTTCCTGCCTCTCCTGAAGGGCTGTAACTAGCTCAAAGAGATGGCAGGAAGGCAGCTCATGCAGAATCGCTTTTTCAAGTTTCTGGGTATCCAAGCGAAACTTTTTTATCATCGTTGTGGAATGATGACAAAAGACAAATGAAGACACAGAAACCTCATTAAACTCTAGAGGGAAAATGTCCATCAGCTTTATTATTATATCAGTTTGTTACTGTGGATCCACATCTAATAAGAAGAGAAACGGAGGTGCGCAAAGAAGAGTATGTGAGTCAGTTACATGTGTGTGCGCGTGAGACTGAAGACAAGAGGACACATACTAACCGACATAACGCAGACTATCCAATCTAAAAAGATATGAGGGAAAAATAAAACTGATTAAGCTTCTGTATTGTATGTATATTCCACTGAAGGAAAAGTGTGGGGTTTTGCACATAAGGGATGACGTCCACAAGGACAAAACTATTCTAACAGATCTGCTGCTGAAAGAACAACAGATCACACTCATGTGAAAATACTAAATGCTTCAAATAAAGTGAATGTAGTTAACTGACCTAAAAACCCCTCAGCATACCAAGAAGGCAAATATATAACATGTAAGGAAGAAGAAGAGTTTAATGTTCTTCCTTGAAGAGGTGATCAAAATCCAGAAAGTGACAACTAAGACTTTTACAAGATAAAGTGAAAATTAAATGAGGATTAACAGAACACATTGTGATCCAATTTTGTTATGTTAATTTTACTCTTTCATTTAATTTTTATCTCTCATTTGAAACTCCTATTACATCGCAAGCTATAATAAATTTGAAAAAAAGCAGAGACAACTGACAGCTCTAGATTTTACTCAATCTCTTAATACATTCTGTAGAGTCAGAGTGATATATTGTTGATATATCATATATCATATCATTGACCGATACGCTGTCAGAGCCAGGAAAGCACTTGTAAAAGACGCAGAGAAATATGTAATGCTAGTAAGCAGGAATCTTTGATATCATATTTTTTAATAACTTACAGTAATTAGGTGGGGAAAGATGGATGAATAACTGGGTTTCAGGCAGATTCAGAGTGATGTAAACCAAAGAGAAGAGCAGGACCTGCTCAAATGAAACTGATTTCCAAGAAACTGTGTTGGCTGTGCTAGCGTTTTGGCAATAAGGCAATGAACTACACTGACAGGTACTGGCAACAGTCATTTCCATGAAACAACAATGTTTGTAACAGAAGCTCTATAACTGAAATATAGAAACGACAATGCAATGTATGAGACGTATCACCTAGAACTGTGACCTTGAAGGATACCTGCAAAGTTCAGAATGGGCTGTTCCCATCTCATGGACAAACGGGAAGGCCCTTCATTCACATCCACTTTAATTCATAAAGGCATTAGTCATTTAGAAGAAAAAAAATAAAATATTTAAAGTTGTCAGCATTGAGAGTACTTTTTATTCTCACTTTTTAAAAACTGTATTTCTAAGTATATTTTCCAGAAGCTCTAATTGTTTAATTAGGCATGTGCAAATGAAGAGTAACCATTCGGGTGTTCAACAGCTTTAAGGAAATCCAAATCCAAAGAAAATAAACCCACTTTTTCTGCCAGCGCACTTTATGCTTTCAGAGAGCAAAGTCAAATGCTTTTCAAGAGCCCTACACAATTATAATGCTGGCATGAACTCTGTGGAGACATAGGTAGTGCCTTTTCTTTTCTCATGTTGAGTACTTCATACCAACTTAAGGCAGGAATATATAAGGTCTGCTTTTGGGGGTACTTGTTCAGCTATCTAGATTCTTTTCATGTGAGTAGGAGGAGAGAGCGTGTCTGCAGAGCAGAATTTGATCCCAAATTAATGAATAACATCTTCTGAACAAAACAAATATACGAGTCAGGGCAAAGATCCTACATGAAAAAAACATTCAGAAAGATAATGAATTCAGTTTCTGTTACACAGACGTGTACTTTGGAATTCTGAAACACCTCATTTGCTGTACCGTATCTATATGGCAAGGGAGTTAGGCAATGAGTAAGAAACCTATTTGGAAGAGTAAGTCAAGTAAAGTTTGGGTATGTTCCAGCCTTCTTCTGCTTCAGTAAAATAATTTCTCCTTTTAACTAGGGACATATTTCAAAAGGGCAATATGGTAATTTTCTAGGAAATTCTTTAACAAAACTTTGTTTTCTAAGAATCAAAGTGACATTCTGTAGCTCTGCCTGTCCTGCACGAACAGCTTTGGACTCAAAGAGTGATTTTAAACACACTACATAGAAGATTAAGGGTCTTAAAAATTCAGCACCTACAAGATTCGTAACAAGAGTACAAGAGAGATGGTCTTAAATATACCAACTGAGGGAAAGACACCTACACAAGTGCACACACTATCAAACATCACAGGAGCAAATGGAAGAAAATACTTATGAAAGCACCAATTATTCACACTAATTTTAGACAAAACGTCAGGACGAAGTATCAGGTTTTCTGCAGAAACCTAGGAAACTTGAGGTTGCTGTTTGCTCCCATAGCTACTAGTTTCTACAAGGTTGTTATTGGCTAAGCTGGCCCCAAAAAAACATAAACCATTTTTGGTTACTACAGCCTTTGTAGGTAAAAAATTATTTTTGTAAAATGAGAAAATGAAAATAAGTTTTTGCTTTAAAAAAAATGAAGTGAAAACTTGGTTTAACCTTGAAATATCTTCCTGGGAAGATTTAGAAATAAGCAAATTTTCCCCAAAAGTTTTCCTACAAAATCACCGTATTTGACAAACTCCAATTATTGCACTCTATAAGCCTGAGCAGGCTTTTGTAAGAGTGGTATTGAGCAGGGCACAGAAGAACAAATATTAACAATGCTGTCCCCAAAGAGATGAATACCTTAAAAGACAATCCAGACTATCTGGCTTCAAGCACAGGAAGGTGTTGAAAAATAAAGTTAAGAAATTAAAATCACAAAGTTTAGTCCCTGCAGGGTGAACTTTCTCACGTACAGATTTTAAAGGTATCTTTCTTGCCAACAGCCATATGCAACAGGTATCCTCAGAGTATTCCAGGAAAGATTTTCAGTACACTTTCTGGGACAAAAATACTGCAGAAAGTTATCTTCAACTAAATGCATTGACTACACTCAAAACCAAGGGTTGTTTTCCCTCCCGCAATGGTTACAGAAAGTCCCAAGATCATTCCATTGTACCCTACGCCTTTTTGTCCAAATGAGAACTTACTCATGGTTTTCACTGAGATGTGAACATACTACTAAAAAAATAGAGAAGATCTTATATATTTCTTATTTCTGAGAACTAATGCTTAATTGTTTTCTAGCTGCAAGTGAGTTTGTTTTGTAATTATTTTATGCATCTGTAGAGGGCTTAATGCTGATTTATGTTGTTTACTGAAATCTTGACTTAGCCTGCTGGGAAACAGTTCAACAAAAATAAACCATGTGACCTTATTCAAAGGTTAGAGGGGATTTTCACAAATTAGATGTTTTATACAGCATCATTCTTTCAGTACAAATACATTCTCAATAATCATTTAAAAAAAAAAAAGGTAAGTTAAAATTTTTTATGCATCAATTGCCTTTTAATCTAAACCTAAATTAGAACAAACTGAAATACAGGATATTTCATTTAAATGTAAGAAATTTTTTTTACTGCAAGGATGACCAAAGACTGGAACAGGCTGCTCAGACAGGTTGGGTATTGATTCTCCACCCTTGGAGATATTCAGAAACTGACTGGACAAAGCCCTGAACAACTTGCTTTAGCTGACCTTGCTTTGAGGGGTCAGACAATCTCCAGATAGTCCTTTCCAACCACAATCATTCTGTGATTCTATGATTAGGCATGATTATTTCCCTCCTCACAGGTTGTTAGTATGGGTTATTAGGTCCCTGCACCAATAACAGGAGACAAAACAGAAAAAGGATTTCTGAGAGATTTAATTTTCTCTCCATTCTTCCAAAGCTGACAAGTGCAGACACATCCACATTAAAAGTGTTAATTTAAAACAACAAATGCTATCTAATCAAAACCAAACTTAATTTTTCCCATGTATTTTGCCAAAGACATCTATGGTTTTAATTAATTTCAAAGCAGTTTCATAAAATAAGGGACATCTTGTGAATGTCTATTGATACCACACAAAAAAAAATAAGGTACCAACTGATATTTTGATAGAAACAGATTGATCATTTGAAGTTTGTTATATCAAAAGTTCCTGAAAAAAATGCCCCGATTCCGGGAATGACAGCAAATGTTTAACACTACGATGTAATCTGATACATATTTACTGCAGCACGCTATTGCAGAAGCACCAATATAATGCTTATAGTTTGTAAAGAGCACTTCTGTGCTTTTTCATTATTTGTCTGAAGAATTGCGTTGTGAAGTGATTATCTTGTCAATGACTCAATCACTGTACGATACCAATCATATCATTTTAACCTAAAGAGTTAAAATTGTTTTTCCCAATAGACAAGCTGGAAAGCTGATCACATTTTATGAAAATAAATTGAGCCCACAAACCTGATGGCAGCCTTTTGGCCCCTTTTGCTGTTCCTTGATTAGGGATTTATTAAACTGCTTATTATTAAACTATTGTAACTTGGAACATTTATAACAACTGTGTGCAGTAATTGAATGTCCTTTACATGAATTAGGTGAATGTGATGGCAGGTCTAATCTTACATAGAGAAAAGTTAGAACGCTTCGATTTATGTGATATTGGAAAACAGGAATGTGGAGAACAGAACAGGGCGATCAGATCTTGTCTCCCGCAGTGGAAGGTATTGCATCATGATGGCTAGTTTACCAAGGTATACAGAACACTAAAGACTCATGCTGTAACTCAGACACAAGCTGCATTTGCTGGTATTCAAAACCAAATCTTACATGGGAATGAAAAACCCCAGCAATTGAAGAGGGAAGGAGGGAGGGAAGGAGGGAAGATACCTGACAAGTATCCTCAGAGATATTAAAAATCAATCTGGACACGGTCCTGGGCAACCTGTTCTAGCTGAGCCTGCTTGAGCAGGGGGATTGGACAAGGTGACCTCCAGAGGTCCATTCCAACCTCAACTACTGTGCGATTCTAAAATACCAATAAAATTAAGATACAAGAGCTGAAGTTGCTGTTCTAAGCTTATCTTT
>NW_009647731.1:7455670-7460936 GCF_000708025.1 Charadrius vociferus | reverse complement strand
ATCCTGATTCTTGGTACGCATAAAATCTTAACTACAGTATTAAAATTCTTTGCACTTAATTTAGAAACTCAATAGCTGCAAAATTCAATACAGAATGGTAATGAAAAATAATATAGACTGATACATGCAATGCACATATACACATGGGTTGCTTGAAATGTCCCAGATATCAATATCTCTACAAGTGGACCTACCAGAAAATCTATTAATAAGGCTGTGGCCAGCATAAACTTTCATAAAGCTACTACATTAGAATCGAAAAACAAAAAAAAAAAGGACCTGAAGATAAAATGCAATGGCAGTCACCAGCATGTTCTTTATGTGAGTCACAACCATGAAACTTTAAAGCATCTGATTTGCACAACTAATCCCTGGTGATTTATAGTTCTTACACTCAATTAAGTTTAGAAGTTTAATACAACACAGGAATAAAAAAAATAAAAATCCCTTCACATGTCTGCATTTGTACTACACCAGACTTAGCTAAAATTTCCCTTTACTAAAAACAGGAGTCTTAACTTCATCATCATCAGTATTTGAAAATGTCTTGTGCCAGCTGAAAGGCTGGATAAAAAAAATAAAAAAGGGATACAGAATGTACCAATTAAGATGAATGACTACAGAAAAAAGCAGAAGAGGTAACACACTAAGTTTGCCTTCTGTTGAGAGTCCTCAAAGGTACATACAGAGACCATAGTCTCCTTTCAAAGAAAGAATATTTATGAATTATAGTCAAATTAAAATGGAAGGAACTCTGTATATGGTCTATCAGCATACCAGAAATATAATAATTTTCAGACCTAGAATTTCATTTCTACAGCACGAAAATCTCACATAGCTTATATACTGAAACGTATAGAATCCAAAGCATCTAGAACTATCTTTTCTTTCTCAGAATGAACGCTAGAAATGAGAAATTCTAAAAAAATGTAATTTGCTTGTGTTATTTCTTCCTTTTTTTAATTTATATTGTAAAATATCTGAACCAGGATTGTCTTATCCTTCCATGGCAGTTCAGGATCTTGCCTTTTGGTACACTGGTGTTTTAAATTTGTATCGACTTTCAATTTCCAACAATGCTCATATACAATAATAAGCCATAGGCTATTATTATTTAAATTTAATCTTAAAAAAAAAAATATTCATTCTTAATTGATACATTTCCAACCTTAGTCTTACAAAAAAAAAAAAAGAAAAAAGGAAAATATAATTATTTGATTTGTTTATTTTTGAATAATTTATTAACTTTCTTTATCATGTAAAAAAAAAAATCATCTTAATGCCAGGATGAACATGTCTCAATATTGAATCACATCTCTAATATAAAAATTTCTGATGCCACCTTCTTATTAAATGAAGAATTTCTCCTTATTTGCCTTTGTATCGTATCTACTGAAATTCTATCTAAAAATTTTAGTGACTCTTCAAGGTCTCAAATATTCATTGTGCTATAATTTAACAGCCTGACAGGAGTCAGAGACACCAGAACTCAAGTGCAATTTCAGGTCAACTCCTTGTTTATTGAACATTGATAGTTTTTGATCTGTTTCCTCGGCAAAGTCATTATACCAATATTCCATCTGACACACCTGTTAAAGACATTTTTGAAATGTAAAATTCTGACTGCAGTGAAAGGCAAGTTACAGTTCCCTAATCAAACCAAAATCTTAATAATTTCCCATAATTCTTCCAACACAATTTATCACAACTGTGTATTTTAATTTTAAACTCCAAACGGCCTGACAAATTTCAAGATCTAATATTTAAGCAACAATTGATCTATTCTTTGGGACTGGTAACTTCAATGAGATGATCTCAAATTTTATTCAGAGTTGTAATAAAATTGCACAACACACTCCTTAAAAAAAAAAACAAAAAACAAAACAAAACTCAATGTGTTATCTTATGAAATAAGTGATATTCCCAATTTCCTATTTTGACGCTACTCACTTGAGCTTATTTGCTGCATTTTATGTTATATCTTGAATTTTTAAAACCTGATACTCAACTGGGGATTGTGACCATTTACTGTTAATCTGTGTGTGTCTTTATATGAAATTTCAAATTCCAATTTGCCGTCTGAGTAGTGTAGAGAGTAAACCAGTACACTCACACTGCACTTCCAAGAGGAGAGAGAACAAGCTTTGGATCACCAGACAGGAGACGGAAAAAAAACCCTAGGGAGTGGTAGCGACTCGAAGATGCTGAGAGTGAAATGCTATGGAATGGACATTCACTACCAGCTTCAGAAGAGGAGAACCAGAAGAGAAGATTCTGTACTGAGAAAGGACAAGCTATGATGTAAATGGACTTATCAAAAAATTTTGCTAGGGTCTTGAGGAAGCCAGGGTTTTTAGGGCCTATGGTACAAGTGTTTGTTTGGCCACAGACCTCAGTACTTGGAGTTCATCTATAGTCAACTGATCTACTAAAGAATAGAAAATCTCTCAGAAACCTTTACTTCAGTGTATCTGGCTGTCCTAAAACAGCTGATTGTCTGAGGGAGGAGATCTTCCACAACATTTGAACTGCAACTGGAGATGTGCTATCAGAGGCAAAGCTTGAGTTCAGAGATGAAGCTGCACTCTGTAAAGCAGATCAACAATTAGAAACTGAGACTAGAGTTAAAAATTTGAGTTCTAGAACAGTCAGAAATTGACTTTTTGAACCTGTGGTTTGTCTAATCTCCAAAGCACCAGCAGCACTATCAGAATGGAAGAATCAGAAACTGCATCAGATTGGCCAAGAGCAGACCTTTCATCCATCTGTTTGGGAGTAAAAGTCACACTCGACGGGTCAAGAAACACCTTTTACCTCAGTACTGTTTTCAGATGCAAAATTACTGGGTTTATATATATTTTTCAATTAAACATCCAAAGGACAAGCTCACTGTTTTATGAAGAATAAATATTATAGCTACATAAATGTTACAATATTTAACTTGTTGAAAGAGAAATTGCACTTTTTATTTTTTGAAGTCTGTTCCAATGCTGCACTTATATGTCATATAACAGAGCTTGGTTTAAAATATAAGTATCCATAAAGAGGTGATATGATAATATCTTGTGCTAATGGTGCCATTATTAAGCTATAAAATGATGCCATTATTTTGTCCAACTGTGTGGCTTCATGCCCAAGGCCGTTGTTCCAGCTGGGAAGAACAACTCACAGTAATATGGCATATTATGAAATTTCCCTAAATACGTAAGAGGTTTCATAAATGGAGTGCATTTATGCAAGCCACGCTATTATGTAATAAAACAGTCTCCTGATTTATATCTGAGAGTGGGAAATCATGTCAAACCATCCCTTCCTAAGATTCCAAAAAATGAAATACATATTTTGAAGGCTAACTAAAATGGAAAAAAGTTGATATGGACCTCACCCTCAAATACCTGTTATAACAATAATTCCCCACACATCCTGCAAGTAAGCCAGCTGCCAGAATTTAGTGTGATAAACCATAAACAAGTCAGTGGTCAAAAGCTAAAAATTCCTTAAAGCTCACAAGACAGAGTCTAATGCATATAAAACAGCAATTATAAATACAACTAAATGTGACATCTGCAACATTTCTTCTACATCTTGAATCTTGTTTTACATACACAAACCGTAACACACCTCTTTGAGCATTCTGGAGAGTTATTGAGTCCCAACTGTCTCTCAAGTTCAAGAAAAGATGAGCTGAGAGCCCTGTAATGGCATCTTAACACATTCATTATTAACATCTGGCCAGTTACTAGTTTTGTACTGGAAGCATGATCATTTGCAAAAGTACACTCCTCTTCACGCTCACAAATGGAAACTGCAAAGGGAAGAATAATTCTTGGCATCGTTCTCACATAAGAAGCAAATCTAAATTATGACATCAGTTGCAGACTGACTCAATAGTAAATTACCAAATCCAATTTACTCAGGACCTCATAATTTCGTTTCAATCTAATTTAATTCAATTTTAGCTGTGATATATAAATGTTGATTAGTAGACTATTGCATAAGAATATAAAGTACTTAAGTTTCTTAAATTACTGATGTTTAAGATACAGTAGTTTTCTTTTTTTTGTTCTTTCAAAGTCAGAACTGAACAGTATTAGGAACCATAAAAACAAATGCAAATAAAATTTAATCTGGAATCCATGTCAATTAACCTTATAGCGTAATTTTTTAGCATGCAGAAAAAATATCTTCCTTTGCAAACAAACTGTGCTACAAGTGCACTCCATATCTTATACAACACACCACACTGACACGGGTTTATCCTTACGAAAGATACAGCGACAACCACTGCTCTTCAAAAATGCAGTATACTAATGTTTGAAATTTAGATTTTTCTTATCATGTGGACATAAAACATATTTTCAAACTTAACTCAAAATATTTAATGTATTTTACTTTTTTATCAAAAGAAAATTTTAAACAAATAAAAGAATCTTTCAATTTATTAGAAAATACAGATGTTTGAAATAAAATAGATCAGTGGTCCAAAGTGACAACTGAGTTTTTGTAGCCAACCTGGGAAGATTAACTTACAAAAGCTTTTTCAAAAACATTTTTCATACAATGACAAATAATAAAAATTACTCTCAGCTCTAACTTTATCTTTTAGAACAATCGGCAAATATTCAGATTCATCTTACTTGGAAAAGTTTTCAGATGCCCACCTTTGGCTAAAAAATGATTAAAGAATTAGGTTAATTCAAACACTTCATAATGAACCACTGTAGTTAGGAAAGAATGAGAGGAAGAGGGAAAAGCTATTCATGTGTAGCTGAGCACCTTAGCTGAGTGAAATACGCAGCAAAAATCCCCTTGTTTCCATGATGGCAATATCCTTTATGACTCTATAAACACCTGGGTACTGCAATGATGATTGCTGCCTTTATAGTCTGGAGGCCTTGTCATAGAAAGCCTGAACAACTCAAGTTCTTCTCTACTGCTTAGAATTCAAAAAATAAGAAAAGCTTGGATCTCACAACTATGTATTATCTTGAGAAGCAAAGACGATGGAAACCAAAGACTTCAAAGACCTTATCACATTAGGAAATCAGTAGGACCTTCTGGATCACAATCCTTTGTCGAATCTCATCACAAACTTTGACTACCCAGAGCTGCAATGTAAGTACATACCCTCACTGTCTACTCTTTAGTTTACTCCACACACACAAAAAAAAAAGAAGAACATAAACAAGTAAAACAGTGTTTCAGCACTGAGCAGTTCTATTCAACAGTCGGGGGGGGGGGGGGGGGGGACAAAAAAAAAAGATGT